>NW_027507758.1:78904542-79259542 GCF_037356315.1 Lithobates pipiens | reverse complement strand
CTCTCCCTATAATGACATAAGACAGAATGTAAAATGGCCGCCAGATCAGGTCTATTTATAAGGTAGGGGGAATGTCCAATTGTCCATGTGCTGAAATGTCTCAATTGGCTGTCCTGTACCCCATGATGGATGTGTCATCATGGGTCAAAGTTCTTTCACACTGTAAACACATATGTCCGCCGGGCGAACAGCGGCAATAGTCCGGCGATCGGGTGAATCGCGAACACGCAAAATTCGCTGCGAAACGACCGCTGGGCGAACAGTTCGGCCATCCCTATTCAGAAAAAGGTGCTACAGTGGCATCCCTGGCCTAATGATAGGTTTCCTTTCCTTTTTGAAGCAGGCCTTTCCCCTCCATACAGGAAAATTTGGTTGAGCTTGCCACTCGGCATGCTCATCCTGAATCCTCTTGACATAATCTAAAAAGATCAGAGCTTTAGCTGTTAACCTACAGTTTACTTTTATTCCCCACTTCCTGGTATAGTGAGGTACTGGTGGCTTGGCCCCTGCCTCTGCAAATGTCCCTGGAAAGGTCACATCCACAGTGTCTTCCAGAGAGACCTGGGTGGGGGGCACATGGTGTAGGGTATAATGCTTGCCTGTTGAAATTGAATGTAGCATGGGGGATTGGGGATAAATGAATCTTGGCTTACTGTTCAGGTGCGCTGAAAGTTCCATCAACAGCTGACATTTCTTAAGTTGGATGGACATGGAGCGAATTTCGACCAGTTTCTGATAACCTGACTAAAATTCGAGCCATGGGTGGTCCTTGACCTTCTTTTCTATATAAATATATAAATTAAAGGTGCTGTAGGGTATTATGACAGCTGTGGGTGTTGGCTGTCAAAATACAGTATTCTGCAAGAGAGATTTGTCCAATAGGTAATGAGTGGGTGGACGCAATTTCCTTTTTTGTAGCGTTAAAATACTAAAATGTGTGCAGCGCTACCGTCATCATCAAAATGTGAAATTAATGATAACATCAACAACATATGATCAATGAATGTTGATTATTGCTTGTTGATTGATAGATTTCATACAGGATTTATATAGTGCCAACAGTTTATGCAGTGCTTTACAATATAAAAAGGGACAGTACAGTTGCAATTCAATAAAATGCAAGAGGATCAAGAGAGCCCTTCTCCTAAGAGCTTACAATCTAATAGTTTGAGGCTAGTGGTACAAAAGGTTGGAACTGTGGGGGATGAGCTGATGGAAGTGATAAAAGATTAGTTGGAGGAGTCATAGGCTTCCCTGAAGAGATGAGCTTTCAGAGATCGCCTAAAAGCAACCAGAGTAGAAGATAGCCGGACAGATTGAGGTAGAGAGTTCCAGAGGATGGGAAAGGCTAGAGCTTGAGATCTCCTTGTAGCGGAGAGCACGGTTTGGGTGATATTTGGAGACAAGATTGGTGATGTAGCTTGGGGCAGAGTTGTGAATGGCTTTGTATGATGTTAGCATTTTAAATTTAAATTGCTGGGCAATCAAAAGCCAATGTAGGGATTGGTGGAGTGGAGGATGCAGACACTGAGCAGTTGGTAAGATAGATGACTCTGGCTGCAGCATTCATAATAGATTGAAGAGGAGCTGGTAGCCTATAGAGGGGTAGGCCTATGAGGAAGGAGTTAGAATAGTCAAGGCAAAAGGTAACAAGGGAGTGCATAAGTAGATTGTAGGTTTCATTAGTTAATCATTCAGCCCCGGAAGATTTGACCCCCTTAATGACCAGGCTATTTATTGCGATATGGCACTGCGTTACTTTAACTCAGAATTGCATGGTCGTGCGACACTGTACCCAAATAAAATTGGTGTCTTTGTTTCCCACAAATAGAGCTTTGTTTTGGTGGTATTCAATCACCTCTGTGTTTTTTATTTTTTTATGGTATATACACAAAAAAAGAGGCAATTAAAAAACAAACCATTTTTTACTTTCTGCTATAAAACACATTCATCAAATAAAAAATAAAAAAATCTTATTTCTTCATCAATTTAGGCCAATATGTTTTCTACATATTTTTGGTAAAAAAAATCCCAATAAGTGTATATTGATTGGTTTGGGCAAAAGTTATAGCGTCTACAAACTATGGGATGTATTTATGGTGTATTTATTTATTTTACTAGTAATGGCGGCGATGAACGATTTTTAGCGGGACTGCGACATTGCGGCAGACAAATCAGACCCCTAACTGACACTTTTGGGAGCCAGTGATATTATTACAGTGATCAGTGCTAAAAATATGCACTTTCACATTGGGAGGTTTTTCTGACTAAAAAAAAAGTGCCTGAAAACCCCTACCCTGCAGTCCCAGTGTGAAAGCCAGAGTGCTTTCACACTGGGGCGCTGCGTTGGCAGGATGTTAAAACATTTAGAAGCACCTGCAAAGTTAGTAATGCGAGAGGAGACTGACTGAGTGTCCTTTTTTTGGTCCGCACTGGAATCGGATCACATGAGTGCTCACACCTATGCGTTCCGATTCCTGCCCCATTTCACAGTTCGCAGTGCAAACAGATCTGGGGGTGTCAATAACTTTACATTTACATCTGCAGCAGTTTGCAGATGTCAGTGTGAACCGTCTGCGATTTAAGTGCGACGCGGGATCCCTCACAGGATTCTCTGGGTTTCCTGCATCGCACCAGTGTGAACCAACCCTTAATCCATATATTTAATCAGGCAAATCCACATAAAACAAGAAGGGGAACTTATAGTGTTCATTTGCAACAGGATCTGTGTGTAGTACAGCTCACCGCTAACCTTTATGTAACAAGTATGATGGCATGAGGATGACATTGGCACATGGCCCCGCCCCCTGTACTCGTTACATCCTCCAATCAGGACTTCTTCAGTATATGCTGTAGAGTGCCATGGTGCTTTTCAAATTTTTTTTTTCCTATTTTTTTATTTTTTTTAATTTTTTTATACCAATGCCTTTAATTTAATTACAATAGTGAACACTATATTTTCCCCTTCCTGTTGTCACAGAAACAAGTGTCCTATTGGGAGGATTTTACCCTCAACTTTTACCCTGGTAACTGGGTCTAAATCTACCCAACTGGGACACAGTATTCGCCAAAACCTCAAAGGGGTTGTAAACCTTCCATTTTTTTTTTCACCTTAATGCATCCTATGCCCCCGGGTTTACTTACCTGAGCCCTCGAAAGTCCCGTGTCAAGAATGCGCTGGCTTCTCGGCTCTTCATTGGATAGATTGATAGCAGCGCAGCCATTGGCTCGTGCTGCTGACAATCAAATCCAAATGACGCGGCCGACAGGGGGGCGGGACCAAGACTTACACTCAGTGTCTATGGACACAGAGTGTATGAGACGGGAGCGCGCCCGCAAGGTAACCCCCTCCCGAGTTGGTTAGCTATTGCAGGGAGGAGCAGAGACAGCTGCCGAGGGACCCCAGAACAGCAGGCTCGGGGCCACTCTGTGCAAAGCAAACTGCACAGTGGAGGTAAGTATGACGTGTTTGTTATTTAAAAAAAATAAATAAAAATTTAACCTATACAAACCCTTTAACTTTGAAAATATGGGCGTGTCTTTCCCGCCTTAATTTTTTTTTGCAACTTTAAACATTTGATTCTCTTGTATATTTATAGCTCTAGTTTCAACAAATTTTTTTTCTGCCTATTTTCATAAGTTGATATGCCTTTTGATAGTTGTAACATTTATTATTTTTTTTCTTTGGATTCATCTTAGAAATGTTCTGTGTTTTATAGAAGTCTGTGGATGTTTCTCTCCTGGAGAGTGAAAAGAAGAAGCGCAAAGGAAAGAAATCCCAAAAGGGGAAGTCCGAGTCTCAAGATGTGGACGAGGAGATAAAGTCTGCTATTATGAAGAATAAAGGTGAGACCCATAAAGCTTGAATTTCTTCTATTGTGGAAATATTTTTAATGTGTGAAAGATTTTATGGCGACCCCATGAAAATATATTGTCTACAGCTGTACAGTTCCTAGTAAATGACCACGTAGCTTGTTATACTTCCTCTATGGCTGCCTTCACTGATGAGGTAATGGCTAACCTTCAATTTTTCCTTTTAACCCCAGGTAAAGGAAAAGTTTTTGAGTTGCAGAGATCATCTCTTCGATTTGACGATGTAGGAGGAAACGACGAAACCTTGACAGTATGTTTCTCGTAACAACCAATACATTTTTCAGTTTTACAGCATGTTGAGTAATACTCAATGACTGATCACTTGTAGAATTCTTTAACCAGTTAAGGACCGCCCTATAGCAGATTTACTGCTACAGGGCGGCCCTCCTGTGCAGAATCACGTTTATATACGTGATTCTGCTCTTCTGCCTAGGAGGCGCACGCTCACAGCAGAAGCAGATCAGCGGGTGCTGGGCACTGGATGTCTGCTGGCACCCGCCGATCATTGGGCAAAAACACAGGACAGATCTAAGTAAATAAAGCAGGTCGTCGTTCTTAGAAGGGGTTGTATTTTGTGTCCATGCAGAGCGGAGACTTAAATCCCTCACTACTGAGTAAAAGCAGCACACACAGTACAGTAAAACACTGACTAGGCACACAGTTAACCCTTTGATCACCCTAGATCAGTGATGGCGAACCCTGGCACCCCAGATGTTTTGGAACTACATTTCCCATGATGCTCAGTTACACTGCAGAGTGCATGAGTGTCATGGGAAATGTAGTTCCAAAACATCTGGGATGCCAAGGTTCGCCATCCCTGCCCTAGATGTTTAACCCCTTCCCTCCAGTGCCATTAGTACAGTGACAATTGCTAAAAATAAAGTGCATATACAGTGTCCAACATAAATAAAGTGCATACAATGTGCCCCCCTTCTTAGACCACACTCGCCAAAAACTTTCCAGTCCAAAACCAAGCATATAAATGAACTGATGCTGTGGACAGATTCCAGGTAAAGACATTAGATGCACACTGGATCACAGGGGAATTTTTATATGTTCCACCCATAAGAGAAAAGAGAAAGCTGCATGGTGAAGTGCTGTGAGGCTCAATTGAAATTGCGCACTTCGGCGCTACTTACAGGATAGGATGAGAAAGCAAACTTTCAGATAGGAAACTTCCGCGATCGCCGCTTGTATAGTGTGCGCTCCACGGAGGCAGGAAATGGCGTCGCTGGTTAAGTTGCAGGCCAGAAATTACGTCTTGTACATTGTATGCACTTTATTTATGTTGGACAATATATATGCACTTTATCCACACTGGACTCATTTTAATGCAACTATTGTCAGATATTGTTGCCATTGACCTGAGTCTTTATCTATTTTCTTTCACGTTCACATGTTTGGCTATTGATATGAGTTTCTATTTATTTTCACTTATATGTCACATTTGCTAGCACTGTTTTCACCAGTATATTCAATTTTTTGAAGTTCTAGCACTTTATTTTAGCAGCAGCTGCAAAATTTCACGTTTATTTCTTAATTTTTATTTTATCACATCCCTCCAGCGCCAGTTCATTTTATATATACTATAGTTAGAAGACACTATAACTTTTGCGCAAACCAATTAGTATACATTGGGATTTTTTTTTTTACAAAAATATGTAGCAAAATACATATTGGCCTAAATTTATGAAGAAGTTTGATTCTTTTTTTTTCTTTTTTTCTTTTCTTTTCTTTTCCAAAATTATCAGTCTTTTGTTTATAGTGCAAAAAATAAAAACACAGTGGTGATGAAATAAAACCAAAAAGCTCATTTTGTGGGGGGAAAAAAAAGACCTACATTGTATTTGGGTAAAGGTTAAATGACCATGCAATACTCAGTTAAAATAACGCAGTGGCATATGGCGAAAAATGGCCTGGGCATGAAGGGGGGTAAATCTTCCAGAGGTAAGTGGTTATACAGGCTGAAGGTTTTTTACCTTCATGCATTCTATGCATGAAGGTTCAAAACCTTCTGTGTGCTGCTACCCCCACAGCCCCCCTAATACTCACCTGAGCCCCTTCTCCATCCAGTGATGTGCATGAGAGCCTCGGTTGTCTGCGGACTTCCTCTCATTGGCTGAGACCGCAGCGGGGACCATTGGCTCTTGCTGCTGTCAGTTGCAGCCAGTAAGGAGAGGGCTGGATTGGGGCCAAGCCATGGCTCTGTGTGTCTTATGGATGCTTAGAGCAAGGCTTGGGAGGGATCACACACCAGTGGCCCCATAGCAAGTGGCTTTTTTTTTTTTTTGCCTCAGAGCCACAGCAGAAAATTAGAGAGAAAATCTTACAAAATGAGGGGAAATCACTGCCATAGGCCTCATTCTCATGGGCAGTGACATACTTTTCTTTATATGTGTTTATAGAACATATCTAAAGGCATTTAATGATTTTAAATTATATAATTCACACAGTATGTCCACCTACATTTTAAAGAAAATAGAATTCTGTGCCAGATGCTGATTAGATATCCTGTACACATGTAAAAGCAGGACATTTAAATAAAGGAAAACTTGATCTGGGTTTTATACTTGGATAATTTTCTTCTGCATCCAAAGGCAAGAGGCTAGTGTAAATGGTAACCTTAGACAGCTGTCACCAAAACAAGTGTCACTATAGGAGGATTTATACTCGCCTTTCTTTTTTCTGGTGACCATTGAAAAATTTTGGATTTTACATCGCCTTCTACCTTACTTGACAGTATGACGAGTGGTGGGGATCAGCAAAGTGGCCTCTGTGTCCATGCCTCAGATTGTCATAGCTGAGCAGATCTAAACAAAGAAATTAAATCTGTCCCTATGGATGTAATGTTCATATTTACAAGTGTGAAAAAGAGAAAATGTTTTAATATAATAAATTAAAAAGTTATGCCTTTTAAAAGACATGTTATTTAAAATAACGTCATGCTGAGAAAGAGAGTTAAAGTGGCTATAAACCCATATTTCTATCTCTCTTCTCTCTTCTCTCTTCTCTCTTCTCTCTTCTCTCTTCTCTCTTCTCTCTTCTCTCTTCTCTCTTCTCTCTTCTCTCTTCTCTCTTCTCTCTTCTCTCTCTCTTCTCTCTCTCTTCTCTCTCTCTATAGAAAGAGAATTAAAGTGGCTATAAACCCATATTTTTATCTATATATATATATATATATATATATATATATATATTCATCTCTCTCTCTCTATCCAGTGAATTCACTGGCCTCAGGTAATCAAAATCCTTCTACATAAGTTTCCTCTCTACAGCCATTCAAAGTCCAGAATTTATAAAATGTATCCAAACTTTCAGAAAATGGACAGAGAGCTGAAATTACACTCTGCAGAGCTCAGTGAGTAGAGCTCTGATAGCTGATTGGAGGGAAGGGACACCCCCCCCCCCCTCCTTCACACAGCAAGCAGGAACAGAGCTGAGGCTGTCAATCACAGCCTGTGTGCTAGAGATCCCTCCTCTTTTCTCTTGGTGTCAGGAAAACTTGTCAGAAGTGATTTGTGCTGATAGAGGAACAAAGCAGTAGACAGGATTGACACTTAGTGCACCTAATTGAGACACTGTAGGGGATATGCTATGTTCATATTTCATGTCTGAGGTTTACAACCACTTTCATATTTCTACCTGTTTTCCATGAGATGGTAAAGCAACTAATGTGATACCTAAGATCTGCATTTTACAGGATTTTAGAAAATTTTATTTTTCTTCATACCACCGCACATGTATCATGTGAACAGGGCACTTAGGCTTTCTAATGTGCCCTAGTCACCCTACAAATGTGCAGTAGTAGGTAAAACATTTAGGCCAACTAACACGGTTTAAACAAGCCCTTAAAGAGGAAGTAAACCCTGATGGGTTTACTTCCTCTGTGATTCCCTGCAAAGGTAAATCATAATGGACTACTATGCATCTCATATTAGTCCATTATGTGTCACTTACCTGACACAGGAGCCAGCGAAGTCGCCGCTGTCCTCTGTAGTCCGGAGCCTCCATCTTCTTGGTGGGTCTCGCTGCTCCGGCACTGTCATTCGTCGGAGCCGCGATGACGTCACTCCCGTACATGTGCACGGGAGCTACCACTCGCGACATATCACCGTTAACTGCGGTGCGCATGCGCCTTAGACATCGGTGCCTGTCTTTCGGCAAATATCTCCTAAACCGTGTAGGTTTAGGAGATATTTCTTGGACCTACAGGTAAGCCTAGATTAAGGGTTTTCAACCACTTTAAGCCTAGTACACATGGGCCCGTCTTGCGACATTCACCCATGTGTATGGCAGCCGGTCCGACAGAAGCCAGCCATTCAACCAGCTTCTGTTGGACGTGCATGCTGGAAAACCAGCAGCTGACCGTCTCCTGATCAGCACTCTCAGCCAATGACTGAGAGCACTAACCAGAGTGCTCTGGGGGCTATCCCCCTGTCAGAACACCATAGCAGGGGGGAGCTGTACCAACATCAGATTGTTAGTACAGCGGCTCCAATCTGAGCTGTATTTTTATATATTATAATATATATATTCAAACCGCTGGGTAAAACAAAAAAAAAATTGTGGTGTGTATCAGGCTTTAGAGACCTCAGAGCAGAGTATCAGGAGAGATCAGATTAGAGAGATTTAGAAGGGGAAACTCCCTCCCCAATCTTTGGTTATACAGAGGGTACCAGGAAGCATGCAGGCAGTACTGAGGTTTATGTTTTAAAGGACTGTCATCCTCTGCAAACTGTACCCATAGATGGAATCTGTATTAGATGTTTGTTCTGAAGAAAGCGTACTGAAAACCAACAGTGTGTCCATTTATGAATGCCTACCTGAAATGCTGTTGTCACTTTTGCAGGAGGTCTGCAAGCTTCTGATTCACATGCGTCACCCTGAGGTGTACCAGCATCTGGGTGTCGTCCCACCTCGTGGCTTCTTGTTACATGGACCTCCTGGGTGTGGCAAGACTTTACTGGCCCAGGCCATTGCTGGAGTAAGTCTCACTTCTCTGCTTTTATTTTTTATTATTTTGTTCTTAGAACTGCTTTCAAGGAACACAACTAAATTCCAAACCTTTCAAAAAAAGACGTGTGAAGAAAATGTGTTTTTACTGTCCAGAGCAACAAATTACTTCTCTACTGCAGGTCAAACATAAAAAGCAGGCATGTGATAGGTTGATATTTTTTGCACCCTTTTGTTTGTGAAAATAAGTATTGTAAAGTTGTGGTTTTAATTCAATGTTTTTTTCATATGAATGTAAAATATATATATATATATATATATATATATATATATATATATATATATATATATATATATATATATATATATATTTGAATATACAGCTAAAATGCGTATATAGGAGCTGTTTTACCTGTCAAAGAATGTGTTTGTCTATCCAGTGATGAGATCACACAGCTCTGCCACGCAGCACAGATCTGCCTGGTGAGGGAGCATTTTTCCCTGCAGCAGTTCATTCACCCTTGCCTTTTTCCCACCCCAGCCTGTGATTGTTCAGAGTAAGTAGTCCAAGCTGTCATTTACATACCCCCCCCCCCTTGGGAGGACATGATCATTTTGGCTGCACTAAAAGTATTAAAGGACTGGGCAGTTATTAAAATGCCCACCACTACCAGGAGAAGATAATGTATAATGCACAAATCCACAAACGAGTCCAGCGTGCAACTACTAGTCTCAGCTTTTAGTGCCCAAAGATCAAAGCATCAGCAAGTTCTTGGTTGTGTAATTTGGGGCCACACAAAAGACCGAGGATCCTGCAACTACTAGAGATCCAGGGAGATCTAATGCAGCTCAAAATACCAGAAACAACAGCATGTGATCCTCATTATCAATGTAGTAACAATTATTACATTCCATTTACATTTTTCTTGACGATCGTAAGTTGAGGTGAGTATATCATGGGTTCAGGGCTGCTCTGTCCCTAAATACTATACAAAAAAAAATGCATCTCCCATGGGACTTTATGGCAGCCAAAAAATTGTTGCAAACACTTTTAAAAGAAGAGAAGTTTACTTATACGTAAAGATTTAAAATATAATTTTTACAAAGATACTTTGAAATTTGGAAAAGAACAACTGACGGACTTTAGCGGTACCAGAAGAGGACCATGAAAATCCAATAGATAAAATATTTTCTTTATTAAAAAAGTTAAAATTGTTCAACATACTTTTTCTTAAAGCTCAATAGATATATAACAGTTATATATGTATTGAGCTGATGGATTTCTTTTAGAAAAAGTATGTTAAACAATTTTAACTTTTGTAATAAAGACAATATTTTATCTATTGGATTTTCGTTGTCCTCTTCTGGTACCACTAAAGTCCGTCAGCTGTTCTTTTCCAAATTTCAAACTGGTCTTTAGCAGGGTCATCTACTGTTTTGTCATTGGAAGTAGATAAAGCATACACCTTTCATAAGTGGATTAATTGTATGCCACCCATTTGTTCAACCAGGAGCAGAAATAACATGCACCCATACCTAAGCTAATGATTAGTTGCCACCGATTGCTCCCAACGCGTTTCAGGTGTAGACAATCTTCTTCAGAGGATGTCAGGTAGAATATACCTGAATATACAAATAACAAGGGAGCGTATATAGGCCTAATACATATGCCAAGCTAACAGCCATGAAAAGCTTATGGCCACAACATATTTACTCACATGGGTAAATAGACCAGATTCACGAAGGGTAAAGCGGCTGCAGCACATCTCAGAAGGGACCCAAATCAGGGCAGTAGAGTCACAAACCCACAAGGGATGAAGGGGGGGGGGGGGGGGGCTAGTGGAGCAGGCCCAGAATTAGCAATTGGTTCACCCAATGATCTATAAACATCATGATTACAAGTCAAATGTAAATCTAAAAAAAAAACTAGTGTTTCAGAAGACAAATAGGGAATCGGATAAATGGGGTCATCGTACCTGATGAGCAATGTTCAGGTATGTTAATACGCAAAGTAAGATGGATACACAGGCCCCACTTTGGCCCTATGAGGAAAACATGAAACATCCAATAATAAATATACAAAAACTGCAATTGTGTGTCTCCAAGTGGAGGTATCTTAAAAAAAAAAAAAATAGCAATTTGTTACAAAAGTGGGATTATCATTAGCTTGCCTATGTAAAGACGATTTTATGCATATGACAGCAGGCTGGAAATCCATATCCGGTTTGTGAGCGTGATAGAGTGGTGCAATTAAGCTCACATGAGATCCTGAATCTCGATGTCCCCAGTGGGCAG
Source organism: Lithobates pipiens (assembly GCF_037356315.1). NCBI lineage: Eukaryota > Metazoa > Chordata > Amphibia > Anura > Ranidae > Lithobates > Lithobates pipiens. The sequence goes on along the minus strand of NW_027507758.1, from coordinate 79,248,424 downwards.
ACCACGCATCCAAAGATAAATGGTTTCCAATAGATGACGTCTTGCGCTTGTGAGGGAACCCAGATCCCTTATGAGTGTATGTCTGAAACGCAGTACTGCCCCCTCCCTCCTCCATCCATCAGTGTGTAGGGGCACAGCACCCACAAGTCAGCGATAGTGGTGGTGGATGCCAGGCATTGGCAGTTTCTGACATCTGTCAGATCTGGGTTCTCTCTCATGCCGGCTAGGGAGCAGGAGAAGCCAATGTTTAGTTTAGCCTGATGGTACCTTGATTCTGGTGGAGTCACTGCCTGTGCTGATTGTCAAAAACTTTACCTGTGAATGTACTATTTCAATTATTTAATAAACTTCTACTATATTTGCTAATGAGGATAAAGTGCTGCTGTTGTATTTTGACCACCCGAAGAAGAGGTAGCTCATGTGACATCACTGGACTGGCTAGAAGACTTCAAGAAAAATATATGAATGTTTTTAATTGAGAATGCCATGGGGGTGTGTAGTCTTGAAAGGTTTAAAGCATATAGGCACATAGTCTTAGCATCAAGCACTTCCCACATGCTTTGTAACTGTTGAGAGTAGACATTTACTAAGTGCCATGGTCACAATGAAATGATGATGCAGTTGGGTATTGTCCAAATAGACGATGAGTTGGTGATTGCTGTCATTTGAAATTAACAACATGACAAAAACAGCATTGCAAGAATATTGCTTTGTCCTAAAACTCTGTCTCTTACCTTTTATACAATAACTTGTAAATAAGTGGACAAGCTTTGAAAGGTGCTTTAGAATAGTGGTTCAGGCCAAGAACATTTTCATCAGGTACAGGAACAACCCATTGATTTCTATAAATGCAGTGTACTTGACACTTAAAGACAGCAAAAATAACTTTTATAAAGAAAAGGGTTTTATATAAATGAATAAAAGCTGACTACTGTAAGCACCCCTGCCGGTGTTATTGCGAAACGGAGGGCAGCAAATATTCACTTTTCCTCCAAAGGTCCTGTTCCTCACCGGTGCTGACGTCTTCAATTGTGTTGCTTTTTGGCCTGCGCAGGATGGCATCATTAATGCACATGAGCTCATCATTCTAGCACACAGGGATCCGAGCGGCCTCTGTAAGCATGTGGGGGATTGCTGAGTGCAGGCAGGTAGGTGAATTTTATTGTGGAAGAGACCTTGCATGTCTCTTCTGCAAAAAAACAAACAAACCTGCCAGCTCCCAGTGAATAACCGTGGAACTTTAGTTCCATTTTAAATGGTTTCTTTCACTATTCTAACTGCCACTTTGGACAGCTTGGGCTGCTGTAGACTTACTGGCCAGATCACCAGGTAAAAATAAAGGGAAGGAAGCCTAAAAATTAAAACAAATACAGCCGTCACATCTAAGAATTGGTCAGCTGCATTTTAATACATCTTTGTTTTTAGGTTTAATACTTATGTCCCCCTTAAGTTTTACAAATACTTGTCCATCCTGCCAGTGCAGTGTCTTATGGGGTGACAATGCTGCTGCACTTCTAAATTTAGATCATGGAGGTTAAACTCGTGTAGGCTGTGCTTGCGTACACTACACTTTGATGACAGATTGCTGGGGTGTAGTTACCAGCATGGTCCCTGCTGATTCATAGGCCACATTTGATCCTGCCCACCGCTTTCTTGATTGCCTGCACTGCCTCTGCTGCTGAATACCACCCGCTGTGAGCTGCAGTGTCTGGGAGGGGGAGCGTGTGAGGAGGTTGTGGCTCACTCAGGGGAGGTGAAGGAAGGTTTTTGTTTGTGTTAATACTTTTGAGGCCTGTGCATCACATTTGTTAATGGGCTTAGAACACAGAAGCATTTAGATATTCTTTTAACCACTTCCTTCCTCGTGCTATAGCCGAAAGATGGCTACAGCGCGGGCTTAGTTAGCCGGGACGATGTCCATCGACGCGCACCCCCTGCGGCGCATGGGCAGCGTGCTCTGTGATCGCCGAGTCCCTTCGGACACAGCTGATCACAGATCAGGATAAAGGTCCAATCACAGTGGCCCTTTACCACGTGATCAGCTGTGTCCAGTGACAGCAGCTCACAGGATGTTAACCCAAGCTGGTTATCAGCTTCTTCTTTCCTCATGCTGACAGCGTGAGGAGAGAGGTAGTAAGCCGATAACCGGCTTGGGTTAAAGGGACATCGGCACTGATTATCAGTGCTGCCAATCAGTGCCTCCTTTATCAGTGCTGCCAATCAGTGCCTCCTTTATCAGTGCTGCCAATCAGTGCCTCCTTTATCAGTGCTGCCAATCAGTGCCTCCTTTATCAGTGCTGCCTATCCGTGTCGCCTATCCGTGCCCATCAGTAAAGTAGAAAAATTACCTGTTTGCAAATTTTTATAACAAACTATGAGAAATGTTTTTGTTTTGTTTTTCGGAGAGATCATGCTTTTAAAGCTAAGCATTGACATCCATTAGCAGAAATAGATTCAAAACTTGAAATTACAACCATAGAGGGATTGGTTTTAATAGGAAAATGTTGCTAACCTTTATAACCACAAATTTGGCATATTAAAGTGCATATAAATCTTGAAGTTCGGTTCACATATATGCAATGCGGGAACCATCGCGATTTCAGTGCGGATTCCCACATTGCACGGCAGGCAATTCACACTGCCCTATGCAAACCACTGTGGGTGTCAATGCAAAGTTAATGACGCCCCCAGATCGGATCGCAGTTCGAAATGCCAAATGGTGCAGCAATCTGATCACATGGATGTGAACACCCTTGTGATCTGATTGCAGTGGGGACCAAAACAAGTGTGTCCTGCACCATTTTGGTGCGAATGCGATGCAAATTCAGCCATACAATCTGTATGGCTGAATTCGCATCGCACAGGCCTCACGTGTGATCTGCACAGCAGTGCAGTGCAAATCGCATGAGATTTCTAACATCACATAAGCGTGAACCAAGCCTTAAAATGCATTTATTTGCCTAATTATGTTTTGCTAAATTTATGCAATTGAAAGCATTTTTTTTTTTTTTATCAGTTCAATATGTGTTAAAAATACCCATTCACCCTGTCTTAGGAGATCGCAACTTACTCTCCTTTCTGCCTCCTCTATGCTCTTATTACTTAAAATGTTCCCAGCTATCTCTGTGGATTACAGAAAGCCGCCCCCCCCCCCCCCCCCCCATTAAGGAAAAGAGGGAGGGTTATCTATAGTCATGTCCTAGAGAAACTTTGCTGCCACTCTATAGGTATGATACAGTGAGTGGTTATTGTCACACTTGGACCAATAAGTATGTTACTGGCACAGGATCACTGGGTGAAAATGAAGGAAAAGTCTTGAATAAAAGAAGACGAATGCAGTCTAAGGCCTGATTGGTTTCAGTATTTAGTGTTTTTTTTTTTTTTTTTAAATCCTATGTATAAAAAGGATAGTTAGTTTTTTGTGTTTTTTTTATTATCGTTGTACTTCAGTAATCTTTTTTTGTTTTTTTGCAGCAATTGGAATTACCAATGCTCAAGGTTGCAGCTACAGAAATGGTTTCTGGAGTCTCCGGGGAATCTGAACAAAAGCTGAGGGAACTCTTCGACCAGTCTGTGGTAAGGTCTATGATGCATTGTTTGTTTTCCGTGCTTTGATGCTCAGCAGTTCTATGAATTGATTTTCTTTGGACGTATATTGTGGGTATTTTACAGCTGTGGTGAGCCTCCTATGCCAAGTTATTTCCTTTTCTGAGCTCCATTTTTTTACTCTGAACATACTGTGGTAAGAACCAAAAGACTGAGATGAGGTCTGTTTTTTCTTTTGTTATATATTAAGATTATTCTAAAAAAAATCACAATCTTACCAAACTGTGGTGCACCTGGTTAAGGGATAACCTGTCCTATCCACGGATCAGGTTGTTAAGGTCTAGACTTTAGTGCATACAAGCAAGGCAATAGTTAGATATTCTAATTTCCTGTGTCATAAGACTGTGACAGATATGTGTAAAACGTCCTACTTGCACCAAGTGCTGAAGAAAATACCTGCGGTATGGAGGTGCATATGACTCGCTTATAGGACAGTGCTAGGCCAGGAAGCTTCGTCACAGTGCAGTCCATAGCTTTGTCTGAGCTACGACTCCAGTGTCTTGTAGCTTACATGCGACTTTGACCATTTAGTTCTGCAGCTGGGAGAAAAAGCAGAGCATAGTAGAAAGGTATGTACACTATATTGTCATAAGTATTGGGACGTCTGCCTTTACACACACATGAACTTTATTGGCATACCAGTATTAGTCCGTAGGATTCAATATTGAGTTGGCCCACCCTTTGCAGCTATAACAGCTTCAACTGTTCTGAGAAGGCTGTCCACAAGGTTTAGGAGTGTGTCTATGGCATAGATGTGTGCAGGGGGTGTGCCGGGGCACACCCTAATCACTACATGCGCTGCCACTTCCACACCCTATGTTGGCTTCCCCGCCCTGCAGTGCTGCAGGCTTCCTTTTTCTCCTCTTCCTTGGCTGTTGCAGGGGATGTTTCAGGATAGAGAGCAGGGGAAGAGGCTTGTAAATATTAAATTTACCAGGCCCTTCCTTTTCTAAATGAACACAGTGTGAACACATTTGTTTACTGTGTTCATTCGTAACTGAAGCATAGTAAACTGCTTTCATTTGTGAATGAACAGGAAGCCGCTCAGCACAGAGGACTTTCCATTCCTTCTCTGTCCCGTGCACCTGAGGCTGAAGAGAGAGGCATGTGCATTTTGTGCTTTGGGGTGAATACGCTATTGCAATAGGCTGCGCACACCTATGGTCTATGGGAATGTTTGACAATTCTTCCAGAAGTGCGCTCATGTTGGATGAAAAGCTTAGCTCGCAGTCTCCACTCAAATTCATCCCAAAGCTGTCCTATCGGGTTGAGGTCAGGACTCTGTGCAGATCAGTCAAGTTTTTCCACCCCAAACTTGCTAATCCATGTCTTTATGAAATTTGCTTTTTGCACTGGTGCGCAGTCATGTTGGAACAGGAAGAGGCCATTCCCAAACTGTTCCCACAAAGCTGGGAGCATGAAATTGTCCAAAATGTCTTGGTATGCTGACGCCTTAAGAGTTAAGGGGCCAAGCCCTGAAAAACAACCCCACACCCTAACCCTTCCTCCACCAAATGATTTGGACCAGTGCACAAAGCAAGGACTAGGGTACCATTAAAGTTCATGTGCATGTAAAGGCAAGTGCCCCAATACTTTTAACAAGATAGTGTCCATCTGGAGGTCTGCATTGAGGTAAACATGAGTGGACAAGGCACAAAGCTTGGTATAGGGACCACGCTTGTATGAATTCTTGCAAATAACCTTTTGTGCCAGCTCAACACAAGTCACGAGACCACCATTATTTATATTAAAATAAACCTGGCAGATGCTTGGATCCCAGAGTTACCAAGAGGTTAGAAGCGCTTCTTCAGCCAATAGACATTGAGGAGAAATGATCCTGGCAGTGACCTCTGTGATCTGGTGACTTCTCAAGCCCTACTCCTCACACAAGTATCTTGAGAAAACAAAAAGGTCAGCTTTTGCTTTTTAATCAAACTAAAACGAGCTCTAAAACAGATCACATCAGAGTGTCAGTGTGACTTGTGACGTCACACACCGAGAATCTCCACATCCACATGGAGTGCTTCTGACACTCTAGTGTGAACGGTTTTATATCTTTTTATTTTAGTAAAGAGCAATCCTCTTACTTTTAATTTTTACTTTTTTCTCACTTGGATCTTTGTGTTAGAAGTTGGGCTTGAGAAGCCAGCAGATCAAAGTGTAAACTACTGGGGACCGTTTTTTAACGGGGAGTATTTTTATTCCTCAGCAGCTGTTGGCTACAGAAGTGCTTCTGACTGCTTGGTAACTCTGATGACGGTATAGTGAGTGTATTGTATTCTCTGGTGCTGATCCCACGCCTTGTGCTGAACTGCAACAATGGGGATATGAGCAAGAAATCCTGCAACACTGCGGATAAGATCTTTGTGTTGTTGGGGCTGTAGTGTGGAATGTAATAGCGGAAAAGACTGTACATTTAAGTTTTATATGGACACATTTATTCTGGAATAGTCCAGTTATATAAGGAGGAATTTTACAACATTTTTAAGAGTAAAGGTTCTACTACCGTACATCCCCCGGTCCTCGCGGTACTTACCAGCTGTAGGTGATGAGCTGTCAGTGCCCATGCAGCCAGTGTAGTAGTCTGGGGATTCAAAATCCCCACTCTCCCCTCCTCCCCTCTCCCCTTCTTCTTCCTTGCACCTTACCCACAGAGATAAGTTCACCTTTTTAAAAAAAAATTCTAATAAGGCAAACTAACCCTTTAAGTTATTATTTAAGGGAACCCCCGGTAAAAAGTTTTTGTTATGGTCTGCTGGTGTTTTTTGTGTTGTTATTATTATCCTTGTACACTAATGCTAGAAGTCTGGCTGACAAGATGGGAGAACTGGAGCTGCTGATGTACGAGGAGGATTTAGATTTTGTGGGAATCTTAGAGACTTGGTTTAACAGCTCTCATTGGTTGCCAACCATCCAGAGGTATTGTCTATATTGCAGAGATAGGGAGTGTAGAAAAAAAGGGGGAGGGGTATGCCTGTACATCAAGAATGATGTGCAAGTGAATGTGAGGGATGACAACACTAATGGAGCAATGGAAGAGGTGGAGTCCTTATGGGTGGAGCTTCAAAAGGAGAAAACTAAGGGGAAAGTAATACTGTGAGTATGCTATAGGCCCCCTAACCTGAGGGGGAGGCGGACCACCTCCCCCTCAGGAATGGCGGCAAGGCTGGGAAGTGTCATTATATTGGGGGATTTTAACTATCCAGATATAGACTGGGCAGAAGGAACCTTGCATTCATCTAATGCCACGCACAAACGACCGGACTTTCCATCAGAATAAACTTAGACGGAGTTCCGACCGAACGGACTTGCCTACACATGATCACACCAAAGTCAGTTTGTTTTCAAACGTGATGACGTACGACAGGACTAGAAAAGGAAGTTCAGTAGCCAATAGCTGCCCTTGCGTCGTATTTGGTCCGTCGGACTAGCATACAGACTAACGGTTTTCCCGATAGGAATTGATTTCATCCGAAAAATGTAAAACATGTTCTATTTCTAGGTCCGTCCGACTTCTTGAAAAAAAAAAAAAAAGTCAGCTGAAGCCCACACAGGATCTGAATAGCCGATAAAAGGATTCCATCTGACCTTTTCTGCTGGAAAGTCCGAACGGGTGTACACGGCATAAGGCTACTCATTTCCTAAAAATTTTGCAGGACACTTTCATGGGTCAGATGGTGAATGTACCAACAAGAAACCATGAGTTACAAGACCTAATAATTACTAACGATACAGACCTGATCGCGGATGTGGAAATAGGGGGCAACTTAGGAAGGTCAATTAGTTTCAGTATAAATCACAGAAATAGGAAGCAGAAGGGTAATACAAAGTCACTGAATTTCAAAAGAGCCAACTTCCCTAAACTAGGCAGTTTGCTAGAAGATATTAAATGGGTTAAAATTCTAGGAACAAAGAACACGGAGGAAAAATGGGAGTACTTTAAGAGCATACTAAATAAAGGTTTTGGCCAGTGCATTCCATTGCGTAATAGAAAAAAAAAATCTAAATCCTGGGTGGCTCAACTCCATCGTAAAAATGCAAATAAGAAAAAGAAAGAAAATGTGGTTTCCCCTCTCTATGGAGCCGGTTCACATCTCTCCGCAGCGGCTCCTGTGCAATTTGCCCAGGAGTCCTGTGCGTCTTTTGGTTTGTTTCAGGTCTGAATTTGAAAAAAAATAAGGGCTGACATCTGACCTGAAGCGGTAAACCAGGACTCACCAGACTCCCGCTGTGAGCCACTGCGTGCTCATATGTAAACCCAGTCTAAGTATATAAATAGTAAGAAAGGGAGGCCAGATCATATTGGCCCGATTAAGTATGAGGGAGGGAATTTGGTTAAAAGAGACGGAGAGATGGCGAAGGTCTTGAATATATTCTTCTCCTCAGTCTTCACAAGGGAAATGGGGGGGGGGGGGGGGATACAGTAACCAAGATTGTAATGTTAATTTTCTTAGCGTGTCACAGGAAGAACCCTCATGGCTAACGAAAGACAGAATAAGAAATAAACTTGAAAAACTTAACATAAATAAGTCACCTGGACCAGATAGCTTGCACCCGAGGGTCCTTAAGGAACTCCAGTCAAGTGATAGCCAGACCATTGTTCTTAATTTTTGTGGACAGTTTACTGACTGAAATGGTACCAGCTGATTGGAGAAAAGCCAACGTGGCACCAATATTTAAAAAAGGGCCAAGATATATACTAGGGAACTACAGACCAGTTAGCCTAGCATCAATAGTCTGCAAGCTATTGGAGGGGATGATAGGGGTCTGTATACAAGATTTTAGTAATCAAAACAGTATCATCAGAAGTAATCGGCATGGATTCGTGTAGAATCTTTCTTCCCAGACCAATCTATTAACCTTCTATGAAGAAGTAAGCAGCCATCTAGATAAAGAAAGGCCCGTTGACGTGGTGTATCTGGATTTTGCAAACTCATTTGATACAGTTCCCCACAAACGTTTACCGTACAAACTAAGGTCTGTCAGTGTGGACCATAGGTTGAGTACCTGGATTGAAAACTGACTACAGCATCTAAAGGGTGGTGATAAATGGGGAGTACTCGGAATGGTCCAGCAAGGAAAGTGAGGCCCCCCAGGGTTCTGTCCTCAGACCAATCCTTTTTAATTTATTCATAAACAATCTGGAGTATGGGATAAATGGCTCAATCTCAGTATATGCTGACAATGTAAAGTTAAGCAGGGCAATAACTTAGAAAGCATACAAGACCTAAACAAATTATTAGGGTGGGCAACTACATGGCATGTGAGGTTTAATGTTGAAAAAATGTAAAGCAATGCATTTGGGTGCCAAAAATGTGAATGCAATTTACTTGTTAGGGAGAGAACCTCTGGGGGAATCTTGGATGGAAAAGGACCCGGGGGGTCCAATTAGATGACCGGCTCAGCAATGGCATGCAATGCCAAGCTGCTGCAAGCAAAGCAAACAGAATATTGGCATGCATTAAAAAGGGGATTCACTTTACAGCTAACGCTGACATTAAAACAAAAGGAGTTCTAACAGCCATCAGAGACTCTGTTGCCTTCACTTTGCGAGAAGAAATCAAAGACGAGCAAGACAGATATCTAATTCTGATATGCGATCTGAACCTGATCACCTGCACAATTGTTAATGCATACCTTCCCAATCGCCATCAATTGTGATTTTTCCACAATCTAATGAAAAAAAGTTAGATCCCACCAAAAAGGATTGCTAATAATTTGTGGGGACTTCAACATCACTCCAGACCCTCGCATAGACTCCTCATCAGGTGAGAAAAGGAGAGGACATTCTCTTCTATAATCTATCCACACTCGGGAGCTATTTGATGCCTGGAGATGTCTACATGCTGGGGAAAGGGACTTTTTTTCGTCTCCCCACAGAGCGTACTCTAGGATTGATTTGTTGCTAATTGACCAGCAAACACTAGTCAGAACAACCGCAACCTCTATCAATACCATCACATGGTCGGATCACACTTCCATTACATTAACAATAGCAGACTCTTCTACTGCTACCGCATCTCCAATGTGGAGGGTCAATTCACATCTACTACAACAAGATGCTTCTAAACTACATATAGAAAAGCATTTGACTTTACCTTGTGGAATGCCCACAAGGCTTATATCCGAGGAACACTTATTCAAATGGGGGCGAGGGCAAAGAGGCAGCAGCAAAAACAAGTGAATAATCTAACCACTAAAATCTTTAAATTAGAAACCAGTATCAAACAAAACGGCTCACGGCAAAATTCCCAAAAATTAAATCAACTATGCCATGACCTCAGAAACCTCTTACTGCAGAAATTTGAAAAAACATCTAAAAGGCTTAGAATCTCCTATTATGCCACAGGTAATAGAGCAGGGAAACTACTAGCACATAAGCTAAAAGGACGCAGATACAAAACCAAAATTCCATATTTACTACACCTACATTCCTAAGAAAAATTTATATCACCCTGTCAGGGAAATAGGCGTAACCTTGGGAGGTACGATCGTGTTAACGCGCGCCAGCGCTCACGGAGGCGCAATGTGGTTCCCAGACGAACGCCTGATGCTGCGTCCGATCGAGTGCGAGTACGCGGGGCAGGACGAACGCATAACGTTACACGTCGTAGGCGTACGAACGCGATGGCGCGCTCACGACGTAACCCAAGCACCGTGCCTATTTAAACGTTCACCTGACAGTGCCGCATCGCTGGATTATCGTCAGCTTCTCCTGTGTACCTGTGCCTGTTATCCCTGCTGTCTGATCTCCTGTTACCGACCCGGCTTGTTTGACCTGCTTCTGCTACTCTCCTGGCTCCGACCTCTGGCTTGTACCCGGCATTCCTTGTCTGCTCCCGGCACCCGACCTTGGCTTGGCTTCTGCTTCCCGGTCCCCAGCTCAGGACCCATTGCTCTGACCTCCGGATTGATCTCCCGTGTTTGACCTTCGGCCTGGCCTTGACCCTGCCTTTGGACTTCCTTGCACAGTTGCCTCCAGAGACTGGTCTTCTCAGCTTTTCCATCTACTGCTGCTACCCGGCAACCTGTGCTACTGTGGGCACTGCATCCCTGTGTCATCTTCAGGGTTGTACTGCGCTCGGCCGCAAGGGGAGCCCTCTCAGCATCTCGGCCTCCTTACCTCGTTATTGACAGTATAATCCAGCCAAATGTCAGAGGCCGACAGAGGTAACCCCCCGATAGAGGCCATTCTGCAGGAAGTTATGGCCCTTACCCCAGCAATTAAGGGACTCCAAGAGAAGTATCTCCGGCTGGAGGAACGTCTGCAGCACTCTTCTGAGTCGCCCATCCCTTCCGGCCAAGGTTCTACCACTATAGTCACAACCCCTCCAGAGCCACGAGTCCCTGTACCAGAGTATTTTCATGGGAACCGAAGAAAATTTAGATCCTTCAGGAACTCATGCTACTTAAACTTCTCCCTGCAGCCTCAGACTTTTTCTTCTGAAGTGACCAAAGTGGGTTTTACCATCTCTCTACTAAGGGACGATCCCCAGACATGGGCCCACGGCCTACTTGAGCAACGCAGCTCTTTCATTAATACTTTGGATCAGTTTTTTCAAGCTATGGCTCGCTTATATGATGATCCCTTTCGGACAGCTACAGCCGAAGCAACCTTGTACTCCCTCCGCCAGGGTGAGCGGCCTGCAGAAGACTATACAGTAGAATTCCGTACTTGGTCTACAGATGCTGGCTGGAATGAGGCAGCCCTAAAATATCAATACCGGATGGGGTTGTCCGAAGTCCTCAAGGATGAGCTAGCCAGATTGGAGGTTCCCCCAACACTTGAGGATCTTATCCGACTTACCATTCAGCTTGACAGGCGCCTACGAGAGCGCCAGTCTGAACGCGCTCGGGCTCCTAATCCTATCCAGGCCCCACCTCCGGTCTGCCCGATGGCAACCTCTGTTCCGAATAGCCTGTTCCGTTCCTCCTTAACCACTGAGGAAAGGCTGCACCGCCGTCAGGCACACCTCTGCTTCTATTGTGGGGAGTCAGGACATCTTATAAACAACTGCCCCACAAGACCAAGTAAACCGACTCCATTTCACCTCCAAGTAACGAAGCCTGCTTCAGCCCACATCACCCTTCCTGTCACGTTGATGGTGGCAGGTCAGGAAGTCCACTTACAGGCAATACTTGATTCTGGGGCCTGCAGCTGTTTTTTGGATTTAACCTTGGCTAAGAGTCTTGCTCTCCCACTTCTTCTAAAGAAACAAAGACTGACTGTCCGTCTGCCCGATGGCTCCCTACCTAGCTCTGGCCATGTCACCAGGGAAACGAGACCCATTCTAACGACTACAGATTCAGGTCATCAGGAGTTTCTTAAATTTGATATCCTGTGTTCTCCCATGTTTCCCGTCATCCTAGGAATCCCGTGGCTTCAGGCACACAACCCTCGGATTGATTGGTTCAAGAAAGAAATAACCTTTACTTCCGCCTACTGCCAACAATATTGTCTGGATTCCGAATCTAGAGACTTGTCCAGCTGTTTGACCGTTCAACCCGTACCCAGACCAGCTCCTAACATACCAGCAGCTTACCAGGAATTCAGAGATGTGTTCGACAAGAAAAGGGCAGATATCTTACCCCCTCATCGTCCCTATGACTGCCCCATCGAATTATTGCCAGGAGCTCCCATTCCCTTTGGCCGGATATTCCCTCTTTCCGAGACTGAACTTGGGGCCTTGAGACAGTATATAGACGAGAATCTGGCAAAGGGATTCATCCGTCCCTCTTCATCCCCTGCCGGTGCAGGCATCTTCTTTGTAGAAAAGAAGGACAAGACTTTAAGACCATGTGTGGACTACAGGGAATTAAATAACATCACCCTTAAGAACCGCTACCCACTTCCGCTCATCCCAGAACTTTTCCAAAGGTTCCACACTTCCCGCATTTTTACCAAACTTGATCTACGTGGAGCCTATAATCTTGTCCGTATCCGGGAGGGGGACGAGTGGAAGACGGCATTCAGAACAAGATTTGGGCATTTCGAATATTTAGTCATGCCCTTCGGATTGTGCAATGCCCCAGCAACTTTCCAGCACTTTATTAATGACATCTTCCGGGAGTACTTAGACCACTTCGTCGTTGCTTATTTGGACGACATTCTTATCTTCTCGACCACTCTGGAACTCCACAGAATACATGTTAGGAAAGTGTTATGCATTCTTAGGACCCATGGACTACTCGTTAAAGCCGAGAAGTGTGACTTTGAAAAAGAATCCATTCAATTCCTGGGACTCATCATCACCACAGGTGGAATTGCCATGGACCCCCAAAAGGTGAAATCTATCCTGGACTGGCCCGCTCCCTCTGACAAGAAGGGTGTTCAGAGGTTTATCGGGTTCGCAAACTTCTACCGAAGATTCATAAGGAACTTCTCCACCATCGTAGCACCCATCACGCAGACCACTCGTCAGCATACCAAGTTCCTCTGGTCCTCAGCAGCACAGTCCGCCTTTGACCAGCTCAAGACCCTCTTCACTACCGCACCAATTCTGCAGCATCCAGACCCCGCCTTACCCTATGTGCTGGAGGTTGATGCCTCAGAGGTGGCCACAGGGGCAATTCTATCTCAGCGTCAAGGTCCCAAGGCATTATTGCACCCCGTAGCCTTTTTCTCACGGAAGATGAGCTCCCCAGAAAGGAACTACGATGTAGGTGACCGAGAACTTCTGGCGATTAAAACCGCCCTCGAAGAGTGGAGGTACCTCCTGGAGGGTGCCGCTCACCCCATTCTGGTCTTCACTGACCACAAAAACTTAGAATATCTCCGCACGGCCAAACGTCTAAGACCCCGACAAGCCCGATGGGCTTTATTCTTCTCGAGGTTCAATTTCCATGTGACCTATCGTCCAGGATCAAAGAATGGCAAGGCAGATGCCTTGTCCCGGATGTTCCCAGATTCCCTAGAAAGAATTCCACCCAGTACAATTTTATCTCCTCAGAATTTCCTATTAATTCAACCGGATCTAAGAGCTTCAATAGTGCAGGCCTCTAGCCAGTGTACAGAAATAGAAGCTTCTTCCCTGAGAAGCCAAGAAGGGCTTCTATGGCATCAGAATAAAATTTTTGTTCCCCAGCAAGCCAGGCTACTTGTATTAAGGACCTTCCACGACCATCAACTAGCCGGCCACTTCGGAGTCCGGAAGACGATTGATTTTGTGCAGCGATCCTTATGGTGGCCTACCCTAAGATCTGACTGTAAGAAGTACGTTGACTCCTGTACAACCTGCCAACGTAACAAGGGGTCTAACGCTAGATCCTGGGGCCTGCTAAGGCCGCTACCAGTCCCAGAAAAACCCTGGAAGGAAATCTCTCTGGATTTCATTGTGGAGTTACCTCCTTCTGAAGAGTATACTACCATCTTGGTGGTGGTGGACCATTTATCCAAGATGGCGCACTTTTTGCCGATGAAAGGGACCCCCTCCGCCTTGGATACCGCAAAAATGTTCATAAAGGAAATTGTCCGATTACATGGTGTGCCCGACAGCATTGTATCAGATAGAGGGGTACAGTTTACCTCCAGGTTTTGGAAGGAGCTCTGTAAGTTGCTGTCAATTAGAATATGTCTATCCTCGGCCTATCATCCACAAAGTAACGGACAGACGGAAAGAACCAACCAGACGCTTGAACAATACCTACGATGCTTCTGTTCCTTTTCCCAGGATGACTGGGTTTCCTTGCTACCTTGTGCGGAATTCGCGTATAACAATTCAGTGCACGCTTCTACCAACCAATCACCCTTTTGGGCAAATTACGGTTTCCATCCTTCATTCTTACCCAATACCATTCCTGAATCCACGGTCCCAGCAGTCCAAGACAGAGTAAACCTCATCCAAGCAAACTATCAATTGCTCCAGGATACTATGAAGAAGGCTCAGGAGGAGTACAAGAAACATTATGATAAGAGGAAGAGAATTAACCCTGCTTTTAAGATAGGGGACAAAGTGTGGCTCTCAGCAGTGAATCTGAAATTGTCATGTCCATCTCGGAAGTTGGGACCCAAATTCCTGGGCCCTTTTGAGATTAGACGTGAAATTAACCCTGTAGCATTTGAACTTGCTTTGCCTAAATCTTTCAGAATCCATCCTGTGTTTCATGTCTCTCTTCTCAAACGTGTCATCTTCAGTCCTTTTTCAGGAAGAGAAGAGGTGCCTCCGGTTCAGGTTGGTGACGAAACCGAATTCGAGGTCGAGTCTATCCTTGACTGTCGTCGGAGAGGTAGGACAATCCAATTTCTAATTAAATGGAAGGGGTACTCTGCTGAAGAGAATTCTTGGGAACCTGCAAGTTTTGTACATGCACCTAGGCTCATACACAGGTTTCGTAGTCTTCATCCCGAAAAATGGGCTCGTTTAGGCATCCGGAGGCTGCCCCTTGGGGGGAGGCACTGTCAGGGAAATAGGCGTAACCTTGGGAGGTACGATCGTGTTAACGCGCGTCAGCGCTCACGGAGGCGCAATGTGGTTCCCAGGCGAACGCCTGATGCTGCGTCCGATCGAGTGCGAGTACGCGGGGCAGGACGAACGCATAACGTTACACGTCGTAGGCGTACGAACGCGATGGCGCGCTCACGACGTAACCCAAGCACCGTGCCTATTTAAACGTTCACCTGACAGTGCCGCATCGCTGGATTATCGTCAGCTTCTCCTGTGTACCTGTGCCTGTTATCCCTGCTGTCTGATCTCCTGTTACCGACCCGGCTTGTTTGACCTGCTTCTGCTACTCTCCTGGCTCCGACCTCTGGCTTGTACCCGGCATTCCTTGTCTGCTCCCGGCACCCGACCTTGGCTTGGCTTCTGCTTCCCGGTCCCCAGCTCAGGACCCATTGCTCTGACCTCTGGATTGATCTCCCGTGTTTGACCTTCGGCCTGGCCTTGACCCTGCCTTTGGACTTCCTTGCACAGTTGCCTCAAGAGACTGGTCTTCTCAGCTTTTCCATCTACTGCTGCTACCCGGCAACCTGTGCTACTGTGGGCACTGCATCCCTGTGTCATCTTCAGGGTTGTACTGTGCTCGGCCGCAAGGGGAGCCCTCTCAGCATCTCGGCCTCCTTACCTCGTTATTGACACACCCATAAGACATTGCAGATACATTACTACAGCACCTTATATAATTTAAAAGATGATGCTAGCATCAGCCAACCTAATCCTGAACTGATTAATCAATTTTTTACATAAGATCAAACTACCACAACTATCCCGAGCTCAATTAGACTCCCTTAATCTACCATTCAATCTCAATAATATATATAAAGTGATTGAATCCCTCCCAGCCAATAAACCTCCTGGTCCGGATGGATTCACTGGGGAATATTTTTGAATCTTCAAAATACCACACTTAGAACATTTGTTTAATACTGCTGCTGCCTCTTCCTTCCTTCCTTCCTTCCTTCCTTCCTTCCTTCCAACAGAAATGTTAAAAGCACTTATTGTTACACTACCGAAGCCAGGGAAAGACCCAACTTCACCCCCAAATTTCAGGCCCATCTCCCTTCTTAATATAGATGTGAAGATGTACGCTAAACTCGTTGCCACCCGACTAATTGATATTCTCCCTTCTCTCATCCATCCGGACCAGACGGGTTTCACTAAAGGTAGGCTAACAGCAGACGCTACCCGCAGACTAATTAACATCATCCACTTGGCCGAGCTCCAGAAAAGGCCTTCTCTGCTTTAGCTTTGGACGCAGAGAAGGCCTTTGACAGGGTCCATTGGCAATACTTGGCTCGAGTATTAGCAAAATTTGTTTTTTCAGGAAACATCCTATCAGCCATTATGGCTCTTTATTCTAAGCCTTCGGCTCAGGTGTATACCTCCGGAGCGCTGTCAAAGCCATTTACTATAACCAATGGGACCTGGCAGGGCTGCCCCGTCGCCTCTCATATTCAACCTACTAATGGAACCATTAGCCACATTTATCCACAACCATCCTACTATTAAAGGATTCCCATTAGGCAAATCAAACCACACCATCAGCCTTTTTGCGGATGATATAATCATGGTACTTACAGATGTGGAATCTTCCCTTGCTTTGGTACAGTCTGCATTAGAATTATTCAATCGAGTCTCATATTATAAAGTAAGTGAGAGTAAATCGTATATATTGGGATTAGGTATTGAGCTTCACCTTCAAAGGAAACTACAGACTAGTTTTCCATACACATGTAGTGAAAAGGGGATCCAATACTTGGGTATCACATTGACAGCATCCACTGACCAACTAGTTAATGGGAATTATACCCCTTTTATAGACGTACTAAACAACAAGCTCCATGAAATGGCTAAGGTGAACTAACATGGTCTGGAAGGTTGGCAGCCTTCAAGATGGTAATTTTGCCACAATTACTTTATCTGTTCAGGACAATCCCTCATAAACAGATACTTATGGCAGGGCAAAATAGCTACAGTGCCTTGCGAAAGTATTCGGCCCCCTTGAACTTTTCAACCTTTTGTCACATTTCAGGCTTCAAACATAAGGATATAAAAAAATTTTTTTTTTGTGAAGAATCACCAACAAGTGGGACACAATTGTGAAGTGGAACGAAATCTATTGGATTTTTGAAACTTTTTTAACTAATAAAAAAATGAAAAGTGGGGCGTGCAAAATTATTCGGCCCCCTTGCGTTTAAAACTTTGTAGAGCCACCTATTGCTGCGATTACAGCTGCAAGTCACTTGGGGTATGTCTCTATCAGTTTTGCACATCGAGAGACTGAAATTCTTGCCCATTCTTCCTTGCAAAACAGCTCGAGCTCATTGAGGTTGGATGGAGAGCGTTTGTGAACAGCAGTTTTCAGCTCTTTCCACGGATTCTCAATTGGATTCAGGTCTGGACTTTGACTTGGCCATTCTAACACCTGGATACGTTTATTTGTGAACCATTCCTTTGTAGATTTTGCTGTATGTTTGGGATCATTGTCTTGTTGGAAGATAAATCTCCGCCCCAGTTTCAGGTCTTTTGCAGACTCCAACAGGTTTTCATCCAGAATGGTCCTGTATTTGGCTGCATCCATCTTCCCCTCAATTTTAACCATCTTCCCTGTCCCTGCTGAAGAAAGGCAGGCCCAAACCATGATGCTGCCACCTCCATGTTTGACAGTGGGGATGGTGTGTTGAGGGTGATGAGCTGTGTTGCTTTTACGCCAAACATATCGTTTTGCATTGTGGGCAAAAAGTTCGATTTTGGTTTCATCTGACCAGAGCACCTTCTTCCACATGTTTGGTGTGTCTCCCAGGTGGCTTGTGGCAAACTTTAGACGAGACTTTTTATGGATATCTTTGAGAAATGGCTTTCTTCTTGCCACTCTTCCATAAAGGCCAGATTTGTGCAGTGTACGACTGATTGTTGTCCTATGGACAGACTCTCCCACCTCAGCTGTAGTTCTCTGCAGTTCATCCAGAGGGATCATGGGCCTCTTGGCTGCATCTCTGATCAGTCTTCTCCTTGTCTGAGCTGAAAGTTTAGAGGGACAGCCAGGTCTTGGTAGATTTGCAGTGGTCTGATACTCCTTCCATTTCAAAATGATCGCTTGCGCAGTGCTCCTTGGGATGTTTAAAGCTTGGGAAATCTTTTTGTATCCAAATCCGGCTTTAAACTTCTCCAACAGTATTACGGACCTGCCTGGTGTGTTCCTTGGTCTTCATGATGCTCTCTGCGCTTTCAACAGAACCCTGAGACTATCACAGAGCAGGTGCATTTATACAGAGACTTGATGGATTCTATTTATCAACATCAGTCATTTAGAACAACATTGGATCATTCAGAGATCCTCGCTGAACTTCTGGAGTGAGTTTGCTGCACTGAAAGGAAAGGGGCCGAATAATTTTGCATGCACCACTTTTCAGTTTTTTATTTGCTAAAAAAAGTTTAACAGATTTATTGCTATCAATAACATCTTTAAATGAATTCTGTAATTGACATTAGTATTCAGGAGAATAGTTATATTGCTATTACTATTACTATAGTTTAGTTTCTACTGTGAACAGAGAAATGCTGGCGTCGTTGAACTGATGCGATTTAAACTGCTGATGCTAAATGTAGACTCATCAGCAATGCAAAACTGCTGATATTATGCAATCAATGCTATTTGACTATTAACTATTGATATCGCTTAATGGTTAACAACGTTTAAATCGCAGACTTCGCCCAAATGCCAGTATCACTCAACTGTTGATATCGCTTAATTGTTAAACTGCTGACATCTCTTAACTATTGCAGATACTGCTTAATTATCGTCATTAACCAGCTGTTGATACTATGTAAATGAAGATCAGGTTGACGTGGTGCAATCCACTAATATGGTTCAACTGTTGATAGGGTTCAAATGCTGGCATTGTTCAAAATCGCTCAATTCCTGAAATCGCTCATTTGCTGAAATCGCTCATTTGCTGAAATCGCTCATTTGCTGAAATCGCCTAGTGTTCGCCTGCTGAAACTGCTCAATTGCTGAAACTGCTTAATTGCAGGAATTGTTCAAATGTTGTGGTCGCTCAACTGCTGAAATTGCATAAGTGCGGAAATCGCTCAGCTACTGAAACTGATCGATTGCAGAAAATGCTCTATTGCTGAAAATGCTCTATTGCTGAAAATGCTCTATTGCTGAAAATGCTCTATTGCTGAAAATGCTCTATTGCTGAAATCGCCCAATTGCTGAACTTGCCCAATTACTGAACTCGCCTAAATTGCTGAATTCTCCAAAAATGCTGAACTCGCTCTATTTTTTGAACTCGCTCAATTGTTGAACTCGCTCAATTGTTGAAATCGCTCATTTGTGGAACTCGCACACTTGTTGAAGTCGCTTACTTGTTGAAGTCGCTCAATTGCTGAAATTGCTCAGCTGATGAAATCATTCAACTAATTGAACAGTTCAACTGATGAAATCGTTCTATTGTGGGAATCGCTTAACTGTTAAAACTGCTTAACTTTTGAAATCGTTCGACTATAGACACTGTTTAACTGCTGAAATTTCCCAAATCTTGCCACCGTACAAATATTGAAATTGTTCTACTGATATCGTTCAATTAGTGAAAATACCTGGCTGTTGACAGTGTTTGACTATTGACGGTGTACACCTGTTGACTTGGTCCAATTGCTGACAGTTTTCTACATTAGATAATATCTGTTGCTGGTGCCCAACTGCTGATGGTGCTTATCTGTTGATAGTACTTAACTGCTATCATTGCTAAACTGCAGATATTGCTCGATTACTGGCGGTGCTTGACTACTGACGGTGTTTGACCACTGGCGGGGTCGGCTGCTGACAGTGTCGACCTGCTGTTGGTGCTCAATTGCTGTCGGTGTTCAACTGCTGACAGTGTTCAACTACTGGCAATGCACAATCGCTGACAGTGCCTAACTGAAGACAGCGTTTAACTGCCGATAGTGTTCTACCGCCGTAAGTGCTCAACTACTGACGGTGTTTAGCGGGTGACGGTGCTCTATTACTGACGGTGACCAATTGTTGATATATTTTTGAAATTTAGATACTACTAAGTTTTCGTTGGTGCAAAATTGCTAATGTCGCTAAAATTGTTGATATTGTTAATATTTTAGAAAATAAGAATGTCATAGATTCAGCTGTTAATGCTGAAACTATTGATTTTCAAGTTTTGACAGTAGAAGTGATTATAAGTTATTAACATTGGGAGGACTGTGCTCAATAACAATAGTTATATTAGAAGGTAGACTGTGTGGATAAGCTGTCTTTGAAAAGGACTCTAAAGCAGTGACCACTGGGAATACCTAATGGGACGGAGGAAGAGGAGAGGAGAGTATAATACAGTAGGTAATCCGGCGAGTCCGGTTGTGTGTAATAAGGGTACAATAGGTAATATTTCTAAACATCCATTAATAGTCTCCTCTAACGCTCAGCAAGGGATAGCGGAGTTTTTTCCAGTAGGTGGCCGGACACGATCACGTACATCGAAGACAACAATAGATAGTAACAGGGGAACTTCGGCCTCTGCTGCTATGCAGGATACACATATACAATCATTACAAGCAGAAAAAACTATACTAACACCAATAATAAAACCATCAGTGTCATCTGTAATACCGTTGGGCTCTCTAGGCATTAGGGCAGTAAAAGAGGCACAGATAGCAAAAATGGATAGTGCAGATGCCATAAAAAACATGTGGGAACCGGCTGTGGAGTTACAAGAACCGATTGGATCTGTAGAATCCGTGGATATTAACGAAGTGTCTAATACCTCAGATATAGGCGTATTAGATATGCATATGAATGTGGGAGGATCTGAGGGTGGCCCTCAATACTCAACCTCATCCCCCCCGTTGTTAGGGGGATATAATCCAGTGAATATAATGGATAGTGAGAATATAGAGGGGAATCCAATAGGTGACACGATGAGTGAAGAGTTGGGATCAGAAGTAGGGGATGTACGGACTTATTTAAGAGCACTGCCCACTCGCCATGAAATGGAAGCTTTTATTCAGCGTCTAGAACATGGTTTCCACAAGGAGATCCAATCTGTGCATAAAGAATTACAGGCAACTGGGAAGAAAATATCAGAAGTTGAACGTTCTGTAGACATATTGGTGGATCGTGTACAATCTCAGGAACAGCGTATAGATGCCCAAGAGCCTCATATTCATACATTATTTCAATTATGGGAGGACCAAGATAACCGTAATAGAAGAAATAATATTAGGATTAGGGGTTTGCCAGAATCAGTTAGAAATGAGGAACTTGGTATAACAGTTAACAAAATTTTCACCTCATTGTTGGGAAAATCTGAGGAATCAAATTTGGAACTGGATAGAATACATCGGACAATGGGACCACGTAAATTAGATCCAGATAAACCAAGAGATATAATATGTCGAATACATTTCTATAAAGATAAGGAGGAGATTATGAGAAGGGCAAGAGAGAGGGGACGAATTAATGTTAATGGAGCAAATATACAATTGTTACAAGATCTATGCCAATTTACTCTGGAGAAGAGGAAGGCGTTAAGGCCTTTACTAAAAATGTTGCAAGAGCGTAACATTGTATATAGATGGAATTTCCCGTTTCAGCTACAAATTAAGAAAGATGGTAGGCTAAATTTACGTGATCCCTCTGATATTCCTGCAATACAATCTACCCTAGGCCTACACGATCTTCCATTAATAACGTGGCCCAAGACCTATACACAGTTTAGAAGATCGCAACCTCGGGAGGGCAATAGAAACATTCAATCTGAAAATCTTTAATTTAATCAGGCAGAGCAAAACAGCTGGCAATCTCAAATGTAATTGGAGTAGTAGGCATTGAATTTAATAATGAATTAAGAATTATTTTTCTTCTCAGATTATTATTATTATGTTGGTTGTGGATGCCCATTTTCACTGCATAGAGCCACCCTCAATGCTCTATAACTTTTTCCTCTCATAGGAATCACCGTCCCTCGGGAAGGGTTTGGTGGTTTTTTTTGGGATAGATTCCTTATTGGGTGGGTTTTTTTTTTTTTTTTTTTTTTTGGGTAATTAGTTAACGTTTCCCTGGGTAACTTGGGATTCGGGGAGAAGGAGCTTCTCCAATTTTAGAGAGCACAACTCGGTAATTGTTGTGCCGGGGTGTGTGTTTTTTTTTTTTTTCTCTCCCCTTTCTCTCCTCCTTCCTTTTCCCCTTTTTTCTTTCGTGTTCTTTGAGTTCCCTGATAATTTGATATGGCAGCGATTTTCTCCTCGCCAGTGACATTGAAATTATGTACCTACAATATTAAAGGTCTTAATAATAAATCAAAAAGAGGTCAGATTTTATATAGTCTATATAAAGCTAAGGTAGATATTATACTTTTTCAAGAGACCCACTTTCGAAGTGATAATATTCCAGTGTGTTCTCGTAAACACTATTCGCAATGGTTCCATAGCACCATGTCGAGTTCAAAATCAAGAGGGGTCTCTATTGCTTTGCACAAGCACTTACCAGTTCAGAATTTGGAATATAGAGCTGATTTAGATGGAAGATATCTGTTTCTTAAAATTAGATTGTGGGATAAAATCTTCACAATTGCAAACTTCTATATTCCAAATTATGATCAAACTAAGACAATTGTGAGTTATCTTGGCCTCTTAGCAGACTTTGCAGAGGGTACGGTTATTGTGGGAGGAGATTTTAACCTAGCTTTGGACCCTTCACTAGATACGTCAGCTCAACGATCAAATATTTCATATGCTCGTCTGAGGGCACTTAAAAACAAACTTTATGAACATAGGTTGATGGATCTCTGGCGGACCCTCAACCCTAAAGATCGTAACTATACATATTTTTCTTTAGCACATAAAACATATAGCAGAATAGATTTTTTTTTTAACTGGTCCTAAGATATTGGAATGGAATCCGTCTATGGATATCGGTTCATTCATTTGGTCCGACCATTCACCAGTATTTTTAACAATAGCACCCCCCCAGATTCAGGGTACTAATTGGTCGTGGCGTTTGAATGATACACTTATGCAAGATCAAAACTGTTATAAAGCAATTGCAGAGGCGATTGATAATTTTATCTCCGACCATGAACAGGATGAAACTACTTTACCTTTGAAATGGGAGGCCTTAAAGGCAGTAATACGAGGGGTATTTATTCAACATGGTTCTCGTCTTAAAAAAGAAAAATCTAAAATTATCGAAAATACGTTATTAAAACTTCATTCTTTGGAAACTCGACATAAAGCCCATCACTCTCCAGATATATCAGCCGATATCTTCTCCACAAGGATATTTTTGTTACAATTATTCAAATCAACTCAGGGCTCATACCGACAAAGACGGGTAGCGGGAAGATATAGATTTGAGAATAAGTGTGGGAAAATGTTGGCTGATATGTTACACCCACGTCAATCACAGACTTTTATATCAAGTATAAAAAAATCATCAGGAGAACTGACATCGGATCCACGTGAGCTTCATCAAACCTTTATGGAATATTTCTCAGGCCTCTATAATCTAACTCCATCATCACTATTGGAGGATAAGGGAGCTGGAGATAATATTATTGGGGAATATGTGCGGGAAAACGCTATTCCGACAATAGACAGTGCTACTGGGGAATCTTTGGATTCTCCATTTTCGCTCGAGGAACTATTAGAAGTAATTTGCTAATACTCCAACAAATAAGAGCCCAGGTCCCGACGGGTTTACATCAAAATTTTATAAGACGTTTAAAGAGCATATAGCCCCGTTTATGCTTCAAGTGTTTAATTCTATTTCTTCTATGAATCAATTTCCAATACAGACCCTGGAATCTCATATTACTTTGATTCCTAAACCAGAAAAGGATTTAACACTTTGCTCTAGTTATCGACCTATATCATTGATTGGGATAGATTTAAAGATATATGCTAAACTGATTGCACTCCGTCTTCAACCACTCCTCCCAAGCTTAATACATACGGACCAGGTAGGATTCGTTCAGAATAGAGAAGCACGTGATAACACGATCAAAACTTTTTTGTTGATGAACTATGCACAAAGGGCTAAAATTCCAGTATGCCTTCTTTCAGTTGATGCAGAAAAGGCATTTGATCGGGTGGGATGGCCCTTTCTTAAACACTCTTTAATGCAAATAGGATTGGGGTCGAATATATTGCATAAGATCATGGCACTCTATACTAAACCGGCAGCCAGAATAAAAATTAATGGTTCATTGACAACAAGTTTTAATATACAAAATGGTACTCGCCAGGGATGCCCGTTATCCCCTCTACTTTATGTTATAGTAATGGAATATTTAGCGACGGCTATTAGACGGAACCCTTCTATTTCTGGTGTACAGATAAAACAGAGGGAAATAAAAATGGCTTTGTTTGCTGATGATTTATTACTTTATATCACTAATCCACACATTGCAATTCCCTCTGTGTTAGCTGAATTTCAGCGGTTTGGAAAATTGAGCAATTTTAAAGTAAATGTATCAAAATCAGAAATTCTCAACGTGTCGCTCGTACCCGAACAGGTTGCAAGGTTGAGAGCCAATTTTACGTTTAGGATTTGCTCTGCAGCTGTAAAATATCTAGGTGTTAAAATCACCCCGGATTCAAAGTATTTATATTCAATGAACTATGTTCCTCTTCTGCAACGTACCCTACAAGATCTAAAAAAATATGATGTTAAGCAATATTCATGGTTTGGGAGGATTAATATACTGAAAATGGACATAATACCGCGGTTCCTGTATTTTTTTCAAACTATCCCAATTAGTGTCCCTCGATCATTTTTCTCCACTCTGCAATCGGCCTTTACAAAATTTATCTGGGGACATAAAAAACCAAGATTACAAAAGAAATTATTATCATTACCTAAAACGAAAGGAGGTGCGGGTGCACCTGATTTATATTATTATTATGTTTCGGCTGTTCTGACTAGACTGGTGGACTGGCTTTATTGCTCGGAAACCAAACAATGGGTAAAAATAGAACAAGGGTTAAATCAACTGGATTTAAAGGTGTTACCATGGTTAGATCTGTCTGGTAGCAATTTAAATCAAGAGTTGAAAGAGTCTATGCCTTCCCTCACATCCCATGTGTTGAATATATGGGGAAAAACAGCTATTAAATTGGAACTCTCTTCTTATGAAGGACCTATGACACCTTTATTTTGCAACCCTTTTTTTCCACCGGCATTAAATAGGACAAGTTTTCTTATATGGAATAGGGAATCCCATTATAGACTGAGCAATATTCTATGCCAGGGGACAATTCCGTCCTTATTAAATCTATTTTCTACACAGCGACCATCACCTATGCAAATGTTGGAGTTTTGGCAGTTGCGATCATTTTGGTGTACAATTCATTCAAATAAGTCTCTGGGTAGAGATTTAACAGAACTTGAAACTCTCTTGATACAAGATCAGAAACCAAAGCATGTTATATCAGTACTATATAAGATGTTTATTATTAAAAATCACCCGGAGCCCCCAGAATATATAAATAAATGGGTTAATGAGATCAACGCTCAGATTGCGGTTGGGGAATGGGAGAAGGCATTTAGCTTCACTCACTGTTTATCACCGTCGATTAAAGCACAAGAAACGAATTATAAATTGCTCTCAAGATGGTACTGGAGTCCAGTGACACTCCATCGTATATACCCAGAAAAATCAGATATGTGTTGGCGGTGCCATAGAGACAAGGGTACATTGCTCCACATCTGGTGGGAATGCCCCCTAATTTTTAGATTTTGGGAAAAGCTTATGCAATTATATACAACAATCACTGGGGAGGTAATTCCAAATACACCACAAGTCACCCTTCTTTCTATGTTACCAAGAACATATAAAAACGTTAAAAAGAATCTTCTGGGATACTGGTTGACTGCGGCAAGAACTGTGATACCGCGGCACTGGCGATCATCCCAGTCCCCTACGATAAATGAATGGGCTTTAGAAATGGATAACATAGAGAGAATGGAGATACACTTAGCTCAAGAATTAGATACATATGAAAGGTGTCTCTTGGTCTGGACTCCCTGGAGTCAGCATAGGAAATTGGTAAAGGACTGAGGAACTAGGAGGGAAGAGGGGGGAGGGAGGGTCTTGCGGAGGAGAGAGGAGTGAGAGGTGGAGGAGGGGGAGAAATCAGATATACATTTTCCCCTTTTCCCCCCCCCTTTTTTTTTTTTTTTTTTAGGGAGGGAGGGAAGAGGAAATAAAATAATAAATGTGATCATTATGTATGTAAGTAATATATATTCATATGTATGAAATTGCTTAATTATGTACAATGCTTTATAATAATTGAAAATAAAAACAGAATTAAATAAAAAAAGTTTAAATTATCCAATAGATTTTGTTCCACTTCACAATTGTGTCCCACTTGTTGGTGATTCTTCACAAGAAATTAAAATTTTATATCTTTATGTTTGAAGCCTGAAATGTGGCAAAAGGTTGAAAAGTTCAAGGGGGCCGAATACTTTCGCAAGGCACTGTAGGTGTGCCTTTAGGAAATTGATATCACACAGAAAAGTGGGAGGAGTGGGACATGTACTGCTACAGGACTACCATATAGTAGCAATACTGGCACAAGTGACAACTTGGTTCCCCCAACTACAGTCATCTGGAGTTAGGTGGTTGGAGTTGGAGAACTCGCAAGTACAGGGTCACCAAATATACGATCTATTACTAGCGGATACCTATCCCTAACTGATGAGAAACTATACCCCACTATAGTAGCTACATTGCAGGCATGGAAGATACTTGCGTCCATGCACCATAAGGAGAATGCATCCAGACCTATACCGCTCACATTAGCAAGTGTAGCCATGATTATTCCATACCTTTAATATAGCACAATGGCAAGCTAAAGGAATAACCACAACAGAGGACCTGAGAATAGGCCCCACAATTAAAACATTCAAATCTCTACAAATAGAATATGGGTTAGAAATAAGGGATCACTACAGATATATACAACTTAGCCATTTCTTTCACACTAATCCTAAATCCACCATCTACCTGCCATGGAGAATAGCTCTATACCTCACTACCCCTACTACCAAAATCAAGGGCATTTCACTATTTTACACAGTGTTACATGGTAAAAATGACTTTGTCAAGAGTACAAATATTAAAGCATGGGAATGAGATCTAGGTGCGTCTTATTCCATGGAACAATGGCAGAAAGCATTACATATTACTTATATGGCAACTAAGAGTGGCAATCTGTGGGAACTGTCCCACAAACTATTGTTGCAATGGTATCTGACGCCTTATCGAATCTCTAAATTTTGTCCCCAGGCTTTGCCACTTTGTTGGAGAAACTGTGGATGCGCAGGAACACTATATCATATAATGTGGAAATGTCCAGGGATCCAAGCCCTTTGGTCTAATATACAAAACCTTATTGCACGGATTACAGGACTGCGTGTTCCACTTTCAGCTGGAATGGCAGTTCTGTCTCTGGGTATTGAAGTCCCAACAGACTCAAGAGTCATAATCACTCACTTGTTACTCAGTACAAGATTGACAATTATGCGGCATTGGAAGGACCCAAACCCACCTTCACTTAAAGAAATAGTGGAAATGACCAATACCCACGCTAACTATGAGTTAATGTTTGCATCCACTGAAGGCACTTATCAAAATATGCGTTCCAAATGGACTTGCTGGATAAATTGGTACAATCAACAACATAAGTAGGATCGAAATAAAGTATTACTATACTATGGAGATTGTAGGACAAACACTACTCTTTCTTTCTTTTTCTTTTTTTCCTCTATCTCCCTATCTTTCCTTTTCCAAGATGATACCACTTACCACGAACAGGAAGATGACATATTCTATTACTTCAATTAATGCAAAGTTTATAATGCAGAACAAAAAGCAAGTTAATTACTTTATGAACACTAGACGTCCAACTATTGTTGGTTAATGTTTACATCCTTTTATCGGTTACATAAGAGTATATAACATCCACTGAACAAGGAAACAAAGTAACTTAAGTTGGTGCATACATATTTGAAAACCCTAAATACTATAAGGAACTCAAGTCAAGAAATGTAAGCAGAGGGGGGTTCTGTCTGCTCCTTTCTCGACACAGATAGATCCCAGATGGGGTGTTGTGGAGGGAAGCGAGACTTCGCACCATGAGTCAGATACAATACTATGTATTGAGGTTAAATACATGTAGCAAAGTGTCAACCAATCTCCTGTATTGAATGAATATTGGAAACCTGCAGTATTGTATAATATGTTCTGATTGCATGTAAACCCAAATGTCATCTTTTTTTTGTTACATGTTTATGTAAAAATTCAATAAAGAAACATTGATATAAAAAAGGGGATTCACTCCAGAGATAAAATAATTTTCCCACTCTACAATACTCTGGTCTGGCCTCACCTGGATTATGCTGTGCAGTTCTGGGCACCAGCCCTTAGAAAGGATGTCCTGAAACTGGAGAGAGTCCAGAGAAGGGAAACAAGTCAAATTCAGGGACTGGAGGATCTTGGGTATGGAGAGAGACTACAAGCATTGAACTTATTCTCTCTGGAGAGGAGATGCTTGAGAGGGGATATGATATCAATGTACAAATACCATACTGGTGACCCTAGCATAGGCAACAAACTTTTCGGCTAAAGGGAATTTAAAAAGACACAAGGCCATTCACTAAAATTAGAAGAGAAACGATTTAACCCTAAACTGCATAGAGGGTTCTTTACCAGAGCAGTAAGGATGTGGAATTCTCTTCCACAAGCAGTGGTATCAGCAGGGAGCATAGATAATTTCAAAACACTATTAGATGGGTATCTTAACGATCACAACATACTGGGGTATACAATGTGCTTTTAACATAAACGCGCGCACACAAAAGTTGGACTTGTGTCTTTTCTCAACCTCACCTACTATGTAACTATCCCTTCTCTCCTAATTCAGAGACTTTGGCCATCCGAACAGGAAGTAAGGGTAAACTGAACAAGCATAAAGACAGCAATAACACTTTGCTTAGTAGACTGAGAACGTCGATCACATGTTATTTCTGTCTGTGTTTCAGTTGATTATATTTCCTCTTCCTGTCCTACAGTCAGTAGGTACCATAGGAGGAAGTGAGGGGATATCTCCCCAGTTAAATCCAAGACCACATTAACATCCTGCCAGGGGTTCTAACCTGGGTTCTAATCCAAAAACTGATAATCCAAAACTGAGAATGTTTCAGTGTGGCATTTGAATTTGAGGTACCAAAATGTATTTTTGTGTTGAATATTTCAGAGCAGTGCCCCTTGCATTCTTTTCATTGATGAGATTGATGCTATAACTCCAAAAAGGGAAGTGGCCTCAAAGGATATGGAGCGGAGAATTGTGGCCCAGCTGCTCACCTGTATGGATGGTGAGTGTCAAACCTCTTTTATACTGCTTGCGTCCTCCCAAGGTTCCTGATAGGTTAGCTTTTTGACCAATTATTTCTCCCACCAGATTTAAATAACCTGGAGGTGACTGCTCAGGTTCTTGTCATTGGGGCCACCAATCGCCCGGACTCTCTGGACCCTGCGCTCCGACGTGCTGGGAGGTTTGACAGAGAAATCTGCTTGGGGATTCCAGATGAGAAGGCTAGGCAAAGGTAATGTTGGCTAAACCACAATTTACATGCTTGTTAACAAGTATTAAAAGGAAGGAAAAATTGTCTTATTGAAAGTGTTTGCATTAGTAGAGTATTGTACTAATCCAATCCAAAGCAACAGATAAAAGATACAATTACATTTGCCACTGTATTCTACTGTGTGTTAGACAATGATTTATTCAAAAAGAATAGAGTTTAAGGAACAGCGTTTATTGGCTAACTTATTAAACATGTAAGATTTCGGGTTCCTTTTGATCTTTTTGTAGGCTGAAGAAGGGATCTAAGGCATCCCAAAAGCTTGCATCTTTAGTAACTTAATGTGTGTTTCCACTTTTGCAGTCAAATGTGAGAAAACTCCCACTATATGTTTATGTTCCCACATATGTCTTAAAAAATATTTCTTTATTCTTAGATTTTTCTAAGGAGGTGTCATGGCTGATTTTAGGAATTTTTGGACAGTTTTAGGTAGCCCATAGATCAGGGGTAGGCAACCTCGGCCCTCCAGCTGTGGTGAAACTACAGGGTCTTGCAATGTCTCATGGGACTAGTAGTTACACCATAGCTGGAGGGCTGATGTTGCCTATGCCCTGCCATAGATGATAGTGTTTTTTTTGTTTTTTGTTTTTTTTGGTTGAACGAAACAAACTGACCCACTTTCCCCACCCACACAAGGTGACTCCCTATGAGTCGTTGTATTCTGACAACTGGGAGACTTCCCTGCCACCATAATACACTGATCAGAGTTGCAGGCTATAGCCTGTGGCACTGATTGAGCAGGGAAAATTCAACAAGGCAGTTGTACAGAGGTCGACCAGTAGATCAACTTCTGTTCAACCTCTCTGCTCAAACATGGATCAAAATTCAGCCAGTCCTGGCTAAACCAGACAACTTTAACTCCATGTATGGCCAGCTTTACAG
Organism: Lithobates pipiens; assembly: GCF_037356315.1. Classification (NCBI taxonomy): domain Eukaryota; kingdom Metazoa; phylum Chordata; class Amphibia; order Anura; family Ranidae; genus Lithobates; species Lithobates pipiens. Next base: position 79,217,839 of record NW_027507758.1, on the reverse strand, counting down.
TGTCTTGTCCCCACACAGTGAGCTATCCTTCATAACATACATTGCTGGAAGGTGGTTTGTACAATTTTAACCCTTCTTAGGACAGACAATATTCAAATCTCGTTTACAGCTGATAATGAAGAACTGCAAACACAGTGAAAACAGGGTTAATTTTTTTATCGCATTACTTTGCAGCCCCATTACTATACATTACAAAGCAGGGAGAGCATTTAAGGATTTTTAAGCAAGTAAAAAGCAGAAATAATAAATATATATATATATATATATATATATATATATTTAAAAAAATTGTGCTGTGTTAATGAGAACATGTAACAAATATAAAAGAAGGTCTTATCCTAATTTTTGTGCAAAAGTTTTGAATACACTTTAAGTTAGCCATAAAAAATGGTTATCGGTGAAAGTAAACCCTCCTATCATTTTCAGCCAAGGAAGCTGCCATCTTGGCCTCTGTTTAATCTTCAACTGCCATGATGCTGCTGCACATGTGATCAGTTATGACACCGGCCATTGGATAGTTTGACAATTTGGTTAAAGCGGAGGTCCACCCTAAAGTGGACCTTCCGTTCATTGGAATCCTCCCCCCCCCCCCTTCCGGCGCCACAATTGGCACCTTCCAGGGGGGAGGGGGGTGCAGGTACCTGTACAGTACAGGTATATGCACCCACTTCCGGGATAGCTCTCTGCGGAAAGGGGCGTGAATCTACGCCCCTTTCCGAAAGTCCCCCGCTGCCTGCTGGGAAACGCACAGATCCCAGAGGCAGCGGGTCCATCCTTATTGCGCAGCGCGACTCGCGCATGCGCAGTAGGGAACCGGGAAATTAAGCCGAAAGGCTCCACTTCCTGATTCCCATACCCAAGATGGCGGCGGCAGCACCCGAGAGACGATCAAGAGATCGGCTTCGGGTGCCGACATCGCGGGCGTGCTGGGCGGGTAAGTGTCCTTATTTTAAAAGTCAGCAGCTGCAGTATTTGTAGCTGCTGGCTTTAAAGAAAAAAAACGGTGGGCTCCCGCTTTAAGAGCACAAGCAATGAGACAGTTACATGTCCGGCACGTGCCGGAAATTTAACTGTTTCATCCATGGGTTTACTTCCGCTTTAAGGAATTTAGCATACATTTTGTCCTGCATGTTTAGCAGAAATGACAGACTTTGTCCAGCTTCCTTCCTTTAGACTCCTTGTAAAGAAGTGACTTTCCTGAGTTAGCACTTCACACTCTGACTTTGGCTTTACATTTGACCTTTGCTTTATCATTGCTGCAGGAAAACAGAAGCTTGATAACAAATGTGCATGCAAATAACATTGGATAAGGAAAAGATTTTAAATGTACTTTGACAAGGGCAATTTCCAGAGTTATACCATCTTTGACACTTCAAATGAACCCAACTTGGCTATAAAAAGTACCTTATGTAAAATAGTGCTAATGTGCAGTCACCGCTCTCAGCTTGATATTTATGTCCCTATGGAAGCCCCTTGGATCCTGGTCTAGGCTGTACACAAGCCCCAAATTTTTCTTTAAGTCAAATGTTTCACGTACCTTACAGCGGAGTCTGAAATGCTGAGGGTGGCCTCTTGCACGGTTCTGGTCCCAACACCGCTGGTAGTGGGGACAGGGAGTGCTGGGGCAACGAAAGGGTGCAGGTGCCTGCAGGCTGGCACTTGGAGATACAGGATCCTCTTGGAGGAAGGCGTGAAGACTGATCACCAGAACTGTTCAGCAGGAGCCCGGCAGTTAAGTATGGATTCAGGAACAACTGTAACGTCAGGAACAGGCAAAGGTTGGCAACTGCCTGGCAACAAGGTACATAAACTGAAGGCAAGTTCATAGTCAAGGACAGGCAGAGGTTGGCAACGGGCTGGCAGCGAGGTACAGAATCGGGAAGCGGAGCCGTAGTAGAGAATCCAAGCCGAGGTCTGTATAATTAGTAGAGGTAGATAACAGCCAGGAGTGATCCAGGAGAGTGGTCAAGGAAATCGGGTTTGTCAGGAGCAAGGTAACAGGTCAAACAGCAACACTCAGGAACAAGCTGAAGACAATCCAGCACTGGTATCAGGCAGAGACTCTGTCTATATAGGGCGCCATGAGCCAGGATTGGTGGACGCAAATGAGCACACCTATTTGCATGGGTGTGCGGGTGCACCCATACAAACGCCCATTGGCATTAGCGGAATGGAATTTAGCCACTGCTGCACGGAGACAGGCATTAGCACTGCAAGTTCTCTGACAAATGTAAACCTTACAATAAACGTTTCTTCTCTTTTGGTCTGTTAAATATACTTTTGATAACATTTTGTTATATCTGTTCAAGTAGTGCAAAAACAAAATAGTGTATGTTGATTCTTCCAGAAGTGCATTCTGCAGTGTTATTTGAATCTATATCTGTCCTGTCCAGTTCACCCCTAAACTGTTGTAAGCTCTGCTTTGCTCCCACTCTTATGGTCAGTCCCTTTTATCTACAGAGGGGAGCTACCATCTTGGTTCAGGCATCATCCTGGGTAAACCCTCAATATGAAATATGGCAGCATACTACAGTACTTACAATGTTTTCCCTTTGCCTTCTGTTTGTAGCCTGTCCCTTTTTTTTACCTGGCAACACTGATCAGTGTGTTTGGATGTCGGGGAAGGCTCTCCACTGTCCAAACACAATAGCGCCGCAGTGATTCCCCATCTCTCAAATGTGTGGGTGGAGGAATTAAGTCATACTGTGTGTGTGTGTGTGTGTGTGTGTGTGTGTATATATATATATATATATATATATATATATATATATATATATATCCAGTGAGGTCCATAAATATTGGGACATCCACACAATTATAATCTTTTTGGCTCTATACACCACCACAATGGATTTGAAATTAAATGAAAGATGTGCTTTAACTGCAGATGTTCAGCTTTAATTTAAGGGTATTTAAATCCAAATTAGGTGAATGGTGTAGGAATTACAAAAATTTGTATATGTGCCTCCCACTTTTTAAGGGACCAAAAGTAATGGGACAGATTAACAATTATCCATCAAACTTTCACTTTTTAATACTTGGTTGCAAATCCTTAGCAGTCAATTACAGCCTGAAGTCTGGAGCGCATAGACATCACCAGACTCTGGGTTTCATCCCTGGTGATGCTCTGCCAGGCCTCTACTGCAACTGTCTTCATTTCCTGCTTGTTCTTGGGTAATTTTCCCTTCAGTTTTGTCTTCAGCAAGTGAAATTCATGCTTAATCGGATTCAAGTCAGGTGATTGACTTGGCCATTGCATAAGATTCCACTTCTTTCCCTTAAACTCTTTGGTTGCTGTTGCAGTATGCTTCGGGTCATTGTCCATCTGTACTGTGAAGCTCCATCCAATGAGTTATGAAGCATTTTGCTGAATATGAGCAGATAAATATTGCATGAAAGAATTCAGAATTCATCCTGCTGCTTTTGTCAGCAATCGCATCAATAAATACAAAAGAACCAGTTCCATTGGCAGCCATACATGCCCACGCCATGACAATACCACCACCATGCTTCACTGATGAGATGGTATGCTTTGGATAATGAGCAGTTCCTTTCCTTCTCCATACTCTTCCCATTGCTCTGGTACAAGTTGATCTTGGTCTTATCTGTCCATAGGATGTTGTTCCAGAACTGTGAAGGCTTTTTTTAGATGTTTGGCAAACTCTAATCTGGCCTTCCTGTTTTTGAGGCTCACCAATGGTTTACATCTTGTGGTGAACCCTCTGTATTCACTCTGGTGAAGTCTTCTCTTGATTGTTGACTTTGACACACATACACCTACCTCCTGGAGAGTGTTCTTGATCTGGCCAACTGTTGTGAAGGGTGTTTTCTTCACCAGGGAAAGAATTCTTCGGTCATCCGCCACAGTTGTTTTCCGTGGTCTTCCGGGTCTTTTTGTGTTGCTGAGCTCACCGGTGCATGCATTCTTTTTAAGGATGTTCCAAACAGTTAATTTGACAACACCTAATGTTTTTCTATCTCTCTGATGGGTTTGTTTTTGTTTTTTCAGCCTACTGATGGCTTGCTTCACTGATGGTGACAGCTCGTTGGATCTCATATTGAGAGCTGACAGCAACAGATTCCAAATGCAAATAGCACACTTGATATGAACTCTGGACCTTTTTATCTGCTCTTTGTAAATGGGGTAATGAGGGATAAACACACCCCTGGCTATGGAACACCTGATCAGCCAATTGTCCCATTACTTTTGGTCTTTTAAAGTGGGAGGCACATATACAAACTGTTGTAATTCCTACACCGTTCACCTGATTTGGATGTATATACCCTCAAATTAAAGCTGAAAGTCTGCAGTTAAAGCACAGCTTGTTTCATAAGTGGTCATATGACCTTTGCAGTGTGCACTTCCCATCCCCCCCAACTGGAAGTTCAATAAAAGCCGCATTGGTCCATTAGGACAGAGAACAAAATTAAGAGACTGTAAATTTTATTATGAAAAAAAATGCTTTGCTGTAGGTATCCTTGGTGAAAGCAAATACTTGTACTTTAAAGAAAATAAAAACAATGTGGAAGGTTGAATACTACTTTAAAACCCACATCAAAAAGTTTTTAAGTTTGTTACAGGTGATTAATATATGTGAAAAGTGTTTATAATATAAAATTTTCTCCTGCTCTTTATCCTGCACAGGATTCTGCAGACCTTGTGTCGGAAGTTGAGGCTCCCTGAATCTTTTGACTTCCAGCATGTGGCACACCTAACGCCAGGATATGTCGGTGCCGACCTGATGGCACTTTGCCGAGAAGCTGCGATGGGTGCTGTGAACAGAGTTTTGATCCAGCTGAGGGAGTTTAAAGGGAAGGAGACTTCAACAGAACCGAGCTCTCTGCTGGAAGAAACATCAGAGTTAAAAGTCCAAAATGCACAACCCAATCAGGTACACTTCACAAGAGACAAACATTAATGCAGCTCTCAATGATATATTCTTGAAAAGAAAAAAATGTTGCGCTGTCTTAAATTGTCTTCATAACCTCATATAATTGTATTAATAAACATTGCTTCATGTAGTGCATAACTGCTAAAAACAAATACCAAATGCAAACAACAAATAAATATACAGTTTCTAGAATGGAAAGAAAGGGGGAAGGAAAATTATTGTGCGGTCTACACCCAGACTCAAGTCACAAAAAAGGTATTTTTTTATATATACATATAAATGACATGCACATAAAGTATAAGTCTATATAGACAGCTCAATAATTCTCAGCCTCAGCCCCATCAGCTTCTTGCAGTCTCTGCTTAGGCAAAGCTCATACTAGAAGCAGCACAAGGAGCCCTTCAGGTGGAAGGAGAGGGGAGCAGAATGATGGAGATGAGCTCCTCAGTGGGCTGCTTCTCCTTTATAATTTAACCCACTGGGTGAAGGTGGGGAGCAGGTCTGTAAATGAAAGTAAATTTGCAACTTGGGAAAATCAGATCCCTTTCCCTGGTTGACAGGGTTGTACTGTGTGGCATAACTATATATAAATATATATATATATAATATATATATATTTTTTTTTTTATATATATATAGATAGATATTATGCTGTGGTCGTAAAGGTTCAAATAAATTGTCATTAAGGGGTTAAGTATCATCCAGCTTTGTCTTTTTTCCAGGATCAGTTACAGAGACTACTTGAGGTTCTTCAGGACCAGACCCCATTTCCTGATGAGCATCTTCAGAGCCTCTGTATCGAGATGTCTGACTTCCTGAATGCCCTACCTGCCGTACAACCCTCTGCCAAAAGAGAAGGCTTTGCCACAGTGCCTGATGTGACCTGGGCTGACATAGGAGCTCTGGAGGAGATCCGGGAGGAGCTGACAATGGCCATACTGGTGAGTCCTAATGTACTGGTAATTGCTTGCAGCAAATTTCAATTTCCACTTTTAGGGCTTGTTTTCAATTGTGGTTGGGGGGGGGTGGTAAAACCATGCAGTTGAGCTGTTTGAACTGCTCCCCTTTAAGCTGCAAATGCCATGGGGAAAGAAGAAAGGCTTCCTATCTGATTATTAAAATTTTAGTACAAAAAAAAAAATACATTTATACTTTTAAAGTAATTTGTTTGTTTGTTTTTCTTTTCCCTCCAGGCTCCTGTAAGGAATCCAGAACAATTCAAGGCTCTTGGCCTTATGGCTCCAGCTGGTGTTTTGCTTGCAGGGCCCCCGGGCTGTGGGAAAACATTACTTGCAAAAGTAAGATGATCTTTGTTTCTTTGTGTTTTTAAAGCCGAGTACCCCCCCCACTTTTGAGAGGTGGTCTTAAATGGAAGACCACCTTTTCACCCCTCGTTTTTGGGTAGTTAAAAAAAAAAAAAAAGCAAATTTCTTCTAACTTACCTTTGTTGTAAAGTACAGCTTGTACCTCCAATCCAGCTGGTCCGTGGCGCAGGACGTCATATCCTCTTTAGGGAGCCCCCTCTCCGATGTCTTCAGGGACAAGTGTGTCTTCCAGAAGACAGCCAGCCATTCACAAAGCGCAGCGCGACAGGAAACGGCCATTGAAGCCACAAGGCTCCACTTCCTGTTTCCCTTAATTAGAATGGCAGCGCCTGCACCCGATCCGATGGACTGATTGGCCTCGGGGGGGCCGACAGCGCAGGCTCCCTGGACAGATAAGTTTTCTTATTAAAAGTCAACAGAAACAGTGTCTGTAGCTGCTGGCTTTAAAAAAAATAAAATAAAATTTCAGGTGGAACACCACTTTAATAAGCAGAATCAAATCCTGCCATTTCCCCAGAAATCTGTTCTTTGTGATGTAAGTGTTTGGGTTACCAAAGCCATGTTATTGCAATAGAGGTTCCTGCATACATTACTTGACTTACAGCAATCTTCCCCAAAGAATTGTAGGGATCTCAGGCTTGAGCTCCATATGTCTGTATTTTGTCCTGTTGCAGTCGCATTGTTTGTGTACAGATGGTGAGTGTACTTATGTGTAAAAGGGTAAATAAAAATTCAGTTTTCTTACGAGTTATTTTTTTTATTTATTTTAGGCAGTTGCCAATGAATCTGGACTTAATTTTATCTCAGTGAAGGGCCCCGAGCTGCTGAATATGGTGAGTTTTATACATGGTAGTTCCTCTAGCACATAATATATAAACTGTTAATACCAAAACTGAAACGACCTAAACCTTAATTGCAGGTAAATTTTGAAGGCTCACTCAGGCAGAAACCCTGTCACTTTGCTCTGCATTGGCAAGGTGACCGTGTCTCTTTAAAGAGCACTACCCTTCCCCCTATACTCGTCTTATCTACCTGCACTCCCTTGCAGCCCCTTGTTCTCCACCCAGAATACCTGACGCTAGCGGGTATGAGGGAAGTATGTGATCTGCTCGCCTATTGATAGTGCCAAGGCTTAGAAGCCAATTGCTGCACTGTATAGACTTAGGGAGTCTATGGGGGAGCACGGGTAAGGGATGTGTAGGGTGGTCAGGGGTTTCCTTTGCAGAGACGCTATCACTTTGCCCTGCATGGGTAAGGTCACATTGTATCTTTAATCCAGTACCTTTTTATGACTTGAGTATAGCGCATATAAAGTGCAGGTGTAAAAACATCTCTTATCAATAGATATAACATATTTTCATGAACTGTGCTAATCCAATCAAAAAGTATCTATATGATCAGTTTTACGTGTCCATATAGTTCAAACGTAAATACTAATGAATCTTGATCTTCCACCTCTGTGCATATAAAACTATTTCATAAAAAAAACACACAATAAAGTGTCCATGCAATCCTCTGCCAGTGCTAACTTACGTTATGACCCGTTTTACCAGTGAGTCATAACACGTGGTAGGGTTGTGATCAGATCTGTAGAACGTATTATCCCTCCATTTTCTTCAGTTGGCTCCTCGTATCATAGGTGCGCACAAGGGGTGACTGTATATAAAACATCTAGTGCTCCCCGAATGGTAAAAATGTATGTACACTAGCATAAATGGCACTTGAGCCGTGCTAGCTGAAATAGGCTAGTACACTCGAGTCGGTTTGCTGCCGCATAGCAAAGGATTGCCATGGGATGACCTAAGAGATTAGGTTCCTCCCCCATATGTGTTACATCCTGGGTGTGGACTTCTAACAAACCTGACAGAGATTCTAACCTCTAGCCAATCTATCAAATCTAAAAACAAAAAAAAGGTTTGCCTTTTGACACACTTTAAAAAATACAGATAGCAAAAGTACCTGATATTTGTTACATTAGCACTATCCTATAACATCTGCTGGATCATTCAATTAGGTAAATAAAATGAAATAATTCACAGAATTGTGATATTACCGATCTGCTTACCAGACTGCCATGACCCTCAGTAGAGAGCGGTCAAAGCGCCTTTTGGTTGCCACACTTCAGGTCACCCCTCTGGCCTCTATGGAGACTTTTCCTGAGATGGGTATTGATGAGATGAAGGGAGAGGGGTGAAATGTGGCAACCAAAAAAGTGCTTTCTGAACTCTGAGGGTCATGGCAATCTAGTAAGCAGATTGGTAATATCCGTGGTGTGGAGTGAACCTTTCCAGACAGTGGAGGCAGTGTTGGGATCTTTCCTTTGGTGCTTTATGGACTTATTTGGTACTTTTTATCTTTTTGTTTTAGCTCAGTATTGTATTATCTATGATTAGTGATTTATGATCTATAAATTTATGTTGGCTGCTTCCTTAGTAACTTATGTGTCTGAGCGCGTATGATATATACGTTTTTTGAAAATGAAATAATTGAACTTGGTGCGGTAACAGTCTGCAACCAGGTAAAATTAAACTTTTAAGTCATCCAGCAGAGGCCTAAAGTGTGCATAAAGACAAAATCGGCTCCACACCGACTGTACCAACATAGTAGTAGTAAAAACTTTTATTGTTCCAGACATAGTCACAAGATCATACCTTTTGAAGATCTTCTCTAGGATTAAGCCTGTGTTAGGATGAAAGACCTCAAAGGAGGAGGTTCCAGGAGAGACTTTGATTCACATGATGTCTGGATGCTGGAACTCTTGGTGTGCAGCCAAATTTTCCCCTGTAATCTTATTTTAGGGAAGCCTGAACTAACTCTGATCTTTCACCCGACAGCTAGGAGCAAGAGCCTATGTTACGAGTGGTTTCTACCCAGTCACTAGTAGCCTAAAATATATGTATGTATATTTGGTGTTGGTGGAATTGTACGCAGTATTATCCTTAAATACCTTCTGAAATAAGCCAGCCAGTGTTTATGCTTTCAATTGGCTTGTTTTCATTTCAGTACGTTGGTGAAAGTGAGCGAGCTGTTCGGCAGGTTTTCCAAAGGGCTTCAAACTCCTCCCCCTGTGTAATATTTTTTGATGAAATTGACGCCTTGTGTCCCCGAAGGTCAGGCCATGAGGTAAGGTTTTTTGTTTTGTTTTTGCCGTAGCACTAATATACTGTCCTTCATAAAGCTGCAAAATATGATCTTCAGTGGCAAGGAAAAGTATGCCCCATGGAATTAACTGTTTTTCTGTGGTAATTTTGGCGTAAAATGTGATCTGATCCTTATCTAAGTTACAACAATAGACAAACGCAATGTGGCACCCCTTTTTGTGAGATAATGGCTGTGTCCAAGAAGGGGGGGTCTACTTAAAGTGGTATTAAAGGTGTTTTTTTTTTTTTTTTTTTTTTTCTTGCCAACATAAAAGTTATACTTACCTGCTCTGTTCAATGTTGTTGCACAAAGTGGTCCCTTCTCTTCTCTTCTAGAGTCCCTCGTCGATGCCACCACTCCTTCCTCTAGCAAGCTGTGTGCTATGGGGATAACTTTGTGGGTGTGATCAGGAGCCATTAGTAAACGCACAACCTGGCTCGGCCACACCCTTGCATCCTCCTCATATTTGACTGACTGTGTCTCATGTGAGAAGAGGAAGAGAGAGCAGTGTAGTGTGTGCCAACTCTGGTAAGCATTCATTTAGGGTTGGGAAGAATGCATTAGGGTAAAAAACCTTTTGATTTAGAACCACATTATTTTATTATAGTTTACTGGCTAAGACTCCTCGGTGGCATTGAGAAACCCAGTTGGGAATTCTTGGCGGCGTAGAATCACATCTGCCCATAACATCCACATAAACGGTTAAGCAGTTCCCACCCAGACCAATTCTGACATTCCTCTCCTACATGTAGGAATCAGTATTTTGTTTGCTATAAACTTACTTAAAATATATATATATATATATATATATATATGTATATGTGTGTGTTTTAAGTAATTTTATAGCAAACAAATTTTTTTTTTAGCAGAGACCCTACAGAATAAAATGGTGGGTGTTGCAATTTTTTATGTCACACGGTATTTTGAAAGCATGGGCCATGACAGGTCCTCTTTATGTATGTCTATTACACCCCAAATCTCTCCTCTGGTCTCTAATGCAGCCGATCAGACAAAGATCGCTCCGACAGCCAAGTAAACAAAGAGCCAAAACCGGAAGTGACGAAATTCTCATCACTTCCAGGGTCACAGAGAGGGAACAACATCAGATCCTCTCTCTCTGTTCAGTTGCATTGTTCCCAGGCCCGTGATCAGACGTCAGAGCCTGGGAAAGGCGGCAGGAGGGGGGACCATCTTTTGCAGAAGTGATCAAGTGGCTGTTCCACTCTAAATCACCTCTGCTGATGAGGGAATCGCCGGCTGAAAATTTTGATACAAAAATTATACCTGCAGGTGAAGGCTTCATCCCAGGATAACCACTTCAACCTGAGGATGTCATCTAATGTTATACAGGTGGAAAGTGATTAAAGTGGTTCTAAAGTCAGAAGTTTTTTTTTTTTTATCTTGATTCAAAGAAAGAAACATGCCTAATAAATTATACAAACAAATACAGATCTAAATCTGTATTTAGTCCTTTCGAGGCAACAGTATTAAGGAAATGTATCCAATAAACCTCACGTTTTCTTAAAATCAACTCCCGATTGCCCCCTCTCATATTTTTACTAATGCCCTCCAACCCCATATATTTTAACTGGGAAATTGAATGTCCATTATATAAAAAGTGTCTAGCCAGGGTTAATTGTGTTCATTTGTCTCTGATCGAGTATTTATGCCTAGCTATACAATCTTTGACCTTTTGAGTTGTTTCTCCAATATAAAGTAACCCACATGGGCATTTCATGGCATAGATCCCATGTGGTGATTGACAGGTGTAGTGGCCATTAATTGAAGTATCAAAACCTTTATGAGGGTGTGATATACTTTTTGCTTTAACCATAGAATTACACTGAATACATGATAAACAGAGAAATGATCTTTCCGTGGTCCCAAAAAGGTTGTTTTAGAAGTGGAAGGAAAGTATTGATCTGATCTCACTAAACGGCCTCTCAATGTTCTTCCTTTTCTATAGGAGGGTAACAGAGTTAGAAAATTAATCTATGGTGGGATAATTTTCTCTCAATAAGCTCCAATGTTTTTTAATAATATTGAAAACACAAAAAGAAAACCAATGGAATTGTGTTACAAAAGGAATTCTTTTGGTATGTCTATTACTTATTCAAATTCAGACGTTCTCTTTTTACTGATGCTTCTGGATAATTTCTACTAATTAGTTTCGTTTCCATTTCATTTAATCTCTCTTCTCGACATTGTGTATCACTGATTATTCTTTGCACTCTCATTAATTGACTCCTTGGAGATGAAAACTGTCATAATGTAACAATTGATTGTGATCCGTGCTCTTAACATACAGATCACTTTCAATTTTAGTCTGGTTCATTTTCAATATGTTATCCAGAAAGGGAATTTCTGCCCCACTGTATACCATATTGAACTTCAAGCCGGGAATAAGATAATTAAGGTACTGATCAAATAGGGTTCCAATGTCTCCACCCCACACAGCAAACACACAATCTATAAATCTATACCATCCATGGCAGTGTTCCAAGAAAATGTTATTTTTCTATATAAACGATGTTTTGATCATATTCATGAATGAGTTTGGGTATGGCGGTGCGACATTGGAACCCATCGCTGCCCCTTTACGCTGTAAATAATGGGTTTTCTTGAAGAGAAAATAATTCTCCTCAAGGACAATTTTCAGTACCGTATATACTCGAGTATAAGCCGAGATTTTCAGCCTCTTTTTTGAGGCTGAAAGTGCCCCCCTCGGCTTATACTCGAGTCATCGCTGTCTGCCCGCTCGATCAGCGTGTCGAGCAGACAGACAGCGGCCATTCTATTCAAAAGCCGCGCCTCCGGCTCCGCCTTCGCCTGTGATAGGCGGAACACTGAATTTCCCAGCAGCCTGTGTTCCGCCTATCACGGACATCGTATCATCCTCGTACTACGGACGAGGATGATACGACGTCTGTGATAGGCGGAACACAGGCTGCTGGGAAATTCAGTGTTCCGCCTATCACAGGCGAAGGCGGCGGCGCAGCTTTTGAACTTTACAATGGCCGCCGACGAAGAGGGCACGGGACGGCACGGCACGGGACGGGACGGGGGCAAGGCAAGGCACGACACGGGACGGATGCAAGGAGGCAAGGCACGGCACGGGACGGATGCAAGGAGGCAAGGCACGGGACGGAGGCAAGGAGGCAAGGCACGGGACGGAGGCTCGGGACAAAGGTAGGCTGGACACACACACACACACACACACACACACACACACACACACACACACACACACACACACACATGGATGGAGACACACACAGGGATGGATGGATGGATGGATGGAGACACACACACACAGGGATGGATGGATGGATGGATGGAGACACACACACACAGGGATGGATGGATGGATGGATGGAGACACACACACACAGGGATGGATGGATGGATGGACACACACACACACAGGGATGGATGGACGGACACACAGGGATGGACGGACACACAGGGATGGACGGACACACAGGGATGGACGGACACACAGGGATGGACGGACACACACACAGGGATGGACAGGCATGTCTCACCCTCGGCTTATACACGAGTCAATAAGTTTGCCAGTTTTTTTGGGGGTAAATTGGGGGCCTCGGCTTATATTCGGGTCGGCCTATACTCGAGTATATACGGTAATTCCAGGAGAAAAGCAATTTATCGATCATTATAACAATGTGATTGTACCAAGAGCCGTTGGCATGCTTTAATACCTAGTTCATGGGGAATAATGGTGTAGAGGCTGGATATGTAACAAGAATGGAATCAGGTGACAATTTAATACTTTATCTTAAGGAAGTCACTGGTATCCCGTGTAAATGATTTGGTATTAACTAGAGGTCGACCGATATATCGGCCGATATTTGCTGTTTTTTGATTAATCGGCATCGGCCGATTGTGCTGATAAAAAGGCCGATTTAGAACAGGGACTTGGAAATGACTTCTGTAATAGAAGTCAGTGTAAGTTGCCTGAGTCGTCATAGAAACGACTTTCCTGGTCTCTGGGCAGTCTGCCAAGAAAAGAACAAAAAGATACAATGTTTACACTTGAATGAATGAAATCATCTCAGTGTGTAGAAGTTCTCAGTTTAACCATTTAAAGACTAAATCTTTTCTGACACTTGTTGCTTACAAGTAAAAATCCTGTATTTTCTGCCAGAAAATCACTTAGACCGCCCAAAAATTATATATATTTTTTTTTAGCAGAGATCCTAGGGAATAAAATAGCGGTTGTTGCAATATTTTATATCACACGGCATTTGCACAGAGGTCTTTCAAATGCATTTTTTTGGGGAAAAAAATGCACTATTTAAAAAAAAATTAAAAACAGTAAAGTTAGCCCATTTTTTTTTCGTCCAAAAGTTTTGACTACCTGTTTTTATTTAATATATAGTTTTTCTTTTTAAATCTAAATCATACATACAAGTAAACTGATTGGAGGTTTGTTTTGTTTAATAAATGTTTAAATGTAAGAAATTTTCTGTATCAATTATGAAGGCCGCTTTCACACTGGAGCGGGCAGGCGTTGATGGTAAAACGCTGCAAGTTTTAGCGGCTCTTTACCATCATTTTAGCGGCGCTATTTGGCTGCTAGTGGGGCACATAAAACCCAGCTAGCAGCCGAGGAAGAGGTTAAATGCGCCTGTGAAGCACCGCTGCCAAATCGGATTGCATGCGCTTCGGCAGTGGTGCCCATTCATATCAATGAGCAGGAGTGGTGGAGGAGCGGTATACACCACTCCAAGCGTGCTGCTTGCAGGACTTTTTTTAAGATCCTGCCAGCGCATCGCCTTTGTGCCCGTTCACACTACCGCGACTTGTCAGGCGACTTGGTCGCCTGACAAGTCACGCTCCGTTCTGTACTATGGAACTGTTATAATAGGAGTGACTCAATTCGCTCCGACTTAGAAAAAGGTTCCTGTACTATTTTTGGGGCGACTTGCATTGACTTCTATACAGTCGTCGTTTTGCAAGTCGCTGCTGAAGTCGTGTGCAGGTCGCGTCTGTGAGTCGCGCTGCAAGTCGTGTCGCCCCTGTGTGAACGGGCACTCAGTGTGAAAGCACTCTGTCTTTCACACAGACTGCAGGGGAGCCGTTTTGCAGGCACTTTACAAGCGCTATTTTTAGCCCAAAAGCGCCTGAAAAATGTCCCAGTGGGAAAGGTGTGTTAGATTTTATGAGATCAAGGGGGATTAAAAAAAAATAAAAATAAAAATCGGCCTAACATATCGGCCCAAAAAAATCTGCATCATATATCGGCTATCGGCTGCCATGATTTCTAAATATCGGCATCGGCCAGAGAAAAACCCATATCGGTCGACCTCTAGTATTAACTAATAATGGTGGTAAACCTTTGACTAAATATTGTGCTAATGGTGATATCACTGAAACTATGGGATGTCTAGGTGGATTAATTAGGGTCTTTGTGGATCTTGGGTAAAATATACATAACAAAGATATGTTCACATAATAAAAAATGTGTGTGTTTCATCATCAATAATTTCATCTTTTAATGCTAATGTCAAAACATTCTTAATTTTGGTTTGTACTTTAAATACCAGATTAGAATCCAGCCGTCTATATGTATCAACATCTGCTAATTGCTTCAACACTTCTGCTTTGTACTTTCGGGTGTCCATAATCACAATAGCTCCCCCCTTGTCAGATCGTCGAGATATTGTTATCAAGCCGGCTAACAAGGAGGTCAATGCTACAGTCTCTTCCCGATTAAGATTGCTCAGTCTATGGTCAATCTTATTTCTATCTTCTAAAAAAGACTTCATCTCATTAACTTTGTCAATGAACACCTCAATGGCAGAGCAAGAAGTGGGAGGTACCATAGAACTTTTAGATCTTAAGTTAAGATTTTTAACCACTTCCGGACCGGCCACTGTCGTTATACGTGGGTACTTTTGAAGAAGAATATGGTTGCTATGGCAGCAGCTAGCTGCCGTAACCCCGATATCCTCCTCTTCGGTCTGCTTCAAGATAAAAGTGGTCTCTGCGGAGGATTCGCCGCAAGATCACTTTTATCGGCGGTAGGAGAGGGCCCTACAACCATGCTCCAGGGCCCTCCACCGCTTACCGGTGCCGCCAGCCGCGGCGGAGACTATCGGATGTTTCCCCTTGTGCGACATGGAGACGAGTGAGGGGAAGATGGCCCCCACCTGTCTCCAAATCATTACAGGGCAGAAGCGACGTCAAAATGTCACTTCCGCCCATAGCTCTTAAAAGGCCCTTTTTTTTTGTGTAAACATGAGATCGGAAGGTCTTTTTGACCCTAGATCTCTTATTTAAGAGGACCTGTCATGCTTTTTTTCTATTACAAGGGATGTTTACATTCCTTGTAATAGGAATAAAAGTGACACGCTTTTTTTTATTTTTTTAATGGACCTTGTAATAATAAAGGGTAAAATAAATAAGAAAAAAAAACGAGCTCCCATGCAGAAGCGAAAGAATACGTGAGTAGCGCCCGCATATGAAAACGGTGTTCAAACCACACATGTGAGGTATTGCCACGATGGGTAGAGCAAGAGCAATAATTCTAGCCCTAGACCTCCTCTGTATCTCAAAACATGCAGCATGTTCTTTTAAATGTCGCCTATGGAAATTTTTAAGGGTAAAAGTTTGTAGCCATTCCATGAGCGGGCGCATCTTATTTTTTAAATTCAAAAACGTGTATTTTTTCCAAAAAAAGTGTGCTTGTAAGACCGCTGCGCAAATACGGTGTGACAAAGTATTGCATCGACCGCTATTTTATTCTCTAGGGTATTAGAAATAAAATATGTTTGGGGGTTCTAAGTAATTTTCTAGCAAAAAACTGTTTTTAAATTGTAAATAACAAATCTCAGAAAGAGGCTCGGTCATTAAGTGGTTAAATTGATAAAGGAAAGTATTCTCTACTCGAGATAGCAGGTTGAAATGCAAAATATGCTTTAAATCTTAACTGCCTATAAAATCAATAAAGATCTTGTTTCAAGATAAAATCATACATTTTTTTTTTTTTTCCTTTAGCACAAAATTCCAAACCCATTATTTAGTCTCTGTTAAAGCTTGTTCAAGGCCACTCTCTTTTGCATTGTAGTAATGCATTTACATGCAGCTGGGACGTTAGAACTGCAAACACCATCTTATGAAAATGTATTTTCTATGAGCAGGAAGTTCAAACATACCTTATTTTTATTGTAATTGGCATAATGGCATACAATGCAGGCTATAGTATACTGATTAAAGGATAGGAGACAAAGGTAATTGAAGCATTTAGGCTTATGTTCGCGTGCGTGTACTGCAAAGATTTGTATTTGACCTAGGACGTTTTTGTTCTGTTTCTTTACCGATCCTGGTGGATCGAATGTCAAGTTATTTAAAGAATTCTGTACAAAGCCCAGCAGTATGCTAACATGGGCAATTAAAGGACAAAACATTTACTGCAGCCAAGCCTTGGTAAATATTCCCTATGCAGGAAACAAATTAATTTTTTCCATTGAAAATGTCTACTTTAAAGCCTAAACCCAAAGGCATTTATTTTGCTTTACAAAAAGTGTAGCTGCTGACTTCTAAAAAAAATAAATTAAAACACATTTGCCTGTCCCGGGATCCAGCATTGTGCTCACCCGAGCCGTCTCTTCTCTCGGTTTTCTCTTCCCGGCGCTGCTATCTCAACTGTGGGCACCTGGCTGTGACAGCTTGTGGCTTCGCAGCCGGGTGCCCACTACACATGTGCGAGCCACGCTACGAATTTTGAATGGGCACGCAGTCTTCTGTGACATGTCCTGGGTGACTGCTGGGGGAAAGAGGAGAAGTTCCACTCGGGCAAAACCAGGTACCTGCCCATCCATTCTATTTGGAGAAAAGGAAGGGAAGAGGAGGCCTTAAAGCAGAACTTCCCCTGTTGGGTGGCGCTCCGCTTTCAATGGTTTGAGGTCCATCACCAGCAGCTGCATCTTCTACCTGGAGTCTTCTGGGTACCAGGCTGTGGCCCTCTTCATTGGCGGGGGTGTTGACATCACTCTTGCACATGCACATATCAAAACACACGTTCTTTTCCACAATGTAAACTGTGCATGTGCAGATCAGTGTATGTGCAGATCAGTGTACATTATAATAGACTGTAGGCAGGTAGGTTTAGCTCATTGCAGAAGAGACTTTGATGGTCTCTTCTGCAATAAAGAGCTTGGGTAAGGGGAGAGCACAAAAGCCACTTTGAAAGTGCAAAAATGGATATTCCTGAAAATATGTAAATCTAATTTTTTGCCACACAACATGCTCACTGTGCTTCAAAGTATCTGTGGTCAATGCTGAAAATCTCCTTATTTGCCCCACCAGACTGTGGATAGGCCAATAATGTTCAGGTACAGTAGTGTACTTTGTGTGATTTTTTTTTTTTTTTTTTTTTTCCCAGGATGGGAGAAAGACTTTTTTATATCTGTTGATTATTATGGAAAAGATTTGTGCTAGCAACTACATATTGCAGTATTCATATTCAAGAATGTTAGCACATTTTGATGCTGCATAATGGGGGCTGTGTTGATGTTTTTCTAAGTGTCATTTGTCTGCACAGGTTCAAATGTATTTTTCTTTTTTCTTTTTCCTCTTCTCTTGTAGTCGGGAGCCAGTGTGAGAGTTGTTAATCAGTTGCTCACCGAGATGGATGGACTGGAAAGTAGACGTCAAGTTTTTATTATGGCTGCAACCAACCGTCCAGGTGAGCTGCAAGACCTTATAATGAAGAGAAATCAGATCAATCTTCCAAGACTTTACAGCTTGCGCTTTCTAACACATTATACTACAGAAACAGAGGCAGTTGGGTTGAACTGGTATTCTGCTGCTGTGTCTGGTTAAAAAAAATTCTAGGCTGTGACTGTTAAAAATTAAGGCTTATGCCTCTTAAACATGGGCATATGGATAGCATATGCCCATGCAGAGGCTGTCTTTGCCCACATGCCGATGCCCAGGGTTTCTGTGCAAGCAGTCCCAATACAGTGCATACCATGCTACATACTGTACAAGCAAGGTCAGCTCTGCTGGGTCAATGCAGAAGGACAAGGTTTGCGGTATAGGCTGTTGGTACTGATCATCACTCAGTGGCCAAGGCCTGATTGTTGTTCTAAGTAGGTACTTCCAACTGGCAAGTCTGATATCAACCGGTCTGACACTTTTTTATCACGTTTAAGATGATCAGGCCATACACAATTGTTTGTTTGTTTTTTTGTTTGTTTTTTCCTCTCCATTCAGCCAATGAACTGATGGACGGTTAACGCCATCCACACAAATGATCACCCCCCCCATCAGGACATTGTACTATGACAGCTGTACCCGCCACTGCTGAAAATTTTCCACTGTGCGGTGGGAACAGCTACTCACTGATCAATATTCAGCCAGTCCCAGCTTTATTTTTAATCTCTGCTTTTGGGCTGTATACATAGGTGTGCGTACGCCTATGGCTATATCGTTATGTTCTCAGCTCTTGAAAGGCAAACTAGGATTTTGTTTGTTTTATCTGAACTTGATTTCTCACCAGGAAGAGGCAGAAACAGGTCTGTACTGGTGGCACACTGCAACAGATCAGTTCATTCTTTTGAAGGAATGCGTTTGTATATTTATCTTCTATAAAGGTGATTATATAAAATAAATTGTATAGGGCAGGGAAATCTACAGAACAGTGTTCAAAATCAATTAATGTAATTCATAAGAATATGTGTAAAGTTCATGTTCATGTCTGTATAACAGCTGCACCTTTGGCATCCTATTTGATATAGATCTAGGTTAGGCTTTCTCAACCTTTTTAAAGAGTAGCTCCAGGCTCCCCCTCAAAAAATTAAGTCAGCAGCTATAAATACTGTAGCTGCTGACGTTTAGTATAAGGACATTTACCTGTCCAGGAATCCAGCGATGTTTGCACCTGAGCCGATTCTTAAATCAGCTTTGGGGTGCAGGCACTGGCATCTTCAGGCTTCACAGCCAGGTCCCTACTGTGAATATGCCTGTCTCAATGCACTTTTTGAATAGTCCCCCCATCTTCTGGGACTGATGTGTGTCCCAGAAGGCTTGGGGGGGGGGGGGGGCAGACATACTTGAAGATCGCTGTGGCAATTTTACCAGAATGTCGGAGTGGGTACCTATCAAAATCAGATACCCGCTCCCCCTTCCCCCTCCCAAAGATGCCAAATGTCACAATGGAGGGGGAGGAGGGTGGGAACAAGCGAAGCTTCCTCTTTTGGGTGGAGCTCTGCTTTAACATGAAGTAACCTTTGAAAACACTTTTCTAGTCACAAGGAACACCTGCTAACACCTACTTTTATCCAATCCACCGCTCATGGTATTTCTTTAATCGGACCTCACGGGACACAGAGCCATAGAAATTACTATTTGGGTTATAGTCCACCTTCAGGTGCTGGACACTGGCACACCCTAAACAGGAAGTTGCCTCCCTATATAACCCCTTCCACTACTCGGAGTATCTCAGCTTCTTCGCCAGCGTCTTAGGTGTTGGTCACAAGTGAAGATGTGCTGTGCTGAGCTCCTCTGGAGCAATCCTTGCTGGGGCCAGCTATGCAGCCGGGTCCATCCAAAAGTGTCTTTTAGGTTAATTGGATGGTACCCGGGCCTCGAATCCAAAGAAACAAGGTTTTGCCTGTAACGCTTCTCTTTTTATAGAGCTGGGACTGTGGGTTCCCCGAGGATCCCCGGTTCCTGAAGGTATGTTAATGGCACCCACCGTGAAGGGTGAAGATTGGGTCTGTTGGATTTACTACAGAAAACCCTGCGACGGGAAAGGTACATTTTCTTATGAAATGTCTCCTTTTAAACTAAATGTTGTCATGCCTAAGTGTCACCACTGGGAGCTGTATGGAGCACGTACCTTGCTTAGAGTCACGCTGTGTCACAGAAGCAGCAGACTTTTTTCTGGAATGAAATTTGATTTTTGAATATTCACTATCCACACCAGAGATTCAATATGACTGTGGGGTCTGTCCAGATCCCCCTGCAACTTCTCCCTGGATGGGGCAAAGAAGAGGAGGTCCTCCAGATATGAGATTACCACAATCCCCTGGAGACTAAGAGGGGCGAGGGCTTCCGCCATTATTTTTGTAAAAATACGCAGGGGTGTTGACATACCGAAGGGAAGGGCCCTGAACTGTAGATGTGTAATCTCCTTGCCCGTATTCACTGCAAACCTCAGGAATTTCTGGGACTGAGGCATTGATACAGGAATATGAAGATAAGCATCTCTCAGGTCGATTGATGCCATAAAGCATTCTTTAGTTCAGCATATTTTTGACCGCCAAGATTGAGTCCATGCAAAATTCCTTGTATAGGACTGACTTGTTTAATGTTTTCAGTTTGAGAATTAAACTGAAGTTTCCGGATGGTTTTCTTATCAGAAATATGTGGGAGTAAAAACCCTGACCTTGTTCCTCTGGAAATACTGGTATCGCAACCCTCTGGTGCATCAGATCCTTTAAAAGGTTCTTCATAGCCAGGGCCTTTGTTAAATCCCTTGGTAGGTTTGTCACAAAGTATCTTTCTGGAGGATAATCCGAAAACTCTATTCTGTAACCTTGGGACAGCATGTCCAAAATATATTGACTTTTTGTTGTTTTTTTTTTTCCTGGCCCAAAGGGGAGTAAACTTTGAAGCCTTCCCCCCCACTGGAGGACGCAGGAGGATGCAAAAGGACATTTCCCTTTCCTTTTCCCTACTGCAACGACCAATTTTTTTATTTTCTCCTGGTGTTTGTTACTTTGCTCTTGAGCCCTTTTGGAACAAAAAAAAACGCTTAACTGGCTGTTTTTTCTTTTTGATAGGGAATGACTTCTTTTTATCAGCTGTCCTATCCAGGAACGGTATCCCACACAGCTTATTTTTGGAATCCGCGTCCCTGGCCAAGTTTTCCACCACAGAGCCCTTCTGGCCGATTTAAGGCTGCAGATCTTGCTGTCATTTTAATTGTTTCCTCTGAGGCATCAGAAATAAAGGCTACAGCGGCTGACGGGGTCGAGAGAATCCAAAATTTCTTGTTTTGGTGAGTCTGCCAAAATATGGGCCTTAAGTTGACTCAACCAAATTTCCATGTTCCTGGAGATGACAGTAGTCGCCATGGCAGGTTAGAGATTACCCACGACAGATTGCCAAGCCCTCTGAAGCAGCTGATCCATCTTTTATCCATGGGATCTCTTAATACCCTCATATCCTCAAAAGCCAAATCTGTTGATCTCGAAACTTGGGAGAAAGCGGCATCTAGTTTGGGATTTTTATTCCAAGCCACCGCTGTGTCCTCGTCAAAAGGAACACGCCTTTTTAAGGCTTTACGAAAGAAAGGCTTGCTCTCTGGCTCTGTCCACTCTTTCTTAATAGCCTCAGAAATAACTGAGTGTACCGGGAAGTTGTGTTTTTTTTTATTTTTTGTTTTTTTTTTGGTTCGCAGAGCCCCAGATATATTTTGTCATGCAGAGATAACTCCTTTCTTTCCTCTTCCCGACCCAGTGTGGTATTGATTGCTTTTAACAGTCCTCCTTCCTCCTCTTCTATTAGTGAGGACCGTGAGGTAGTTGGCTGACTCAGGGATGGGTTTGCTTGAGAAGAGCAAAATGATTGAATAGTTGCATCAAGTTCTTTCTTAACAGATGCAAGCGGAAAAAGCATCTTGTTTAACTAGCGAATCAATGCAGATTTGACATAAAGCCGCCTTCCATCCTTCAGGTATTTTTGCCTTACATAAAGGGCATTTCCCTTTTGGCACTGGATAAGAGCTCTTGGCCTACCCTGAGACAAAATAAGGAAAAAAATAAACCATCCCATTGAGACAACCTGTCCTTTTTACAAGGAGGCTCACCACAGGTGCACAGTGAGAACTAAAGCCGCCTCCAGAGAGAGAGACCCTACAGTAAAAAGAGGACAGTATAAAACTGCCCCTTACCTGTGCCTGTCCCACTCGCTGCCGCCATTCCATCGAGGAGCGCTGCATTGCTGTGTGTGGCTGGATGTCTGCTCCAGACTCCAATAGCGCCACTGCGCCAGACCAGAATCGGCAAATAAGCACCAGCCCCGTTCCACCCTTCTCCCCCTGTGATTTCCGGCAGACATTACACCGTACACCTGCTCTGTGTGTGCCACCCACTCCAGATGCCATACTTCTGGCCGATGGAGCACAGCATGCCATTCCCAAGATAGCAGCGTTGTCACAGGAAGCCGGCAGAGGACCGAGGGAAAAAAAAAAAACGGTGACTGCCTGTGCTCTGCTGCTGCCTAGGAGTGATGCCCACAGCAGTGTTTACTCTCCATGAGCCCAAATGGAGAGGGGGAAGGAGCCCAGCAAGCAGCACCTGACGTTAGCTGTGGAATGGGAGGAACAGCTCTCGAGGTATGGAAAAAAAATATTGGTGGCGCAGGAAACCTGGGCTTTCAGGACCTAAAAGCCCCGACCTCCCCACAAAGTTTCCCCTCAAAAACAAAAACTGGCAATGTGTGGGAAGGATGGTGTTTCATGGGGCGCTCTAATTACTTAATTTAAATGTGTTAGTGTGAATCCTATCTACTAAGCCATGATAAAAAAATATACGTAATACACAATAGTATAACTGAAATTACTACAAACAATAACTCTATTTGATACCAATAGTGACTACAATCGCCTATCAAAAAAAAGCTGTTCTGCTATATTGATGGGACTTTTTGAATAGAAAAATTATAGCTTTATAGTCACTTGATCACTATTGGTATCAAATAGAGTTATTGTTTGTAGTAATTTTAGTTATGCTTGTCCACCTCGTCTTAGCAGAGAATGCTATGCATTCATTCAGAAAATGCAAAACATTTTTTGAATGGAACCCATACTGAGCAAGCAAACATTCTCTGTTCAGAATGCATCACGCCAGCCACTCAGCATGGGACCCGGAAGAAAGGGGAGATCACTGGAGTAGCGGTGTCTACTTCAATGATATCCAGCTTCCAGGGGTAAGGATGTAAAAATATTATGTCTGGAATTCTTCTTTCATTTCTAATCTATACAATTGATGTACAGCCGAACAGACAAAAATCACTATTTAAAAAAGAAAAACAAAAAAAGCATCAAATGACTTTTCTAGGGCTAATTAGACCATTGTATACCACCTCTACACTGCAGTTGTCTGTTCTCACAAAATTCACCAATCAATACAAAAGGTGGTGGGTGCAGTTTTTAGTGATTGATGGTGGGAAAATGAGGTGTCAGGGTGATTTGTTTGCAACACTGCATATTAATTTTAGGGCCTAAAATGTTATCTTTATTTTTGTCTTGTACTGAAGAGGTAAGGTTTAGGCGACAAGATCTCTTAGAGCAGGGGTAGGCAACCTCGGCCTTCCAGCAGTTTTTTTAATCTACAAGTCCCCATGAGAACTTGAAAGACCCTGACAATCCAAGGCATGACTCCTAGAGGCATGATGGGATTTGTAGTTTCACCACAGCTGGAGGGCCAAGGTTTCTTTATAGGGTAAAGTCAACACCTTTGTCTATGGAATCACACTCTTCATGGCTTGACCTGCAAGGTATCACTATTCCGCTACTCCCTTGCTGCTTTTTTTTTTTTTTTTCAGCAATGAAGTGACATTGTAAAAGAAATTGGTGATCTATTCAGGAATCCTGTAGCAAACCACTAGCAGGATCAGTAGCCTACCAAGGGTTTTAGAATCTTTCAGGCTTTCCTTCTGTCTGAGCACCCAATGGGTAGATTTCTGCCTAGTTCCTAGGACACACTGTCTGCAGAGCGGTGGGGACAATAAAAATTTTCTAAGGCCTTCTTAATGTTTTTTTATATGCTCCACCTGCGTTGTGGACCCTGTTCTTGAAAAATTCTCAGAGTAGCTTTGCAGGCTGAAAAAAAACACCACCACGTTCAGGAGAGGACCCAAAGAGCAGGAAAAATGCTTGACACACCTATACAGGTGTAAACATGTCTAAACGCTAGACTTTTTTAGCAACGTTTGCTTGTTAAAGTGGTTGAATAGTCAAAATATTTACTTTTTTTACCTTATTATAGGCTTACCTGTAGGGTAAAAAAAAAAATCTTCCCCCTGCAATGTGCCCATGCGCACAAGGGATTCTTGGCTGAAAGCCCAGCCAACGCCATACCTTGCCGGAAAGAAGCCTCCCACGCGCATGTGTCGACATTGTGGCTCCAGCCACTCACAGCGCTGGAGCAGCGTTACCCAGAAGACACGCCGAGGTGACATGTCAGCTACCTCAGCGTGGACCAGGTGAGATACCGATGCCTCATTCTAAGGTAAGTATTTCATAATGAGCTAGTATGTGGTGCATACTAGCTCATTATGCCTTTTGCCTTACAGGTGTATAAAAAAAAAAGTGTCAGCAGGTTTACTACCGCTTTAATGCATTCCAGTGACCAGAATAAAGTAATTTTGGGGCTAGAATGCATCAACTTTCAACACTTGACAGCCAAAATGCCCATGCAATATGCGGCTTTAGGCACATTATTTTAAGCTGTTTTTTTCTAAGGCAGTGGAGTCCACAAATTGTCTGGTCTGGAGGTAATCAATAAGGCGTGTTCATCACTGAAGAGAAGAGGGAAATACCCAATAGCTCAAGACCCTCTGGATTCTCGATTTTAGAAGTCAGCAAGGCTAAACCAAACCTTTTGGAGTATCATATAATATATGGTAGATGCCTCTTCATCTTTAGGACCAGCTGTCCACATCATGAACTGTGTTTGGGCCATATTCTGTGACCATGCTGTCACACGCAGGCCCAGAGGTGCTGGAACAACAAACTGTGTAAACACCACCAGGCTGTTGGCTGGCTAAAGCAGCTGGAAGAAGAGTTTCTCATCTAAAATCTGTAATGATGATGCAAGTTTTAAAGAGAGAAGAGATATAGAAAGTTATAGTCCCCTCTTAAAGCAACACTGTCACAATGTAAAAAAAGAGGAATAATATCCATTCCATCTCCTGTGCTCTTTTAGAGCTATTTTGTGCAAAGAATACAAAGCATTTGACACAGTTCTGGCAGCGTCCGAGTCCTGGTTCCCTTTAGCACATTGTCAAGGCACCGTACAGCTGCTGTGTCACTAATGTGGATCTGTGGCACTGTGGACAGCAGGTGAAACCACAGCAGGCATCTGACATTTCCAGATTTATTTTTATTTTATTTTTTTTGTCCCTTCTTGTTTTTTGCTTTTTTTTTTGCTGCCTGAATTACTTTAAACCTCCCTAAGGCCGCGTACACACGGGCGGATTGTCTGTCCAACTTAGTCCGCTGAACCGTGTTTCAGCGGACAATCCGCTCGTGTGTGGGCTTCAGCGGACTGTCTGACGAACAAAGTCTTACGGAATTTCCGAAATTTTGTCCGTTTAAACTTGGTTTTGTCCGTCCAAACTTGGTTTCAGCGGACAGTCCGCTCGTGTGTAGGCAAGTTGGACGGACTAAGTATGGCGCATGCTCAGAAAGGATTTACACAGCGGAAGGTTGCATTGCAGTGTATAGGACGTCGTTTTTCTAGTCTCGTCGTACGTGCTGTACACGTCATCGCGCACGCTTTCAGCGGACTGTCTGCTCATCGTGTGTGGTCAAGTCCGTTCATGAAAATTTTGAACGGACTGTCTGTCGGATTGTCTGACGAACTTAGTTGGGCAGACAATCCGCCCGTGTGTACGCGGCCTAAGATTTACCTCCTTCATGACCAGGCCTTTTTTTTTTTTTTTTTTGTGATTATGGTACTGCATTACTTTAACTGACAATTGCGCAGTCATTCAGCGCTGTACATACAATTTTTGTAACAACAAACAAAAAAAAAAAGACTGAATATTTAGGGGGAATTAATTTTTTTCCTATATCACGGGACACCGATCAGCCATAATAACTAACTGGGTTATACGGCACCTATTGGTGAATAGACACTGGTAAATCACTCAAACAAAAAGTCCTCCCCTATATAACCCCTCCTACACAGGAAGTACCTCAATTTTTTTCACCAGTGTCTGTTAGGTAGATGATCACTGATGTGACATGTGCTCCTTGAAACATACTTGGAGGTCTGGACAGTTCTATTAGGAATCATGGAGTTCAATAGGATCCATTCAAAAAAGCTATCAGCCAAAATGGATGGGTACCTGAGCCTCATTGGAAGGAGAGAAGGTTCTTTTGAGGTTTTGCCTGTAATGCAGCCTTATAGCGCTGGACCCTGCATAATGGAAACCTGTGCAGTGTTTGTTCTGACCAAGGTGCTTTCCTGTACGGTGTATACAGGTCCAGGGGAGTGGACCCCAGATTAAGGGGGCCCAATCTCTGAAGGTCTTTTATGACAAAGCTCGCCGTGATGGGTGAAGATTGGACTCCTGTTATGTTCAGAGTCCTGCAGCAGGAATGGCAAGTCTGCATCTTTGCAGTTTCTCTTTAAAAAACAAACAAAAAAGAGCGCTCTGTCTGTCTGGTCTCCCAGTGGCCACTGGGGGCAGTGTGCTGTTTAATCATGCTGAGTACTTCTTAGTCGTGTGGGCTGCTGTTTCTCCTCCAGCCACTAGAGCGTGCAGGTCGCTCAGTGTGGTCTATTTTTATATAGGCAAGTGTAAGGGCGGCCATGTTAAAGCCATGTGGTCCTGGGAATACCAGGTAGGACCTCTGGAGACATAACATTAGCCCATGGATACTAGTGAAGTGTGAGTACTTACTATGGGAGAAATATGTTGCCAGATAAATCATGATTATATCCTGCTTAATCCGGGATGTCTGTACAACTGAAAGTCGATACCCCTAGCAGTGCACTTTAAAATGTTGGGTCTCCAGAATATTGTGCATTTGGCACAAAAATAGTATGGGGCCTGGTGCAGTTGAGCAGGTGCTAAACTAGTATGGGGCCAAGTGCAGCATATGCTTGCAAGCTTGTTGCCTAAACTCATGCTTGAATAAACACGTTTTGCATAGATGTTGCATATACATACATGTGACATAAGCACATGTTTGGAAGAACATGGGCATCGGTGAACTTGAAGGAGTTGTTTCTCCAGAGTAGCATACATTGGGTCTGCAGGAGCTTTGTTTTGGGCTCCCTTTTCATACTTGTGCGATTTGAAAGTCTGTATTTTGGCCGCAACTTTAATGCGATTTTTCAGCTACGTGAAGCAGTGCCTGTGTAATCTTGTGGTCTATGGACCTGAAGTCGTGCCAAGGTTGGGCTGGAGTGGTGCAGGGGCTGCTTTAGTGCTGCCATGTTTGTATGGACAGGCGCTTTCGTGTTTTTACCTAAATGCATATTTGCCTAAAAAAAAAAACAACCTACATGCTTCCATAATCGCATACCTCCATAAATACGTATTGCTTAAACAGACGCTGGCAAATTTTCGTGTATAATGAATACATGTATGCTTGGTTTAAACTGTATACAATGTGCTTATTTACAGTAAACTGTATACATATGTGCTTAGTTGCATTAAACGGTATGCATATGTGTTTATTTGCCTAGGACTACATAAATACGTGCTTTTTTGCTTTGGGATACATACATATGTGCTTATTGCCTTGAGCTGCATACATAAATGCATGAAGGGCAAAAATACTTGTATACCTGCATGTTTGCATAACTTGGGTACTTGCATAACGGCATGCCTGGGTCCCTGCATACTTAAGGGATTGCAACCAACATTGGTTAGGCCTGCATCCTTGGAGAATTGTGTATTAAGTTGGCTAATATAGTTGCTACATTATTTACCTGTTATACCAGTTAAATGGTTCCAGAAAGGAGAGGCAGGTGCACCACTTTTTTTTTTTTTTTTTTAGCATTGCAGCATTTTCTGACGCATTCATTTTTCATCAGATGGACTGCAGCTGCATCACTGCTATCATGCCTGATTTCTGTTGATCAAAGCCTAAGCAGGATCAAGCCTGGTTAGTATTTGGATGCGAGATTGCCTGAGAATACCAGATGCTGTAAGCTTTCCCCCACCTGTGTGAGGGAGTCATCTGAGGCTGCTGTGTTTTGAGAGTATCTCAGGGCAGTCTCTGAGGTGGTTTTGCTCCATCTTTAGCCAGCAAAAGCTTGGTAGGTAGGTACATCTCTTTTGGCCTTTGGGGTCTGCCACAGAGTTGTCTGTCTTTTTTTCCTTGCATTTGACTCTTGGAGCAGAAGGTATGGGCTCATTATTTAAAATGACTAAAAAAATTAAAAACCTAAACCGTTGGCTGTCCCAAACCCAAATGTGGACATAATGGTCTAGCTTGGATCTTCAGCCGCTGGACATCATTCTATTTTATTTAGTGCTGACCTCTTCAGAGGTAGATTTTGGGGTCCATAGTCACCAATGACCCATATCTTCATGTGCCGTTTTTTCCAGGCTCATCAAGGGTTTTTGCAAAGTCATCTTTTTTTTTTTTTTGTGACTTTGCTCTATGGGCTGGCCACAGCTCTTAGGATTCACAAAGCTCCCAGCCCAGTACTTGACTTGCTGAAAACGCAGATGTGCCAGTCTCAGTTTACCTCAATAATCTTTGTTCAGGAAGCAGTTTGTTCCAGATTTTCCTTTGATACATTTCTTCAGGAGGAATCTATATCTAGGTCAAGGCACGTTCCCTTACGTACAGTCCTACTCCAGGTCTTTGGTAGAGGATCATTCTCTGTCTGGAACATGAAGCTCCAGGAATTGGATTGCCAGAGGGCTCTGTTCCCGGGGTATTACAGAGCCAAGATTGCTGGTTGATGGTTCAAGCTCTGGAGAAGAGATGGGCAAGATAACCACTGATGCCAGCTTCTCCAGCTGATTTGAAGGTGTCTATAGTTCAGTGGACTTGGTCTCCACTTGAGAAAGTACTGCCCATCGATATCTTGGATTGTTGGCCACTACGCCTTGCTCTGAATGTTGGGACAAACAAGTTGTAAGTGTAATCCGGTAATGCTTCTGCAGGCATATATTTCAACCACCGGGATTCATACGGCTCAGGAAGGTGAACAACATTCTGTCTGAGACAGTACAAGTGCTGTCTCTATCAATAGTACATACTCCAGGTATAGTATAATGGCAGGAGGAACTCTGCAGGTGGATCTGCTAGATTCCAAGTTCCACAACAAGTGGGAACAGGTTGTGTCTGGGACGAAAGTCCCACCGTCAATGGGGGCCGATGCACTGGTAACACCTTAGGGACCAGTTCTCCCTTATTTGATGCTTGCCCTCTGTTTTGACTTCTCCCATATCTTTTGCGAAGAATCCGGGAGGGGATAACACTGATAATAGTGTTAGCCGAATTAGCCTAGGAGGTCTTGGTACGCTGACATAGCGAGTCATGCGGGGGTTGCTCCTTGAACATTCCCAGTCCAGCGGGACCTAATGGTCTTCAGTTCTGTATCTCCACACTGTTGAGCCCTGGAAGTTGGTTTCAGGAAACCTCGATTACAGGACTTGAAAATATTTTTTTTCCTGGGGAAAGCCAGGAAGTGGCACTCACAGGAATAGGAGTGCCAATTTTTCTTATTTCTCCAATCAGTAGGGGAAAGGAGATTGGCCTTAAGTACCATTAAGGGTTCGAGTTCATACCTCTCCATTTTTTCCAGAGGCCACTGTTTCTCACTCCTAGATTCATACTTCATACAGTGTGTAGCGTAGATGGTCCCACATGTCAGGCCACATGTGTCCTTGGGACTGGTATTCGCTCTTGCTGTCTTTGCGGAGGCCATTTTTTTTAACCAATTGGGAGACTTAGTCCCTTATCTCGGAAGATGGCTTCTTTGGTTGTTATCACTTCAGTGAAGTTTCAGAGCAGGCAGCAGTTTCATGCAAGGAGCCGTTCTTTGTCACACATCGTAAGGCGATGTTGCGTCATAATCCATCTCTGTTGCCTAGCGGGTTTTCTAGTTTTGCATCAGGACAGTTTCTTGCTTTTATATTTTTCTTCTAATCCAGAGTCGGCAGGAGAAAGATCGCTACCTACGCTAGAGTTAGTTCAGATGCTCAGGGTCTACTTGAGTTGTCGGCACAGGTCAGAAATCCTTATTTGTGCAGCCAGAAGAGCCCAGGAAGGGCAGGCGGCATCCAGGTTGAATGTTTAGCAGTGGATCTGCCAGTTTATCAATGATGCAGAAGACCGATGTTCTGCTTGTATTACCAGAAGGTCCCAAGAAGGGACAGGCAGCATCTAAGTCGACTATTTCCGCCAAGTGATTGTTCAGGCGTATGCATTAAGGGGAAGGCTCCGTCTTTTCCAGTAGGGGCACACTCTACAAGAAGAGTGAGTGTTTCATGGGCAAGTTCATCATCGATGGCTCAGATTTGCAAGGCTGCTACTTGGTCTTCGG
Organism: Lithobates pipiens; assembly: GCF_037356315.1. Taxonomy (NCBI): domain Eukaryota; kingdom Metazoa; phylum Chordata; class Amphibia; order Anura; family Ranidae; genus Lithobates; species Lithobates pipiens. Next base: position 79,187,200 of record NW_027507758.1, on the reverse strand, counting down.
TGCATACATGCACTAGGTTTTATCAAGTGAATGTTAGGACTCAGGAGGATGTTGCATTTGGACGGAGTGTACTGCAGGCAGCAATATAGATCCTGTTCTAATGGTGTTTCTTTGGTCATAATGGGTTACCTCCCCTCAAAAGAATCTAGGATGGAAAAGGACCTGGGGTTCCTAGTAGATGATAGGCTCAGCAATGGCATGCGATGCCAAGTTGCTGCTAACAAAGCAAACCGAATATTGGCATGCATTAAAAGAGGATCAACTCCAGAGATAAAACAATAATTCTCCCGCTCTACAAGACTCTGGTCCAACCGCACCTGAAGTATGCTGTCCAGTTCTGGGCACCAGTCCTCAGGAAGGATGTACTGGAAATGGAGCAAGTACAAAGAAGGGCAACTAAGCTAATAAAGGGTCTGGAGGATATTGGTTATGAGGGAAGGCTATGAGCAATGAACTAATTCTCTCTGGAGGAGAGACTTCTTGAGCGGGGATATGATTTCAATATACAAATACCATACTGGTGACCCCACAATAGGGATAAAACTTTTTCGCAGAAGGGAGTTTAACAAAACACGTGGCCACTCATTAAAATTAGAAGAAAAGAGGTTTAACCTTAAACTACATAGAGGGTTCTTTACTGTAAGAGCGATAAGGATGTGGAATTCTCTTGGTGGTGGTTTTAGCAGGGGGCATCGATAGTTTCAAAAAACTATTAGATAAGCACCTGAACGACCGCGACATACAGGGATATACAATGTAACACTGACATATCACACACATAGGTTGAACTTGATGGACTTGTGTCTTTTCAACCTCACCTACTATGTAACATTCTCCTCTCCTGTGCTAGATATATATTTAAGCAGACCTAGCATCAGATATATTTTCAAGGTAAGTGCATGCATAATAAGTGATTTGGAAGTGTAACACATACGGTTATTACCGCTTATAGATATAAGTGCTCCCACATACTGTAGCGGAACCGGTGGAAGGAAAGAAGGTTGCTTGATTCCCCCATCAACGCAGTCACATTTCGGTTCCGCCAGCAGGGAGCCTTCTCGACCGACAGAACGCGATTACTGCTAGTGGCTATAGCTGCCAGCAGCAATCACATTTAAAAAATACCACAGGCTGGTTGTACCCAAGTTGACCAATGGATGGAGTTGGGTACAACCAGCTTTCCCATAGATCGAATCTCGGTCGAGTCCCGGTGAACCAGCCGAGATTCGGGCCATTTACAGCCGGATTTAAGCTGGTCGTTACACTGTTGTAAAAAAAAAAAAAAAAAAAGAGAGGTGGATGGAGGACCCCCAATACAGAAGAGTCGGCGCTAACATCAAGCTAACTGTTAGCACGCTAGCCTGTTGGACATCAAAGGGGATGGGAATGGTCAAGAATAATAACATTTTACTAATAGTCCATGTAGTCCATGTAGTCCATGCAATAGCACTTGGAGAGTCAGCCCAGTGAAAAATAAGAAGCAACTTCTGGAATAGCTGGAGACAAAGCACAGGTGCCAATCTAAGTGTAGTATAAAAGTAAATGTAATACACAAATGGATGTCGGAACACACAAAGGTGAAGTAACAAAAGGCATAAGGACTAGGATTCATGTCTTACCCTAGTAAAAGCACCTCCTACACTGTACTTGAACACTGGCAAGGCACACAATCAACCCTTTGATTGCCTTTGATGTTAACCCCTTCCCAGTGTCATTAGTACAGTGACTGTGCCTATTTTTTTTAGCACTGATCACTGTATTGATTTCACTGGTCCCCAAAATGTGTCAGAGTGTCCTCTGCAATATCACAGTCCCACTATAAGACACTGATCGCCTCCATTACCAGTAAAAATATCCCATAGTTTGTATAACTTTTGCGCAAACCAAGCAATATGTGATAATTGTGTTTTTTTTTTTTTTATTATTTAACAAAAATATGTAGCAGAATACATATTGGCCTAAATTGATGAAGAAATTCGATTTTTTTTTTTTTTGTTCTTGTTTTTTTGTTTTTTTTTTTATTATTTATTTTGGATGTGTTTTTTATAGAAGAAAGTAAACAATTTTGTTTTTGAAAATTGTCGGCCTTTTTTTGTTCATAGCACAAAAAATAAAAAACCCAAAAGGTTTTCAAATGCCACCAAATGAAAGCTCTATTTGTGAGGAAAAAAAAAACATAAATTTGCACGACCGGTCAATTGTCAGATAAAATAACGCAAGGGGGTAAAGCTTCCGCAGCTAACGTGGTTAAAAAAATATCTCTTATGGTGTGACACTGTTTGAGTGATTCTTTAGTATCACTTGCTCTCTGGGGCTTTGGTTGCTTAGTATTTAGCACCGTGGACTCGCTGGCAACCTGCATTCAGCTGCCACCAGGCACACTATTTGCGTGCCTTTTGCATTGCCTTCAGTTGCTTCATTTTTTTTTCTTATAGATCCCTCACTAAAGAAGCTAAAAACATGAATAGGTTAGTTGACCTCCATCTAACATTTGACGAGTGTTTTATGAGTGTGAGTGGATTGTTAGAGTGCACATTCCTCTAAGGCCAGGCATAGGTGGCTTTATGTACACTTTTAAATGCTGCAGAATATTCACAAAGTACACAGAACATCCAGGAAATTTACTAATCCTATAACTTTTATAGTCAGTAGGGTGTGCGCAGTGCTTTAATGAAATGTAAGGTCTGTTTGGAGAATTCTCCACCTCTTGCTACTTTTTGTACGGTACTGTTTGCACAGAGATAGCAGTGTTTGGAGTGCTTGGATGATTTTGACACTTGCCCAGGCTTCACCTTTCTCACTGACATTCCAGTTATAGTGATACCGACACCTACCTGCGCATGGCATGCAGGGAACGTGACCCTCTGCATGCCCGACAAATTGCTCTAAAGAGGAGACTAGTTCCTGAGTAATCAGATAAGGCAGAGTTCCATTAGCTGTTGTTTGCTCTGGAGAAGGACATTGTTGGTTTGGTGTGTCCTGACTCATGATGATCTGTGTATGCTGTGATATGAGAGTTTCATTCTCCAGTTATTAAAAGAAGTATTTGGATTTTCTTTAAATAGAGAATCATAGCTGGATGCAGCATAGGTTCCCCCGCTGGCTCTAACGCTGAGAACCAAGCAAACAAACACCACCGATCGCTCGGTTCTCAGAGCTCTGTGAGCGGAGAGCTGGTGACTGTCAGTCACCAGCTCTCTGCTCTGCCTTCCCATGCTCACTGGAGCGCTGGGCTGTGGAGGGGGCAGGAGAGGCTTGCTCAGGCTCTCAGTGGCCCACTGAGAGGCGAAACCCGGATGCTGGTCCAGAGATCTGGGTGGATCCTGACCATATGGTTGCAATCCTTCCCGAGCCTGGACCGTCTCTGCGACTTCAACCCACTGTCTGCTGAAAACAGGTCACAGGAGTGCAGAACAAACTGCTTTGACTTTACTTATCCTTTTAAGGCTGAACTTCAAGTATTAAAAAAATGTAATTTTAAATAAATGACAGGCTGCTTACGGGGGGGGGGGGGGGGAGAGAGAGACAAGACTAGTCACCCTGCACAAGGAGAGCGAGCAGCAGTAACTCGTCTTTATTACCAGAAGCTCTTGTACATTGCTAGTTTCATGCTGGATTACGGCACAGATCTGGAAGAAATATATAAAACACACTAAAGTCTGGTACACACAATGAGAATATTGGATGAATGATCATCCGTTTTTTGGGGGTTTTTTTTGTTGCCGTCTAGTCTCATTTCGAAAATGAAGAGGTTACTCAACTTCCGAAAATTCTCCTATGACAGAATAACATTTCGGAAGTGATTTAATGTAGTCTCTGGTTTACGAGCATCAATAGTCTTACTCTTCTTCTGATTTATTTATTTATTTATTTTTTGGACAACAACTGTACTAATATGAAAATCAGTAGTTTTCTGTTCACTTACGATACAAAGTTTCTAGCACGCATCTTCAGTTTTTGTCGTTCGAAAAGTCTGAATCGGCTGTCAAAAGCACTATTCTAACAGTCAGATAATAAGACGATCGTTCGTCGTACAAAATGTTTCTTCTGATCTTCTTATCTTGTGTACGGGCCTTTAGATGTAGTAAGATTACATATTTTTCTTGTACTTAGGCAGTATTTGCTTTCCCCAGAGTTGAGCTTCAAAGTATATGTAAACCCTAATAATGTACTTCCCTTTTTTATTCCTATTTGTGAAATATACCTTTAAAAGCACTTTGTTGTATCTGATAAGCTGAAAAATGTAGGCTAGAGAAATCCAGTGAGCTGATAACTTCCTGTACTGCATTGGTAAGTTAGCATTGTTCTCAGTTCTCCTTGAAGACTACAGAACACCTCCCCATGCTATGAACACTTTTTCTGTCCCTATGTACCAATGCTGCTCCTCCGTAGACAGTACAGTGTGTAAATGTGTCGTCTTAGTGTAAGAAATTACTATACTCAAAGGAGCTTGATGGAGAAGTAGCTGATAAACCCTGACTGTAGACCAGAGAGGACAGGGGGAGACCCTGACAGTAGTTTGAAGGGAGAGCGCTTGACTGAGAAGTACCTGGTGAGACCTCGACTGAATAGGCAGATGGGAATAGAGACTGGAGGGGAAGCAGTACTATAGACTTGATTGGGGGACTCTAACTGGAGGCTGATTTATGGAGTTGCCTGCTAGCCTGATATTGTTCCAGTTTATGATTCTGAAGTATATTGTCTTCGGTTTTATAAGTATTGCGGTTGGTGCAGAGGGTTGTATTATTTGCTAGCATCAGGTGCTGTTGGTAATTTGCATCTGTTATGTTTATGCCTCTAAAGTGTTGTTGTAAGTCATTTTTTCTTTGTGAAAAAGCTGTTCAAGTTAATTCTTTGTGCAATATAATCTTTAAAGGGATCCAGAGCTGCGGGGGGCTGTGCAATGTAAAAGGGTCCAGTTGTGGAGAGGGGGTACAAAGTAGTGACAAAGAGATACTGGGGGATGCAGAGGTATGCAGGGGACACAGTGCAGTGTTTTTTACATTTTAAAGTGAGGGGGGGGGGTGCCAGATATAGGAGTCGCCCCTGGTACTAATTTTATGACAAAACGTCATGCTTCTGTTCTGAGCCAGAAGCAACACTGGCAGTTTTCGGAAGGTGAATAACGTATAAGTACACTGGCACTGTAGAATTTGTACTTATGTAATCAAATGTCCTCAGAAATGCATTGGCTGCCAAGTCTCACAAATGTCTCCAATCTCATTTCTACAGATATCATCGATCCGGCTATTCTGCGGCCTGGACGCCTAGACAAAACCCTGTATGTTGGACTTCCACCTCCTGCTGACCGGCTGGCTATCCTAAGAACCATCACCAAAGTACTTTAACTCTTAATTTTGAGCTTTGAAGCATCATTTAACATGCATTACAGAATAGATTCCCTTTCTCTTCCTTTGAGGAACACAGGAAGTCTTAAACCTACAAGTTATACTGCCTCCTAGAGGAGGATTGAACGTTCACAAGCATACTAAAAATGTATACCAGCCCAGGGTATAACCCTTCCATCTTCCAGTATGCTTTTGTATTTTGTTAGTGTCCTTGGATCATCTTTTCTACAGCTCTACTGTTTTAAAGACAAACCTGTGATTTTGCCAGCAGTTTTTTTTTTTCTTTTCTTTCTTCAATGGTCTAGAAAAGAGTCTTGATTTTGAGGTTTCTACTTTGATTTGCAATGGCGTGGTCATCCTTAGCTTCGCTGATGGACCATAGTGCGTTCAGGCGTTACTGGACTATATGTTGTGTGGTGAACCTAGAAGTGGCCTTTGGGTGAGGGCTCTTTCCAGACTGCATTCTGGTTAAGTTAGCTGCAGCGTGCTTTCCAGATCCAGAGTTGCTGGCATTTCCACTGTGCTTGCCCTGTCACTGGACACTTGCCTAGTGAGAAGCAGATTATCAGGGGCTCCATCTTTTTTTTTTTTTTGGTTGCTGGGTGCCATTGTTCCCCATTTACTGCTGGCTTTGTCGTGGAAGGGGTTAATGCTCAGGGACTGAGCGCTGATGTTTGTAGCTTGTCGCTCAGCTCTCTTTCCCATTATAAAATGTCAAGGAAGCATTCTATTTGTTGCTGCTCCTGTTTTAAAGAGCCACGTGGGACCTTTACTTTCGATTCATTCCTTCTGCCCACCTACAGTGACTATAGCCATCCATTCACTGACCACACCTTCTATCAACTGTTTGGGTTTTGTGAGTAACTGAGGCCTTACCCCATACCCTAAGCATTGTACATTGCCTAAACTCACTGCGGCTGCAGCATGTCTGAAAGTAGGTATTGAGGGTACAATCCCTCTGTACTGGGTGACCCCAGCTCACTTTTTTTTCTAACGGATGGGATACTGCTTGCATGGGGCTGTTTTACTAAAATAGGAGAGTGCAAAATCTGGCGCAGCTGTGCATGGTAGCCAATCAACATCTTACATTTCCTTGCAGAGCTGCAATAGATTTTGCACTCTCCAGTTTTAGTAAGTCGACCCCATAGAATTTATACTGTCCTCAGCTCTTAGTCTCTCTCATCCTTGAAATCTTCTTTGGCCATCTTGACTGAGATTTTTACTATGGTCGTACATGACTTTATACCCAAGTAACTGCAGGTGGCACGTACTTCCAGTGATGGAAGTGATTGTACATGACCACACAAGAAAAAAAAAACAGAAGCTTTTGTGAATCAACGTTAACCAGCATATGACACATTCCAGAAACTTCTGCCACTTGCAGTCAGGAAAATGACGGGATGCTTAAGCTAGAGATTTGTGTCGGCAAACATCCCTGTATATGAGCCCTTTAGTAGTTAAACCCCTTTCCACCTTCAATCCATAAATGAACATTCCTCAGCATGAGCCCTATGTCAGCTACAATAGGGTGGTCATGTGGATTTCATAGAAAAATACTTTTCTTAAAGAAGACACATTTTTAACATGTTTTAGGTTTCCAAAGACCTTTTTTGTTTCATGTTTTGATGTCTTTCTAGAATGGAACTCGGCCACCCCTGGCAACTGATGTAGACCTAGAAGTGATTGCCTTTGATGAGCGTTGTGACTGTTTTACGTAAGTTGTCATAAAATAATTTTCAACTTGATTTGATAGAAGATTTCATTTTTGAAGGCCAAATTTCCTTTCACTAAAAATGTAGTCACTTCACTAAAGATGATTGAGAATGCAGTTTATCCAAAAACTATAATCCAATAACATCATTGCAAACGCAGCCTATCTATTTTCTAGGAATGTGTGACATCGCTGAGAATACAGATTACTTATTAACTATAAACCAATAACATCACTGCTAATGGACCCTATCCATTTATTTTCAATCACTGATGATGCAACCTTTCTAGATACTATTGCTATAACTTAAGCCGGCCAAACATTTATACAATTTTCTTATTCAATTTCCTTTCAATTTACCTTCAACTATGTAGTGCAAGGGCCTGCCTGATTGCATACAAATTAAGTGTTTGGGTTTGACCTATGATATGGTTTTAGTAAGTCTAAAGGAAAATTGTACAGAAAAATGTACAATGTATTCGCAGCCTAAGACTGTAGCCTATCCTTTTACTAGGAACTGTTAACATCACAGAGAATGCAGCCTGTTCATTCAGTAGAACTGATGATGTCAGTGAAAATACAGCCTATCCGTTCACTGAAGACCGATGACATCACTGAGAATTTAGCCTGTGCTTTTAATGCAACCAGAGTAATTTCGGTAGTGGCTTATAGTTGCCAACATCCCTTTAATACATATATATGGAAAAAACCCTCACAAGTAGAACTTTAAGTGGCAACACAGGGATAACATGACATATCACTACTTGTACCGTATGGTAGAGTGCATTTTATGCAAAAACATTATTAATCACAAACAAGAAAAAAAAACATTGTACATAGAACAGTGGTGGCTAGTCATATATTATGTATGTAATGCAATATAGTGGATACGGTGTTCCCACAGTTACAGGTCACCAGTAGGGTAGTTGCAAGATGGTGGACATCCAATGCATTTCAAAAATGATTAATTTCCTTATTCTTCTTCAGGGGTGTACACGAACCAAATGGGGATACTACATTCAATAATAAAAGCATACCCTTAGACCCCCTTTCCACACTGGGGCAATAGCCACATTCGCGGTAAAGCGCCGCTCTTTTTAGCGGCACTTTTCGGACACTAGCAAAGAAGGGTTAAAAACTCCTGCAGTGCTTCGGAAGTGATGCCCATTCATTGCAGTGGGCATGGGCGTTTTGGGATCGCTGTATACAGCGCTCTCAAACCGCCCCAAAGATGCTGCTTGCAGGACTTTCTAATGTTCCACAAGGGCACCGCCGGGTGGTGAAAGCACCCATTGCAATGATACATTCCAGAAAAGTATATAACAATAATGTTTCTTATTGCAGGGGGTCTCCAAACTTTTCAAACAAAGGGACACTTTATTGTCCTTCAGACTTTAGGAGGGCCGGATTGTGGCCAGCAGGGGCAGAAAATCACAGGCCCAGCATCAGTGAGAATAAATATGGCCCCAGGGTTGGTGGTCAATAGGAGTAATCCTCCTATTAGTAGGAGGAATAGTATTCCATCATTGGTATCGGTGGAAGATATAGTTCCCCATTGTTGGCGTCAGTGAGAGGAATAGTGCCTCATATGAGTGGAAGGAGTTGTGCCCCAAGGGCCACATAAAGGCTAGCAAAGGGCCGCAGTTTGGAGACCCCCCCCCTGACTTATTGTATCGATACAGAGTAGATTTTACCTGTTGCACTGTGATTGAGCATTATGAAAGAATAGTTGATAGTCTCACTTATGAGGCTTTTTTTTTTCCCTTATACATTTATTGAGATCAGAGATATCACTCTATGTGGTGTATATGCCTACATTGCATGTCCTAGTATTCTATATTGCAGAAATGTACATTTTTTTGTTTGTTTTGCCCAGACATGCACCTTAAGAATGTTGATTGTTTTTTCTTAAAATGTAGATTATCATTGCAGTTAACCATATGATGAATATGAGATTAGCACCACACCCCTGGGCAGTCTGTCTGTACCGACTGTTCAGTCAGATGATGATCCTATGATAGCAATGTCTGCTGATGATTTTAGATAAGGTGACTACACCATTAAATAGATCTCTGTTAATATTGGTGACATCTTATATCACAATTTTCTTCCCAACACCTACTGCTTCATGGACACAGCTTTGAATTATGATTTGCTTTAAGCTTTCTTGAAGATTCAAACGTAAGAAGAAGGCCTGAAAATGTTTCTAAATCGGAAACAAAATGAGATTAGCCATATACACTGGGGCAGCATGTGGCAGTACATATTTGTATTCCGGATCCTATGAAAGTAATTATTTAATTTTATGTCCCTTCTAAGAAAGACGGCTACAGTGCAGTCAGCTGATCCACCCTCATTATCTAAGAGATCTGACTTAATACTTTTTTTGTATAGGACATAGAAAACAGATATTAAAGAGGGATTCCACCAAAAAAAAAATATTAAAAGCCAGCAGCTATAAATACTACAGCTGCTGACTTTTAATAAATAGACACTCACCTGTCCCGGGTTCCAGCGATGCCGGCAGCCGAGGCCGATCGACCGATCGGGCCTCGGCTGCTGCCGCCACCATTCTAGGTGAGGGAATCAGGAAGTGAAGCGAATCGGCTTCACTTCCCGGTTCCCTACTGCGCATGCGCGAGTCGCGCCGCGCAATAGGAAATCTCCGCGCTGTCACTGGGACCCGTGTGTGTCCCAGCAGACAGCGCGGCAGGGCAGGAAATGCCGTAGACTCCCACGGGAGTCTATGCCCGGAAGTGGGTGTAAATACCTGTCTTTGACAGGTATCTCCACCCCCCTCCCCCCTGAAAGGTGTCAATTGTGACACCGGAGGGGGGGAGGGATTCGATCAGCGGAGGTTCCACTTTAGGGTGGAATCCCGCTTTAAGATTATCGATAATGATTTCCCAGACTGATTGTGGGGGATGGTAACTTCTTTAGCATGTACAATATATTCTGGTGCTTTTAGACAATTGTGCACTTCCAACTTTGTAATAACAGTTTAGGGAGGACACTTTTCTATCCCAGTGTGTCTGTGCCAGCACCATAATGATATACACTCACCGGCCACTTTATTAGGTACACCTTGTTAGTACCGGGTTGGACCCTCTTTTACCTTCAGAACTGCCTTCATTCTTGTGGCATAGATTCAATAAGGTGTTGGAAACATTCCTCAAAGATTTTGGTCCATAGTGACATGATAGCATCATACAGTTGCTGCAGATTTGTTGGCTGCACATCCATGATACGAATATCCCGTTCCACCACATCCCAACGGTGCTCTATTGGATGGAGATCTGGTGACTGTGGAGCCATTGGAGTACAGTGACCTCATTGTCATGTTCAAGAAACCAGTGATGAGATGATTTGAGCTTTGTGACATGGTGCATTATCCTGCTGGTAATAGTCATCATAAGATGGGTGCACTGTAGTCATAAAGGGATGGACATGGTCAGCAACAATACTCAGGTAGGCCGTGGCGTTAAATTCATGCCAATTGGTACTAAGGGGCCCAAAGTGTGCCTATAAAATATCACCCGCACCATTACACCACCACCAGCCTGAACCCTCGATACAGAGGCAGGGTGGATCCATGCTTTCATGTTATTTACACCAAATTCTGACCCTACCATCTGAATGTCGCAGGTGAAATCGAGACTCATCAGACCAGGCAAAGTTCTTTCAATCTTCTATTGTCCAATTTTAGTGAGCCTGTGTGTATTTTAGCTTCAGTTTCCTGTTCTTAACTGACAGGAGTGGCACCCAATGTGGTATTCTGCTTCTGTAGCCCATCTGCTTCAAGGTTCAATGTATTGTGCCTTTTAGAGATGATATTCTGCATACCTTGGTTGTAACAAGTGGTTGTTTGAGTTACTGTTGCCTTTCTAGCATCTCAAACGAGTCTGTCCATTCTCCTCTGATATCAACCAGGCATTTTCATCCACACAACTGCTACTCACTGCATATTATTCCTTTTACAGACCATTCTCTGTAAACCCTAGAGATGGTTGTGCATGAAAATCCCAGTAAATCAGCAGTTTTTGAAATACTAAGACCAGCCTGCCTGGCACCAACAACCATGCCACGTTCAAAGTCACTTAAAGAGGAAGTAAACTCTCCTACTCTGATGCTTCTTTTCATTTAGTCCATTATAATAATAATTATCAAACTATAATCCAGCCCAAATCGCATATTACTTACTGTTTAAAGAAACTTAAACTTGTTTCCAGGGGTTAGGCAGCGCCATCTTAAGTATTGTTTTCTGAGTCCACAGTAGAGTCTATTTCCACCCTAACATTGAGCACTTCCTGTACTGTTAACCAAGCCTCCTCCTCAACCAAACGTTTCTATGGCAACCCTGCTTCCCTGTTCATAGCTGACTTTACTTGTGCTGATTGTCTGTTTGCCTTTGTCAGTCTTTCAGCTTCAGCTGATAAGACCGCATTAATGGCCAGGTTTACACTGCATGTGATGTTACATGGTGTGTAGGAGGAAGCTCTGAATGATTCTGCACCCATCTGGGATATCAGTGGTGTGCCGTAGGAAGTCCTGATAACAGATAAGCACATAGAGTGTGTGCCGTAAATCAGGGCAGATCTGGGCATGCTCAGTGACGTCATTCTAAAGAACAAAAAGGATTACAACAATACTAAGCAAGTAAGGAGATATCTACAAGCAGTGTTCATTAGGGGTTTTTTATGCTGATTTACATGGGACAAAGTTGTGGGGGAGAGTTTACAACCACTTTAAATCCCCTTTCTTCCCTATTCTGATGCTCGATTTGAACTTCAGCAACTCATCTTCACCATGTATAAATGCCTAAATGTATGGAGTTGCTGCCATGTGATTGGCTGATTAGCAATTTGTGTTACTAAGCAATTGAACAGGTGTTCCTAATAAAGTGGGCGGTGAGGGTTGTTTGGTGTGAAGGAACTCAAGTGACCATCCACAGAGGCCTGACCTCAACCCTGCTGAACAGCTTTGGGATGAACTAGAACACCAAATGCAATCCAGTCCAACTTATCCTAACTACAGTACCTGACTTCTCAAATGTTAATTTGGATTAGTAAGTCAGATTCTCACAAGTACATTCCAAAATCTTGTGGAAAGCCATCCCAGAAGAGCGCAGGCTGTTATAGACGCAAAAGGGGAGCCAGCTCCATAAGGCCTGTCACACACAGGCTTCAGTTTGTATCAGAGCAGTGTAACAGCAAGCTTTGACAAAGCTTTGAAGCTCTTAAAGTATCATTCAGCTGATCACCACTTTATACAAGCTGCTGGCAGGAGTCAGCACTTCTTGCAGCTTGTTGAAGCCTGCTTAAAGTGGCAATCGACACTCCCCGTTATAATCTGTGTTCAACATTTACACACTGGGGTTGAATGGTACTTACAGAGCTAGCTGAAAGCTCTGCAAATGCTGAATGTCTGAAACAGGCATAATAATTTCCATTCTTTTACAACTCCTATAGATGCAATGGTCAGGTGCGCACAAACATTTGGCTATAAATTATACATTGCGAATAAACTTCATATGGATATTATACTACAAGGAGAGATCGAGGACGGATTTCAAACCCTGGAGCTTGTAATGTAGTGTTTGGGGCCCCAACCAACATCACACAGAACCATTTTTTTTGTTTTATTGGCCCTAGAATATTGTCGGTGTGTAAAAAAAAAAAAAAAAAAAAAAATATATATATATATATATATATATGTATGTATAATATTAGTATGAAACCACTGTACGCCTAATACTCATGATGTGAAACCATATGTAACTGAGTGAAAACAACTTGTCTAGGACACCTACAGGCATAGGCCTACTGGGCAAATCTGCATTATCAGAGCATCCCAATCAGTGCAGTCAATCGGTGCAGAAGAAAAATTACTTATTTGTAAAATTTGATAACAGAAACTAAGTTTTTTTTATTTATTTTTTATTTTTTTGGGGGGGAGGGGAGGTTTGGTCTTTTTTAGTTTAGCAAAAACTAATAAATCCAGTGGTGTTTAAATACCAGAAAAAAAAAAGCTTTGTGTGAAAAGAGAGCTAAATATTTCCTCTGGGTACAGTGTTGCATGACTACACAGGTGTCATTCAAAGTGTGACAGCGCTGAAAATTGGCCTGGGCAGGAAGGGGGTAAGTGGTTAAAAGTGCCAGTTGGCAGTATTTGTATGATTACTAGACAGGAAGCCAAGTTTTTTTAGGAATATTTGGAAGTCTTTCATTTTCAATATTTCTGGTTCTGATAACCTAACATTGCATTGCATGCGCTGTCACATTGGAGCCATTGCTGAATTTAGAAAAATGGGCCAAGTCAGTTAAACCAGCCTGGCTATATAACTGAAAAGTTACACATTATTATGAGTAATCATAAAAGATAAACATTAGAGTCAGGGCCACAAAAGATAAGAAAATGTCAGATTTTAGTTTCATTTTGCACACTGTTGGAAATATTGTTCAAATCATTTTAAAATGAAAGTACTGTCAAAATAAGATCCTCTGCTCCCTGGCTGCTTCGGGACTCCACAACATAAGGTCATGAGATCACTGCTTAAAGGATGGATCAGCAGTCGGGCCAAACCCTGCCTTTAGCATAGATCATGTGGTCAAATGCATAGGCATATCCGATCTAGGTGCACTTCAGGATATATTTTGCCTTGGTAAAAACTAAGTTCACCATTTAGGAGAAAAAAAATTAAATGCAGTATAAAAAAATGCATTTTCATATTTTTTTTTTTCACAGGAGCCTGCAAAGCATTGTACCCGCAATCAGTGGTTTGTTGGTGCAATGTCAGGCTTCTACAGACATTTCCTTTAGCTCTCTGCCCATGCAGAAGTACAGTTGTCCACTTACTAATTTGGAGAAAATGTCAGTGGACTATGAGTGCATCGATCACTGCATTTGTAGTTAGTTGATAGAGAACAACAAGTCTGCCACAGTGGAAGACGGGACTTGTAGTTCATTCGCAGGTCGCTGTGAAACCCCGCACAGCCATGACCATTTTAAATGTGTCAGCTGCCGCGGGGAGAGGAACCCCTGCATTCTGTCACAAGGAAGGAGCTCTGTGGGTGGAATGCGGGTGATTAGACAAATGACATGTTACACATTAAATCAGGGTGTAACCTGTTCCTAAAGGTGAACTTGACCTTTTAAGTGCATGCTGCTATTTAATGTGTCATTGTAACAATTCAGGTGTCTTATACCTCTCTGAGATCACAGTATTACCTCTAAGACAGGCCATAGATTATGGAAAGAAAATCGCTCAATTCGCCCATTGACAGTCAATCATTGGTTGGGGAATAGCCCCATGGGAGGGGGTGGGGTGCTTAGCAGGCCTAATAGAATTACTGTGAGGGACCTGTAATCATATCAGACCACGTCTACAAGAGACCATTCACCATTTACCATGTATAAAATATTTATTTATTTTAGTTGCTTATTATAGTCGAGTTACACATTTCCTTGTTATGCAGGGGTGCTGATCTGTCGGCTCTGGTGCGAGAAGCGTCCATAAACACCCTGCGGGCTGAAATGTTGGAGCCGGGGCAAATAGGCTGTAGAGGTAAGTTATGGGTAAGATTTTTTGGCACTAAAGTGAAACTGTTAATTCAGCTTGCTGACCTGACGGTACTCGGCACTCCTTAACCACCTAACCCCTCCTATGGCAACGGTCTGGGGGGCTTTCCTGAACCTATCTCCATAGCAGTTGTTTTATGCAACAGAGTTTGCAGCAATTAGCATCCCTACAAAAAACTGGCATAACATGTAGGTAGTGCAGTTGCCAACGAAAAAAAACATTACTATCTGAAAGATACTTAATAGGGATAACCATATCTCTAACAATTATTCACATGTAGAAAAATTAACTTGTTTCTGTAATCTACATAATTAGATTTTCCTTACATGCCTTTTCCTTTACATGCTTCTCCATGATGAAATGTTCACATCCAAGTACCAGCAGCAAACAACCATTCCCTCAATTGTGTACCACATACCAATTTCAGGGAAGATAATGTGTTCAAAGATAGTTTACGTTCAGTGGCGGCTGGTGCTCAAAATATTTGGGGGTGAAAATAAATACCATCATAAGAAAGTTCTATTTATGGGGAAAAAAAGGACATCAATTTTATTTGTGTACAGCATTGCACGACCGCGCAATTGTCAGTTAAAGCGATACAGTGCTGTATAGCAAAAGAAATTATTCCAATCTGTGGCTGATCAAACACCTGGCCATGCCTGCTGCAGACATATGCTGATCTGGGTGGTATACGGCTCTAATTGGCCATGTGCATGAGATGTAGAACAATTATCACCTTACCTGTCTCTATACCTAACACGCTTAAGGTAGATGTTAACAACTATGACAATGACATTTAGCTTGCTAAAGCACGGTTTATCACAGGGATATGCAATTAGCGGACCTCCAGCTGTTGCAAAACTACAAGTCCCATCATGCCTCTGCCTGTGGGTGTCATGCCTGTGACTGTCAGAGACTTGCTATGCCTCATGGGACTTGTAGTTCTGCAACAGCTGGAGGTCTGCTAATTGCATATTCCTGGTTTATCATAACAAATGCCATTTTTTTTCTTTTTTTTTTTTAAACATTTATTTTTTTCATGCAGTTGTGCATCTTGGCACTACTGATTTCTCGCAGCCTCTTAGCAGCCACTCACCATTTATATGCATGCCCCATGCACCAGCTGCATGTCATTGGTTGGCAGGACATTTCTGCACAATGCATGTTGCCACATCCATCTCCACCAGAAGTATGTGAACCCAGGAAAACAATTTGCAGAGGGGGACAGAGTGTTGCCACTATGACAGGAAGTGCCTGAAAACTGACCTTCACAGAAGGATCGCTGGGTAATATAATGACAGCTTCGGATTTGAAAAGATTGACGAGAACTTTGCAAATAACATTGACATGATGAAGATTGAATGAGATTGGGTGTACAGGTCACAGTTACAATCCAGCAGTGGGAACTGTCACAATACAGGTGACACACACACACATATACATCATCATTCACTGCTTCCTAATTCTCCCAAATGTAATGAGAAAGCCTGTCCTCTTATTGGATGAGATGATCAGTGCACTCATAGGATGTCTAACAAGGGGGATTTTTTCAGAATCGGCAAAACATCCGTCCTGAAAAATAATTTCCCCATTCCCCTCAGGAATGAATCCCTGATTCTCAAACAGACTTTCCCAGCTTTGTGAGCTGGTGGCACATAAACATGACATTGGGTGGAAGAGGCAGGGATGGAGCATGGGATGGATGGAGGGTGAGCAGAGCCTATGTACTCTCACTGACATCCCGCATACAGCAGAAAGTTTGTTCCACAAGTGAGGAGCTCAGCCATGCACTGCTGCTGGGGAAAGGAGGGGTCCTTTGTGTGCAGCTCACTCACATCGCCAACACACGCCGTGGCGTGCTCCCAACACACTTTATTACAGTAATAGATCATCAGACACAAAGCAAAGATCAGACATAAGACACAAATAGTCATTCAGTGTCACAAAGCACTTTGCAGGCTACACAGGGCTCTGGAAGTAGTTTGCATTCAGATTAGAGGGGGTTAAAGTCTGTCTGAGCAGAACTATGGGGGGGAGGGGAGGAGGAGGGGTCCCGATGATCAGCAGTCCCGGCCCCCAGGATACACCGTGACAGAGGTAGAGCATTCATTTTGACAGCAGCATGGGAAGCAAATGTCCACACAGACAACACAACCTTGCCCGTCTGTCAGTGCAGACACCCTCCGTCCCCTTTACACAGAATGCACCTACTTTCCTTCCCCCTTCATTGTACGATGGTCAGTGGGGGGGGGGGGTGATGAAGGTGAGGGGTTAAATGACCAGTGTGCCCTTGCATGTCCTCAGATCTGTCACTTCCCCAAGTTGTCCTGTTCTCCCACCTGCAGCACCATCAGATCCCCTCACCCAGACACTCAGCCCTCGTCTTGTCTGATAGTATGACATGGCAATGTTCTGATTCACAACATTGCCATGTTATACTGTCTGTACTTGATGGATCAGAAGAACATTGCCATGTTATACTGTACAAATAAGGATGTCCGCACAGCACACAATAGCATTTAAAACAGTTACAGGGTCTAGAATCGCCAAAAAAATCTTCAATCGATCTTCAAATATGCCCCACTACGGCCGTGCATTCCATCCAAGTAGCAGCGACATCACTATCGGCTTCTCACTGGCACAGAGAAACCGGAAGTGGCGTTGGAAATGAAAGCACCTCCCACATCCTATGGCAGTGCCAGTCAACATAAACACAGCAAGAAGAATGACACTATGGAAGTGTAGAGGCGCACTGCGTTGCGCCACAAAGCATCAGAAAACCCCACAAATGAAGCATCTCGCCTGCAATCACATGATTGCATTTTTTTTGTGACTAGCTTTGGACAGGCCTATGTACAGGCCACTGTTTACGTTGTACCTGAACTTAAAAGTAGCTTTGATATGCTATTGGGAATATCTAGAAACGTTAAGGCTGCTTTCACACTGAGGCGCTTTACAGGCACTATAGCGCTAAAAATAGCGCCTGCATAGCGCTTTTAAAGAGCCTCTCCACTCGCTCCAGTGTGAAAGCCCGAGTACTTTCACACTGGAGCAGTGTGCTTGCAGGACGGTAAAAAAAAAAAAAATCCCGCAAGCAGCATCTTTGCAGCGCTGTAGGAGCGGTGTACACACCACTCCTCAATCGCCCCTACCCATTAAAATCAATAGGATGAACCGCCGGCAAAGTGCCACTGTAGCGGCGCTTTGCCGGCCGTTTTAACCCTTTTTCGGCCACTAGCGGGGGTTAAAAGCACCTTGCTAACAGCTGAATAGTGCCGCAAAAACTACAGTAAAGTGCCGCTAAAAAAAAAAAAAAAGTGCCAACGCCCCAGTGTAAAAGTACACTTACTGTGCCTAAGCAGTAACCAGAAAATCTACCTTTTGTCTGGAATGCCTCCTGAAAATAGCCATGCACTTCCTGGTATGTGAGATTGCCTAGGCACTCCTATGCTATATATATGCAGTATGAGATCTAAGGCACTGCTGCGCCTTACTCAGGGGTGGGTAACTGCGGCCCTCCAGCTGTTGTGGAACTACATGTGCCATTAGACATTGCAAGACTGCCAGTTACAAGCATGATTCCTAGAGTCATGAAGGGAAAGAATTACTTTTACTCCCAGAGGCAGACATATATGAAGGGATTTGTAGTTCAACAGCTGGAGAGCCACAGTTTGCCCACCCTGCTCTAACTGCTAGTCTTAGAAAATTTGCAATAAGATTTGGTGATGTCAAAACTAAGCTGCTTACTGTTCTCCTTGCTGGAGGCTCCAGTATGAGGAAGCAAAGTCCTGCTTCTATCAAGATGGCCACCTCTACACAGACAGTGCAGAACAAGTTATTGGTAAGTCATTCATGGGAGAAAGATCAGCTGCAGAGAGACCACAGGCAATACTGGTGACAAGTCCTTTGCTTTTTGCCTGCCTTTTGTTTTGGGCACAGCATCCAGAGTTCAGTTCATCTTTTGCTACAAAAGTTTCTTTATAGCTGATATACGGGAAAAATTAAAAACTACCCTTGCAGTGAGGCCTTCTTCACACTGCAAGGATTAAATCCTTATTTAAGTCCAGGATACCTTTTTTAAAAAGCAGTTCTACTTGTCCTATCCCCAGGCTTTCTCCTCTGTGTGACTGGTCCCCCAAAGATGCCTCTCCTCAGCACTCTATCAGTTGTAGGCACTCTGACATCTTCACGTACAGTTCAGGACAAGCAGTCCTGGATTGGGAGGACACAAGTGACGGCCTTCTCAGAGCATTGGATTTGTGAGGCGAGCACCAGCCTGGGGGAGGTAAGGTTAAAGCGGGGTTCCACCCTAAAGTGGAACTTCCACTCATCAGAACCCTCCCCCCTCCGGTGTCACAGTTGCCACCTTTCAGGGGGGAGGGGGGGTGTAGATACCTGTCTAGGACAGGTATTTGCACCCACTTCTGGGCATAGACTCCCACGGGAGTCTATGCTGTTTCCTGTCCCACCGCGCTGTCTGCTGGGACACACACGGGTCCCAGAGACAACGCGGACCATTCTTAATGCGCTGCGCGACTCGTGCATGTGCAGTAGGGAACCAGGAAGTGAAGCCGCAACACTTCACTTCCTGATTCCATCACCTAGAAGGGCAGCGGCAGCAGCCGAGAGCCAAGCGATCGATTGGTCTCGGATGCCGACATCGCTGGACCCTGGGACAGGTGAGTGTCCATTTTAATATTTTTTTTGTAGGTGGAATCCCTCTTTAAGGCAATAAAATGGCTTCTTTTTTTTTTTTGTTTTGTACCCTAGTCAAAAATGAGCATTTAACCTCTTGGAGTGTTGTGGAAAGCTTCATTACAAGGGGTAAAGTAAATTTTTTTTTTTTTTTAACAAAGCCCACTACTACTCCTACCTAGTGTGGCCTTGCACTTGCCTCCGATGCTGTGCAGACCTGGTCATTGGTGCAATTATGCGAAGAGGTACGTGTTGTCTGGTGCTGACTGCTTCTGCTGTGTTGCAGATGATGGCCGCACTTTAATACAGCCAGTATGCATCAGCATGATCTGTAAGAGTGAAAAGAAAAAAGTAATAAATAGAACTTTAGAAAAATTTGGGGAAATCACATTTTTTCCTCTGCATTAGTATGTGCACAGCCTGTTAAACGCAATTAATCCAGCATGAATATTATAAAAGTTTGACTAATGTTGTTTCTGTGCCTTTTTTTATTGGCATTATAGGACAGATCAAGGTTTGTAAAAGACACTTTGAAGATGCATTCAACAAAGTAAAACCATCTGTCTCCAGGAAGGTATGTCTTACATCCGTCATTTATTGCTTCTAAATGCATTTATGAAGGAACAAAGGGTGAAGAAACTGGTTTAATGAATATAAAAAAAAAATCGCTGTGCCTATTCAGCTGGAAATAATGTGGAATGTCCTGGTCATGTGACCTGTATCTACTGGAGGGTGAAAGTACACTTTGTTTTAAGTAAAACCACAAGAGACTGGCTCAGCAAGGATTGGAAACCAGTCCTTTAACCACATCGGTCCTCTTTATGTAACAGGCAGCGTGGCACATTTGTGGAAGAAATATTGTTATTTAGGTTTCACCTCTATTGTTACTAGCATGATTACTGGTACGAGTAATCTGAAAAGAACATTCGATTTGTCAATAAGGGCAACACCTGCACTGTTCTTCCATGTGGCTGTGTGCGAAGGCCTGAATATTGTGTTAAGTTAGGCCGGCTCCAGGTTGGTACAACCTACCTAACCCTTCACCTTATATTTTAATTAATGTATAGCTTTTTTAATGTCTTTAGTCTGATCGTATGATGTCAGAGGTCTTTCTATAGCAATGGCATGTAATGACGTGGAACCTCTATGCAGCATTCTCCTGTGAGCCCAGGTTGGCTTGATGACCCATCACCACAGGACATCGATGCCCTGGGCTCATCAGAAGTGTATTCAATGACACTGGTTATCTTTTGGCCCAGAAAAGGACCAACAATGAATCCTAGAATGTTGAGTAAGTGGAGGACATCACCGGAGATGGTGATTTTTGCAGAGAGCTGTTTTTTGTACTTTAACAGATGGTGGGCAGTGAACTTTTTAGTTCACCCTGTGAACCTGTGGTCCAAAAAAAAAAACTTGTATATTCACTTCCACACTGTATTCCAAATATTTCTAGCCTATGCCTAATTATCTGATCAATTTTGAAGTTTGTAAACTTAGTGAAGATCCCCACACATTTACTCTCTGAATTCATGTAGCCCCTATTGCCACTCTCCTGCTGAGAGGAGAAGTCTCAGAATGCTGATTCAGTACAGAAATCGCAGCTTGCAGGCAGCGAGGTTCCATGGGACATGTAGTCCTTAGAATCAAAAGTATACAGCAAAGGATAATCTGCAAAGCATGCAGGGAATCCAGAAAGTTGTGGAAAGAGTTTTTTCCATCAGACAGGCAGCATTCACAAGAGATTTCAAGTAAGCTTATATTGTGTTTTGAATAATAACTAATAATTGTATTGTAATCACATTGCTGTTTTCTTAAATGAAAATGTATGCTGTGACCATGACCAGGCCATTTTTTGCGATACGGCACTGCGTCGCTTTAACTGACAATTGCGCAGTCGCACGTCACTGTACCCAAATAATATCGACGTCCTTTTTTTTTTTTTCCCCCTCTCAAATAGAGCTTTCTTTTGGTGGTATTTGATCACCTCTACGGTTTTTATTTTTTGCACTGTAAACAGAGCCACAATTTTGAAAAAAAATTTTTTGCTATAATATCCCAAAAAAAAAAAAAAAAAAGTATAAAAGAAAAATAAATGTATTCATCAGTTTAGGCCAATATATTTTCTTGTACATATTTTTGGTAAAAAATAAAAATAAAAGAATTCGCAATAGGCGTATATTGGTTTGCGCAAAACTTATTGTGTCTACAAATTATGGGATAGATTTAGCAACTTTTATTTTGTTTTTACTGGTAATAGCGATGATCTGCGATTTTTAACAGGGCTGTGACATTGTGGCGGACAAATCTGACCCCACGTGACACTTTTTGGAAGCCAGTGACATTATTATATTGATCAGTGCTATAAAAATACAGTCATCTATGTAAAAATTACACTGTCAGCGAAGGGGTCAACCGGGCGATCAAGGGCTTAACTGTGTCCCCTGGGTGTGTTGTTCTAACTGTGGGGGGGAGGGGGTGGACTGGCAGGGACATGAGAGATCTCTGTTCCCGATGACTGGGAATGCTAGATCTGTCATGTCTGTCAGAATGGGGATCAGCCTTGCCTCCCGTTCTGCCTCTACTAGGCGATCGCTGGGCGCCGGGCACGCTATCGCGCCTGCCCGAGCCGCCATACAGCTACGGTGATTTGCGCAGGAGAGCCGACCTGCCGTCATATAACAATGGCGGCTTGTTCAGGAAGTGGTTGAAGTAGAACTATAGGCAAACTGTTTTTTTTTTTTTTTTGTTTTTTTGTTTTCAAATAGAGTAAGGGAAGATTATAACCTTTCAATTTTTTTTTTTTTTTGCCAGCTGTGTCCAATTGCAGACATTTACCTTCACTTCCTGTCTCATAGCTAGGGCTGCAACGATTAATCGATATTATCGATAATAATCGATAATGAAAATCGTTGTCAACGATTTTCAATATTGATTAGTTGGTCTGCTCCTTCCGCCTGTCTGTTCGTTGAAAAAAAAACAAAATAAATCCTCTCCTATGTCATCCGTCCTGTGTCCTCGGCGGCGCTCTCTGTGACCAGGCATGCGCTCGCCGCTGCACGTCCGCGGCGCGCCTCTCCTCCTCGCAGATGTCACAGATCTCAGCCCCGCCCGCTGCTGCCTCGAGGTAACAGAGGCAAGTGCAGGCTGCACACAGAGTGTGAAAAAAGGTATCAGCTATCGGCTAAAAGTTATACACACACACACCACACACACACCACACACATACGCACCATTCAGTGCCCCATCATCATTTGCTTTCCTGGGAGGGAGAGGGGGGAAATAGAGCCACATTGGTGCTTCTGCAGGGGGGGGGAATAATAGTGCCCCATTGGTGTTTCGGGGAGGGGGGGGGGGGAATAGTGCTCCATCATTGGTGTCCCTGGGAGGAGTAGCGCCTCCCGGGGACACGAATGATGGGGCACTATCCCCCCCCGGCTGAAACACCAATGTGGCACTATTATTCCCCCCCCCGGTTGAAACACCAATGTGGCTCTATTATTCCCCTCCCCCCCAGAAACACCAATGTGGGAGGAATAACGCCCCATCATTGGTGTCAGTGGGGGGAATAGTGCCCCATCATTGGTGTCAGTGGGGGGGGGATAGTGCCCCATCATTGGTGTCAGTGGGGGGGAATAGTGCCCCATCATTGGTGTCAGTGGGGGGGGGATAGTGCCCCATCATTGGTGTCAGTGGGGGGGGGGGGAATAGTGCCCCATCATTGGTGTCAGTGGGGGGGGAATAGTGCCCCATCATTGGTGTCAGTGGGGGGAATAGTGCCCCATCATTGGTGTCAGTGGGGGGAAATAGTGCCCCATCATTGGTGTCAGTGGGGGGGGGGGAATAGTGCCCCATCATTGGTGTCAGTGGGGGGGGGGGGGGAATAGTGTCCCATCATTGGTGTCAGTGGGGGGGAATAGTGCCCCATCATTGGTGTCAGTGGGGGGGGGGGGGATAGTGCCCCATTATTGGTGTCAGTGGGGGGGGGGAATAGTGCCCCATTATTGGTGTCAGTGGGGGGGGAATAGTGCCCCATTATTGGTGTCAGTGGTGGGGAATAGCGCCCCGTCATTGGTGTCAGTGGGGGGGGGGAATAGTGCCCCATTATTGGTGTCGGTGGTGGGGAATAGCGCCCCGTCATTGGTGTCGGTGGTGGGGAATAGCGCCCCGTCATTGGTGTCAGTGGTGGGGAATAGCGCCCGTCATTGGTGTCAGTGGGAGGAATAGCGCCCCGTCATTGGTGTCAGTGGGAGGAATAGCGCCCCACTATTGGTGTCAGTTGGAGGAATAGCGCCCCATCATTGGTGTCAGTGGGAGGAATAGCGCCCCATCATTGGTGTCAGTGGGAGGAATAGCGCCCCGTCATTGGTGTCAGTGGGAGGAATAGCGCCCCGTCATTGGTGTCAGTGGGAGGAATAGCGCCCCGTCATTGGTGTCAGTGGGAGGAATAGCGCCCCGTCATTGGTGTCAGTGGGAGGAATAGCGCCCTGTCATTGGTGTCCATGGTAGGAATAGTGCCCCGTCATTGGTGTCCCTGGGAAGAATAGCGCCCCATCATTGGTGTCCCAGTTTTTTCATTATTACTTTTAAATAAACGAAAAAATTGAACATTACGTTTTTTGGGTGATTTTATCCGATTATTCGATTAATCGGCCGATTATTTTTTCGATTATGAAAATAATCGTTAGTTGCAGCCCTACTCAAAACCCAAACAGGAAGTAAGAGGAAATCCCAGAAAATTATGGGAATTGCTTGGGGACCCCCGGGTCACTGGAACTAGTGTCCCCATTAGAAGATTTCCCTTCTATTACTTTTCTGGGGACAACCAAAAATTTGGGATTTTCTTTTACTTTCAATGATAATGGTAAACAGGGCAAATAGAGAGGGTGAATCTCCTTAATGGAGAGACAGACAGCAATAAAAACCGACAAGCGTTCTGATCCCTCTCTGCTCTATCCAAAACTAAAAAAAACAGTTTTGCCTTTAGCTAAACTTTTAAGTTTTTTTTTTTTTTTTTTTGTATAGGCTGCTGTTGTATTTTTAAGTAGTGGTTATTCAGTGTCAGAAATCATATACTATGCCAGACAACCACGCTCAAATATATTATGTGAGAAATGTCATTAAGGAACCAACTCTATCATAGTTGCTCACATTTGTCCTGTCAGTAACCTGTCAGGAAAACACCCCTTTTATTCAGACTTATTGCAAAGTCTTCAGCACTGCAATTCTAACATGCACACAACACAATGATCATATCATATCTTATTGCAGGGTTCGGCTCCCTGTACCTTCCTACCAGGAAAACACAATAGCTCCACAGGAGGAATTGACCAATTTTCTTGCAGGAAAGAAAATTGTATCGTCTATGGCCTGCCTAGGCAAGGCTGACTGCATCCCGCTACTAAAATATATGGGTTCAGTTGGGCTTTTAAGCCCAACTTCATCTAAAACTTGTTTTCTTTGTTTAGTTAGGAAGGATTAGAACCTGTGTCCAATTTTACTTCCCTATTTGGCACCACTGAGGAAAATCACAACGATCATATTTTTGTATTGCGGAAGTAAACTGGAGGAAACTCATACAGGGAGAATGCAAATTTCCCATTCAGATTGCATCCATGGTGGAAATCAAATCCAACTTTGTGGCACTGCAAGCTAAAACTTAGTAGATGTGTTTCACATTGTTCCTTTGTTTTATAATCTGGGAAAATTTATAACTTTTGTTTAGATTAAGTAATGGTGTAGTTTTTAAGTTATTTTTTAGGTCCATTTGTCGTTTTTCAGCAAATTTATACAAATCAAATTGGGGTAGCTTGGGGTTTTTGCTGAATCAGCCAAAATTGAAGGAGCCAGGCCCAGCCACTGCAACCAGTCAGATGCAGCAGCTGTTTGGGTATTTTGACAAGCTGCAAACTGAATAGAAAGAAATATATATGTGTACAGCCAGCTTAAAGTGGTTGTAAACCCTTACAAACCACTTTGACCTACAGGTAAGCCTAGCTTAAGGCTTACCTGTAGGTCCAAGAAATCTCTCCTAAACCTATACGGTTTAGGAGATATTTACCTGAAGACAGCCACCGCTGTCTACGGCGCATGCGCCATAGACAGCAGCGCGCAGACGCACTGGGCAAGCCGCATATCGCCGCGAGTGTCGGCTCCCGTGCGCATGTGCGGGAGTGACGTCATCGCTGCTCCGGCAGATCACAGCGCCGGAGCAGCGAGACCCACGAGAAGATGGCTGCTCGGAACTACAGGGGACAGCGGTGACTTCGCTGGCTCCTGTGTCAGGTAAGTGACACATAATGGACTACTATGCGATGCCTAGTAGTACATTATGCTTTACCTTTGCAGGGAGACAGAGGAAGTAACCTCTTTAAGTGATAATTGTTTTACAGTTGTCGCTTTTTGCAAACCTCCCTAGCCCCTGTAGTCAAATCCTATGCTCAGCAGTAGACTCTGCTCAGAGTGCCGTTTGTGAGAGAAGCGGTCTCTCTACAGTGGTCCAACAGGCCCTCTGCTGAGTCGGACCTATAGCAATATAGCAATCAGCAGGGAGCAACAAGTGTTATCAGTTGCAGCACTGCAAGTCAGACTGCTGTAGGGAACATTGTGGGCTCCATACAAAGTACAGAGGTCTGTCTGCAGCAATCCTAGGACTCTTCTAGTGGAGCTGGGGTAGGTACAATTCTGGCACTTGCCACACTTTTTTTTTTTTTTTTTACTTTTGGTAATGTTCACTGCCACAGTTGCAAATGGTGTGAACAGGCCTTAATCCAATAACTTATCTTGAGTGACCCTGATTGTTTTGTTTGTATGTGTTCCTTTCGCTCCCACTGGTTGGGGGAGGTAAGCTCTTCAAATGTTTAGGCCACTGCCAACCTGCAGTTTCTGGCAGGAGTATAAATGACAGGACTGAGCAAGCCCTTTCCAAGTAATGTTTCTTCCGCCAAGATTGGGTGGCTTTCGGGAACTAAATGTCACCTGCACCTGGTGGATGAAAGGGCTATCTATATCTTGGTTCCTGGCAGGGTTGCAGAACATGTGATGGGAAAATTAGCAGGTCCTTTCTAAAGTAACTTTTCTTCCGTTAAGTATGGGCAGCATTTGGCAACTTACAAAGCACCAGCACCTGGTAGAGGAAAGTCCCATTAATAGGTCCCTGTAATGCTATCCATGTTTTCTTACTTCGATGTTGGGAAATACTTTGCGGTATCTCTTCCCAGCTCCACAGTCCATTGAACACCTTTGCTCGTAAGAATTTACAGTTTGGTAACTGCTGTGTGTTCCATAGAAACCATGAAAACAGTGAAATAACACATCTCTTCCTCTGCAGGATCAAGTGATGTATGAGCAGCTCCGCCTGTCTCTGAGCCGCTGATGGCCACCGTGAGGAGAGGATGGAGGGGAATGGTTTGGAGGCATAGCAATACAGTACCAAGTGTCTATGTGACGCAGCAAGACATGGCATGTTTGAGCCTGAAAGCCCACATTCTTCAGCTAAATCCTTGGAATAGACTGGAATGTGGCATGTGTGGGTATAAAGAATTGGAGATCTCCTCCTTCTAAATCTCCCAGCTGTAAATAAACTAGACAGAAACTTTATTCTGTATATTTTACACTATATGCCCTCTTGTTTTTATTTGTTTTTCCAACAGGTTACACCGCTTTAGCCTATATCAAATACATGCACGTTAGGGGTGTGTATTTTCAGGGTGGACAAAATAATAGAAAGCAATAGCTATGTTCTTATCCAGAGACTAATTAAAGCGGAGCTCTAGCCACCTCACCGAAAAATTCAAGGTCAGCAGCTACAATAACCTCCAGCAGCCACTGAAAGCCAGCTTCTCCTCCTCCCTCCCACAGGCATTCAGCAGCTGCAGGAGTAAAAAAGAGAGGATCAATTCTTCTATTTGCCACCCCTCTTATCCAGGTCCTTCTGCCCCTGGGCCCCTCTGTGCTTTTCTGTGTTTACTATGCTTCTGTTTGTGAATAAATGGGAAGCTCTGTACAGAACTATTCCTGTCCATTCATTCAGGGAAGCTGAGGCTGCAGAGTAGGAGATTGAGGGTTGTGCCCTCAATCCCCTTTCTCTGTCTCAAAGGTGGAACATCAGAGGTCTCAATGGGGCTCCTACAAAATTGTAAAAAATAATTTAACCACTTCGGCCCTGGAAGATTTTACCCCCCTTCATGACCAGGCCATTTTTTGCGATATGGCACTGCGTTGCTTAACCTGACAATTTCATGGTTGTGTGACAAAATAAAATTGATGTCCTTTTTTATTTCCCCCACAAATAGAGCTTTCTTTTGGAGGTACTTAATCACCTCCTGTGGTTTTTATTTTTTGCGCTATCAACAAGAAAAGCTTGAAACAAAAAAAAATAAGCGGAATAAAAGTACTTTGTCTACCAGGCACTCGTGTTCGGGTGGACTGATTACTGGGGGGGGGGGGGGATATTAGGGATTTAGGGATAAAACGATATTAGGGATTTAGGAGCTAAATTGAGAAAAAGGATATCCAAGGTAGCATTTTCAGAAATGCCGCTGGCACCTCGAGCCACACCAAAAAGGCAGCGGGAGATTAGAGCAGTAAACCAGTGGCTGAGGAGCTGCTGTAGAAAGAAGGGGTCTGGATTTCTGGAGAACTGGGCCGACTTTTCAGTTGGTTACCAGCTCTGTAGAAGGGACGGACTGCACCTAAATGAGGAGGGTGCAGATGGTCGATAAGTTAGAGGGGCTTTTAAACTGGGTGGAGAGGGTTCAGATATAGAGAGAGCCAGTGTGGAACGTATTTCAGTGAGTAGTAATGGGGTCATTAGTGGTAGGTTGACTAAAATACCTAAACCCATAAGTATAGTAACAATACCTATTTGCAACCTCAGAACACCCAATAAGGAGATAGTATATGTTCACTAATGCCAGAAGCCTGGCAGACAAGATGGGAGAACTAGAGCTGCTAATGTATGAGGAGGAATTAGATTTTGTGGGAGTTTCGGAGACTTGCTTCAATAGCTCTCATGATTGGCTGGCAACCATTCAAGGGTATTGATAATTAAAAGAAACAGGTGCACTAATCTAGAAGAATATTCACGATGCATAAATACACATGACAAAATTTAAGGGCATAAAGTCCACTCCTACATAAACAAATGAAAAAAAAATGTATGAAGGGGGCGTGGCCGGACCTCACAGGAAAATGGACGCATAACAGGTTAGCTCCCGCTGTGTTAACTGCCGCTTTGCTGCTGAGAGACTTTTCTTTGCTTACCCGGTCCAGCTGACATGGGGACAGCATCGCGGACATCCTCCACCTCTTGTTCCCGCTCACCAAGAAGTAATCAAAGCGGCACAAACAGCAATTTTCCTGACCCTTTCTGGACACAGGGCTCTAACATGGCAGCTTCCCTCCAAATTTCCTCACAGAACTCCCAGTTACCTCAGCAGAGAATACCTGGAATGCAGCCAGACTATCACCCCGCTGACTCCGATATTTCAGTGGCCTCTGCTTCTGCCCTAGCTGCTACACACCCAAGTATTTTAGACCTCAGAACAGTAGCAGCAGATATAAAGGATACACTGTCAGCTGCCATTGCAAACCTGCGTCTAGACATCTGTGCTATTGCTGACAGGGTTCTTGTGGTAGAAAACACAGCTGCCCAGCATCATACAATTCTGCGCAGAATGTCCCATAAAATAGATGCCCACACACTACAGCTTAGAGACATTCAAAGACACAGAAGATTTGGATAATAGAGGGAGAAGACATAATCTGCGTGTCAGAGGTTTACCAGAGGCTGTGGATTCTGATCATTTACTGTCTGCCATTACTACTATATTCAATGACCTGCTAGACAGACCAGTGCACACAAATATAGCAATGGAAATAATTCACAGGGCCCTCAAACCTAAAGGCAGAGAGAATGATCCCCCCAGGGATGTGGTGTGCTGTTTGTCTTCTTTAAGTTTATAATCAACCATTCTTCACAAAGCGAGAAACAGGATTCACTTTATGTATGAGGGAGCTGAGATTCATATATACCAAGACCTTTCTGGCATTACTCTGAAGAACCGAAGAGACCTAAAACCCCTATTAGACACACTGCATGCCAAAAATATTCCGTACAGGTGGAAATTCCCCTTTGGGCTCTCAGCTACATTTCAAGGTCGCACGGCTCTGCTGAGAGTGCCCGAGGACCTACCATCCTTTTGCAACACCATGGACATTCCTCTAGCAGAAGTCCCAAATTGGTACGCTGAATTCCGACAATCTGCGACTAAAAAAGAACAACAACACGAAGAGCCTATGGAGGCACAGGAGACCAGACACCGTCGTCGCAGATCTCCATCAGAGGACAGGTCTTCAATGTCCACCAGAAGACAGCACAACGGTACAAGCTCACCTGAATCACCGCGACCTAGAAGGGCCAGAAGGGACCACGGGTCACAGCGCAACCGTGTTTACCAGCACTAACAATCAAGCTTGGAGAGTATACTGGTTTAATCCATGGTTATTTATAATCTCCTAGTTCAATGGGTTTATTGCATAGTACAAGATGCCTTTTCTAGCGTCTTTACACCGACTTTACTCATCTGCTTTGGTTAAACTGATTAGAGATTGTCAACATCATATAAATTCTGGGGTTAAGTTACTGTTATAGATTGGATATGATACAGTGGTGTGAAAAAGTGCCCCCTTCCTCATTTCCTGTTCCTTTGCATGTTTGTCACACTTAAGTGTTTCGGAACATCAAACCAATTTAAACAATAGTCAAGGACAACACAAGTAAACACAAAATGCAATTTGTAAATGAAGGTGTTTATTATTAAAGGTGAAAAAAAATCCAAACCATCATGGCCCTGTGTGAAAAAGTGATTGCCCCCTAAACCTAATAACTGGTTGGGCCACCCTTAGCAGCAACAACTGCAACCAAGCGTTTGCGATAACGTGCAATGAGGCTTTTACAGCGTCCTGGAGGAATTTTGGCCCACTCATCTTTGCAGAATTGTCCTAATTCAGTTACATTAGAGGGTTTTCGAGCATGAACGGCCTTTTTAAGGTCATACCACAACATCTCAATAGGATTCAGGTCAGGACTTTGGCTAGGCCACTCCAAAGTCTTCATTTTGTTTTTCTTCAGCCATTCGGTGGTGGACTTGCTGGTGTGTTTAGGATCATTGTCCTGCTGCAGAACCCAAGTTCGTTTCAGCTTGAGTACACGAACAGATGGTCGGACATTCTCCTTTAGGATCTCTTGGTAGACAGCAGAATTCATAGTTCCTTTTATCACGGCAAGTCTTCCAGGTCCTGAAGCAGCAAAACAGCCCCAGACCATCACACTACCACCACCATATTTTACTGTTGGTATAATGTTCTTTTTATGAAATGCAGTGTTCCTTCTACGCCAGATATACTTGGACACACACCTTCCAAAGAGTTCCACTTTTGTCTCATCGGTCCACAGAATGTTGTCCCAAAAGTCTTGGGGATCATCAAGATGTGTTGTGGAGAAATTGAGACGAGCTTTGATGTTGTTTTTGCTCAGCAGTGGTTTTCTCCTTGGAACTCTGCCATGCAGGCCATTTTTGCCCAGTCTTTTCCTGATGGTGGAGGCATGAACGCTGACCTTAACTGAGGCAAGTGAGGCCTGCAGTTCCTTGGACGTTGTTGTGGGGTCTTTTGTGACCTCTTGGATGAGTCGTCGCTGCGCTCTTGGGGTAATTTTGGGCGGCCGGACACTCCTGGGAAGGTTCACCACTGTTCCATGTCTTTGCCATTTGTGGATAATGGCTCTCACTGTGGTTCGCTGGATTCCCAAAGCTTTGGAAATGGCTTTATAACCCTTTCCAGACTGATAGATCTCAATTACTTTCTTTCTCAATTGTTCCTGAATTTCTTTGGGTCTCGGCATGATGTGTAGCTTTTAAGGATCTTCTGGTGGACCGTACTGTGTCAAGCAGCTCCTATTTAAGTGATGCCTTGATTGTGAACAGGTGTGGCAATAATCAGGCCTGGGTGTGGCTAGAGAAATTGAACTCGGGTGTGGACAACCACAGTTATAGTATGTTTTAACAAGGGGGGCAATCACTTTTTCACACAGGGCCATGATGGTTTGGATTTTTTTCACCTTTAATAATAAACACCTTTATTTACAAATTGCATTTTGTGTTTACTTGTGTTGTCCTTGACTATTGTTTAAATTGGTTTGATGTTCCGAAACACTTAAGTGTGACAAACATGCAAAGGAACAGGAAATGAGGAAGGGGGCAAACACTTTTTCACACCACTGTAAATTCTCTTACACAATTCAAATCTCATGTTCCCACTAGAAGAGTACATAGGAAAGTACTACTGCAGTTTTTAAACATCCTCATCCTCATTTATAGTGCTTTGATATTAGTTACTGCTCAGTCTGTTTCGTTCAATTTCCAGCAGTTGATTAGTCCTATATAAGGTTTTCCAATGCAGAACTCCCCTCCCCCCTCATCACACCCGTAGGACTACGGTTATTAGGATTTGTTTTCGGTTATCCTGTTCTGAGGAGACCAATGAACTAGTATCATCCTCTGATACCTAGAAACTAGGGATGCACCGAATGGGTTTTTTGGTGCCGAAACTGATACCGAAAATGAAAAATACACTAGGCCGAAAACCGATACCGAAACAGCACCGATACCGAAAATGACTGTTTTTAAAAAATATTTTTATACAGGAGGTGGTCAAAGACTGGGGACATGGTACAGGAGGAGGTCAGAGACTGGGGACATGGTACAGGAGGTGGTCAGAGACTGGTGACATGGTACAGGAGATGGTTAGAGACTGGGGACATGGTACAGGAGGTGGTCAGAGACTGGCGACATGGTACAGGAGGTGGTCAGAGACTGGCGACATGGTACAGGAGGTGGTCAGAGACTGGCGACATGGTACAGGAGGTGGTCAGAGACTGGCGACATGGTACAGGAGGTGGTCAGAGACTGGCGACATGGTACAGGAGGTGGTCAGAGACTGGCGACATGGTACAGGAGGTGGTCAGAGACTGGCGACATGGTACAGGAGGTGGTCAGAGACTGGCGACATGGTACAGGAGGTGGTCAGAGACTGGCGACATGGTACAGGAGGTGGTCAGAGACAGAGGACGTGGTACAGGAGGCATCCCCCATTACAGGCCAGTGTCCCCCATTGCAGCCAGTGTGCCCCATTGCAGCCAGCGTGCGTCCCATTTTGCAGCCAGCGTGTGTCATTGCAGCCTGTGCAGGGAGGAGAGCCGCCTCCGCCACCTGTTTGATCACAGCGCCGGGAACATCACAGCTTTCATTTCATAAGCTGTGTGTTCCCGGCCGCGCGCCGTCACACGCAGCCCCCCCCCTTGTCCGGGCACTTTGATAGACAGATCATCCATCCAATCCTGCGGATGATCGGTCTATCTAAGTGCCTGGACAAGGGGGAGGGGCTGCGTGTGACGGCGCGCGGCCGGGAACACACAGCTATTGAAATGAAAGCTGTGATGTTCCCGGCGCTGTGATCAAATAGGCGGCGGAGGCGGCTCTCCTGCGCTATACAACCCCCATGATGGGCGTCACCAGGGGCGGAGCCCCGCCCCCACCCAGGCCACGCCCCATTTTCGGCTCCATTATCGGCCGTTTTTCTCTTTGGGCAAATTGCCAAAAAGGGCATTTCCGGCCGATATGTTTCCGCGGCCGAAATTTCGGTGAATCACTACTAGAAACAGTCAAGCTAGGCAATGTTTAAATGAGATGTAAGGCATAAAGGTGGTCCAACAAGGCCCAAGGAAAATCGGAAGCACTATTAATTAAATTTTTTTTTTTTTTTTTTTTTTTTTTTAAGCCATCATAGGTAAAATTGGCCTTTTAATTTTAATTTCAATTTTAGTGTTATAGGATACCACTTTAGTGGAATCATCATAATGGTTATGTCTCGTTCTTATGGATGAAATACTAGAAAGCTTTATTGAATTACACTACGGTCAAGACATTAAGTGAGACTCACATTTTATAATTGTTAGTTTTGCATTATTACTTGTGCTGTTGTCCTAGTTAGTGCTTAGGTATGGCTATTTTACTTCCAGCACTTGATAAGTCCATCCCAGGATTCTACCTTAAACTATCCCCACCTATCCTCACACCCACTGGAATGTGGCAGTGAGAGATTGTTATATTTCTTCCACCGTTGTGGATATACTAAAGAACGTGAATGGGTTTATACATAGGTATAGTACCAATACAATTAGACACTACACAAGTAGTTGGGAGATACTAGTTTGGTTCAAGAAAGCCCAAAATACTCTGCACTAGAATTATTTTATTACATTATTTTTATTTTATTTATTTATTTTTCTGTTCCATACTTGTCTTCTTAGGTTAAGATAATCTTTAATATTAAGGTTAAAGTACACCAAAGACACCTTATTAATGGTATATTGGTAAGGGCATTCTGGTGTGCAAATATTTCTAATTTTACACTGTCTATTCCATACACCCACTAATATTTCCTGTTAGTTGTTCTATATATAATAGGATTCAGAGCTGGGGTTTTTAGTTCTTTCCAAAGGAATATAAGTTTATATAGGCGTGATACTGCTATGCTTTATAAATTTACAATTGATTTATTTATTTTTTTATGCGAGAACATCTCTGTATTTTTATTTGCAGATTCCACAAAACAAGTCTCTACTCGCATACACCATGTCCTGATTTGCTTGGGTCTATTATCATAATTAGATATTTCGTACTTCCACACCCATGCCAAATACATGACCGATACTTGGCGCACATTAAACCCAAACTGTAAAGATTTCACTTTCTATTCCCCTCCGCATCGTAGATACACAAGAATAGACTACTTCTTCTTATCACAACTGGATTTGGATCTACTTCATCAAGCTACAATTGACCCAATGGTAATTTCAGATCATCACCCTATTTCTGTCACAATCACATTTTTTACATACAACACTAGACAATCAATCTGGCGAATGAATAGCTCTATTTTAACGGATCCAGTAAATGTAAAGCGTATAAATGATCGCTTGTTGCAGTATTTTCAGGAGAATGATTCCTCCGAAATTACCCCGGTTACCCTTTGGGCGGCACATAAGTGTGTCATACGGGGAGAACTAATTTCCATAAACGCTCAATGTCAAAAGGCTAGACAAGCTCTGATATCCAAATTATCGGATAAAATTCATTCCCTGGAAAGACAGCATAAACAATCATTGGCTGATCAAACTTTTCAAGAGTTATTAAAAACTAGGGAAGAACTTCTAGAAGAACTAGGGAAATCCATACGTCGCAAATATGCCCTATCAAACCTTCTATGAGTTTGGGAATAAATCCAGCAAATTTCTAGCTAAAGCCCTGCAATCTAAAAAAGCAAATACTACCATTCATTACATAACGGACCCCAAAGGGAATAAAATGGAATCATCCAGTGGAATTGGAAATCAATTTAAACAATTTTTTTCTAAACTTTACAACATACAATCCCATTCGCAGACAGGCTCAAACAAGGACAGGATAAGATTAATACAAGATTTCCTTACACAATATGGTCCACACCCTATCACTGAAGAGGAGGCAGTTGATTTAGATAAACCTCTTACCAGGGAAGAAACGCTGGAAGCCCTCAAAATTATGAAGCCAAACAAAAGCCCTGGCACAGATGGCCTTCCAGTTAGTTACTATAAAACATTCACTGAAGTTCTCATACCAAGGTTCTTAGAGACCTTTAATTCCCTAGATACCCTCTCAGATAAAAATAAAGATCTTTTAGAAGCCCATATAGTTATGATACCAAAACCAAATAAAGATTCATCTATAGTTTCTAACTACAGGCCCATTTCTTTAATAAATGTCGATGTGAACCTTTATGCAAAAATTTTAGCTAATCGTATACTTCCTCTACTGTCCTCTTTGATTTCTCTGGACCAAGTTGGATTTGTCCCAGGCAGAAAAGCTAGGGACAATACCTTGAAGGCACTCAATGTTCATCATTGGCTGACATCTTCCAACACCCCTACGTTTTTCCCTTCCCTCGATGCGGAGAAAGCATTCGACAGAGTGGCCTGGGACTATATGACGGAAGTCTTACGCAAAATAGGTTTCAAGAAACGCATGATGAACTATATCTTAACCTTATATTCGTCCCCAACAGCAAAAATCAGAGTTAATGGTCTTCTGTCGGACGCTTTCTCCGTGTCGAATGGAACTAGACAGGGTTGTCCCTTATCCCCCCTTATATTTATACTAACCATGGAACCTATTCTAAGCAAAATTAGAGCCAACAGAGATATTAAAGGAGTTGAAATGGCAAATACTCATTACAAATTAGCGGATTACACCGATGATATTCTTCTTTTTCTTACCGATCCCATCATAACAATTCCGAACTTATTGAAGGATTTTGACCTTTTCAAAAAAATCTCCAACCTCCAAATTTATCCAAATCGAAAGCACTCAACATTTCTCTGTCAGATTCCATTGTATCGCAATGTCAGTCCAATTTCCCATTTGGCTGGGATGCATCAGCCATAACCTACCTAGGGATACAATTACCATCAAAACTACCTGATCTTTACAATAAAAATTTTGCCCCCATTTTAAAAACCATACAGAAGAACCTTGAAGACTGGAACAAAGGCAATTTTTCCTGGTTTGGTAGGGCAGCGATTATAAAAATGAATGTACTCCCTAGACTCTCTTATATTTACTCCAAACAATTCCTATAAAACTACCGCCAGCTTTCTTCTCCACATACAAAAGGTTATGTTTAAAATTTATCTGGGCAGAGAAACCATCACAGGTCAAATGGGGTAAGCTAGTGTCCCCAAAATTGAAGGGGGGAATAGGTCTTCCAGATATTCAAAAGTATTACTGGGCTTGTCATCTGACTAGAATATTAGATTGGCATTTACATTACAAGACAAAGACCTGGATAGGTATCGAAGAAGCTGTCCTCAATTTACCAATGTTTTATTTACCATAGATCAATCCACAAAAATTAACACATGAGTTCAGATCACATGCTCTAATAGCTCCCACGTTACAAATCTTCCATTCGGTTCGCAAGAAGCTACACATTGCCTCAGTTCCGGGTCCACTAACCCCAATTGACCAGAATCCGGACTTCCCTCCTGGTATTTCGCCTAAATCCGATGCTGACATATCTGCAGTGGAACCCATGAGAGCTAAATCCTTCTATCACAATGGTCAGATATTATCTTTTCAAGAAATTTTAGCTCGTTTCCCTGGAATGAAGATTCCTTTCTTTAAATACCTTCAAATAAGAAATTTTTTGCAAAGCTCTAACTCCCAATCTTTGTGGTATAGAGACCATACGCCGTTCGAAAACTTATGCTCCAAAACAGACCCTCAAAGACACCTCATTTAATTTACCTATTCTTTAAAGTGGTTGTAAACCCTTACAAACCACTTTGACCTACAGGTAAGCCTAGATTAAGGCTTACCTGTAGGTCCAAGCAATATCTCCTAAACCTGCGCGCCGTAGACAGCGGCGCGCAGGCGCATTAAACGCGGCAAGTCCAAGAATGGAGCTGCCTAATTTGTCGACTCCCGTGCGCATGCGCGGGAGTGACGTCATCGCGGCTTCGCCGAATGACAGCGGCGGAGCTGCGAGACGCGACTCCCGTGCGCATGCGCGGGAGTGACGTCATCGCGGCTTCGCCGCTGTCATTCGGCAGAGCTGCGAGACGCCACCAGCAAGATGGATGCGGCGGACTACAGGGGACAGCGGCAACTTCGCTGGCTCCTGTGTCAGGTAAGTGACACATAATGAGCTACTATGCGATGCATAGTAGTCCATTATGCTTTACCTTTGCAGGGAAAAAAAGAGGAAGTAAACCCATCAGGGTTTACTTCCTCTTTAATGTTCCCAGATGCTTCTTTCTCAAATGACACCACATGTAAGAAATGGGTTAGAGAACTGTCCTTGTATTTAACACACGAGGACTGGCAAAACATATATACACACATACATTCAGGCTCCCTAAATGTTACCGCTCAAGAAAATGGATACAAATTATACTCTAGATGGTATAGAACGCCTGACCAAATTCCATTCTACTATCCCTCCCACATGTTGGAGATGTAATCTAGCGCACGGTTCTCTTCTCCACATATGGTGGGATTGTTCTTTAATCCAACCATATTGGAAGGAAGTCCATAAGCTCATCACTAAAATCACAACCTATACCCCAGACTACACGCCAGCTCAATACCTCCTGCATCATACATCTATTCCGCAATCGACTTCTAAAAGATCCCTCACATTACATCTTATAAATGCAGC
Source organism: Lithobates pipiens (assembly GCF_037356315.1). Taxonomy (NCBI): domain Eukaryota; kingdom Metazoa; phylum Chordata; class Amphibia; order Anura; family Ranidae; genus Lithobates; species Lithobates pipiens. The sequence goes on along the minus strand of NW_027507758.1, from coordinate 79,149,552 downwards.
AAAGCTTTGTGTCCCCGTTCATTGGCGTTCTTCCTCTCCCCCCACTATTTCTGAATGGCTCCGCAGAATAGAGAAAATAGCTGAAATGGAGGGCTTGATCTCTCAAGCGAAAGATACCCATATTAAATTTCATAAAACGTGGTCATGTTGGTCACATTTTAAGTGCTCGACTACATATAACACCCTAATATCTGTCCCTGTTTAGCTTGACCTGGGGACCTCAACTTAATATAATAGAATAAATTACATTTCACTGCTATATAGCAGCTTGTACTCAATTCTGGATACTAATCCCTTATAAGGTAGACAACCATGTTGGTTGTAGCTCAGATTAAAGCCACACAGACCACTACCTTATAGTCTGATGTTAGGACTCAAATTATTTTCGCGCACAGTTTGATCCCATTAGGGGTGCGTGAGATTACAGATTCATTGTTACTCTAGTTTGTTACACCTTTTTTTGGTTTCTTATGAGATGTAGGTATGCAACTAATATGACTCCATATATACGCATGTGTTGTTTAAATCAATTTTATCCAGCTTAGAGTAATTTCATCTATATGATAGATAATTACAAGTGTGTTTTTTTTTTTTGTTTAATTTTTATTTTATTGATCTATGCATTTCTATCTTATGCCAAATATCAATTCATATTGTTGCTTTATTTTCAAATTCTGTATTTCATAATTACAATGATATTCAGATTTATGTTTTACTATGTGTATGTAACATGCAATTTTTGTTTTATCAATAATAATCAATAAAAACATTGAAACAAAAAAAGTGTGAATTGGCCCTTACAAGTTCCAATGTCATTTCAAGGTTGTTTAAATCTTTTTAAAGCTGCAGCTTTCGCTAAATTGTTCAGACGCAAGAAAATCTTGATGCAGCGTTCCAAACTAAAGAATTGTTTTGTTTTTTGTTTATTAAAAATATAATAATTACCCTGGTATGGACAAAGGGCAGGTTCACAACAGATTTCAGCTAGAAGACTTCAGTGTTAAATAATAGCAACATAATACATTTTCCTATGAAAGAATAAAGAATGTTTTTCCACCTGCCCTGATGCTAATGTGTTATGAGCAGACAATTATCACAAGATTTACAATTATACACGGTAATTACATGGCTACTGTTACTTTGGTGATGCAAGCTTCCCGTCTCTTGTTGTCGTTATTTTATTTTTTTTATTCAATGAACTGTATCTGTGTACTGACAATGGCGGACGCACCCCCACGAAGGGATATTCTTACCTCTTCTGTCTATTATAAATCTGCTATATAAAACCTTTCCAGGTGGTGGAACACCCATCTCTGGGGAATTGTCTTATTGTTAACATTCTAGACCTAAATAAACTAAACCTGTAGCAGTCAGGAACTGACATGTAGCAGATTAAAAGGACAAAGAGGACCTGTCTTCTACATATTAAAAAAAAAAAGTTCTCCTCTTGCAGCTAAAAAGGATGGACCAGTGAACATTCCATTCAGGTGTTGGGAGAAGCTTAAATGAATATCTGTCTCTCCTGGATGTAGAGCAGGCATGTCCAAAGTCCGGCCCGCGGTCTAGTTTTGAATGGCCCGCCTCGTTATTTAAACATGTGTATCTTATATGGCCCCCCAACGATCTCCCGGGGCCAGGGCCTCAAAAGATATATAGGGTGGCTGCTTCGGGGGGAGGAGGCGGGACGAGTGCCATGCACACAGGAGGAGTATTACCTGTTTACACGGCAGCCTCTGTAATAGAAAGCCCCGTCTCCAGCGCTGCCATTGGACGACTGCTCTGTCCATCAAAGGAGGCAGGACTTTTTCTTAAAGAGGCCACTGTGTAAACAGGAGATTCTTCTGTAGGATATCTTTGGCGCTCGTCCTGCCCCCTCCAAGGCTGCCCTGATGGTAATGGTTAGTGCATTCCTGGCAATGGTGGGGCTGCATTCCTGGCAATGGTGAGTGAATTCCTGGCCATGGTGGGGCTGCATTCCTGGCAATGCTGGGTGCATTATTGGCAATGGTGGGGCTGAATTCCTGGCAATGGTGGGTGCATTCCTGCCAATGGTGGGCGCTACATTCCTGGCAATTGTGGGTCTGCAGATGGGCATTGACCCTTATTTTGCTTCACAGTTCTTTATTCAAAATTTTAAGTTTTCTTTCCTGAAACTTCCCTCTTAAAGTGAAGGTGCGTGCTATACGCCAATAAATACGATATATCCAAATAATACACTTGAGTTCATCTCTTCACCACACACAGCCACAAAGGCAAGAGAATTCTTGTTGGGCAGTGTATTAGTGCTCAAACGAACACACTTAGACCGAATTTTAATGGTTCAAAGAATGTCAGGCAAAATGGTCGGCCCTCGCGCATGTTCACTTTATTAAATCTGGCCCTCTTTGAAAAAAAGTTTGGACACCCCTGACGTAGAGGATCAAGTAACTTACTCCATGTGAGGCATTGGTGCTCCTTGATTGATCCTTTTCATGGGAGCATGGTGGCATGGATAGTCCTCAGTCCTGTTTAATCTCTGGCAGGAGCAATGGCAGCGGCTCCGTTTCTACTCCACCATCCTCATTCTACATCCTCAGTAATAGTTTTTAATTTTTTTTTTGATGCATTACAGATAATCATTTTGTACTGATTATTTTGGTCCACTTTTTAACTTGTACCTACAGGTAAGGCCTATCTGTAGGCACAGTGAATATCTCCTAAACTTGTACAGTTTAGGAGATATTTAAACATGCTAGTGGGAGGGGCTTAAGGGAAATTTTTTAACAAAACCTGGGCCTTCCTTGTACCTATAAAATATGCTTTGATTGCTTTGCCACCAGCTGAACTCTCAGGGATACATTACAGTACATGGAAGGCAGCAATGATCACTATGGCACATGGAAGGAAGGAACGATGGTTCACTACAGCCTATGGAAGGCAGGAAGGATGAATCACTACAGGGCATGGAAGGCAGGAAGGATGGATCATTACAGCGCATGGAAGGCAGGAAGGATGGATCATTACAGTGCATGGAAGGCAGGAAGGATGGATAATTTCAGCACATGGAAGGCAGGAAGGATGGATCACCACAGTGCATGGAAGGAAAAGAGCGATCTGAGAATTCACTCACCAGAGGCTCAGGCAGGCATCATGTACACTGGGTGCTCAGTACCCACTTACACAACCCCTTCACAGCACAGTATTGGCTGCACACTGGGGATTGAGGGTGGGCACAGGGGGACACGGGGAAGAGGCGGAGAACTAGCCTACCTCCTCCTCCCTCCTTATGCTGCAGTGATCTAGAGACGGCAGGGTGGGTGAGTGGGTGGGCCCGATCCTCGTCAGCTGCAGCACGGAGCGATGCACACCAGACAGGATTAGTGGAGTCAAGTTCTGTAACTTGTTTCGGTACTTGGCTCTGCTGCAGGACTCAGCCCGAATTCGCTTAAAATTCTATGACGATCCCGGGGAAGGTTGGGGGGTATGGCATTACACACAGAGTGATATATTTCAAGGATTTCCTTTCTTTTCATTTAGATTATGGCTTATAGCTAGTGAAAACCCAAAAGTCAGTATCTCAGAAAATTTGAATATTACATAAGACCAATAAAAAAAATAAAAGTAAAAAAGACTGCATTCCTTTCGGCGTGTCATGGAGGTGATCAGGTTGTGGCACTGCTGAGGTGCTATGGAATCCCATACTTTTGGCACTATGGGCAGGTGCCAAGTCCTGCTGGAAAATGAAATCAGCATCTGCATAAAGCTGGTCAGCAGAGGGAAACATGAAGTGCTCTAGAACAGTGGTCATCAACCCAGTCCTCGGGGCCCACTAACAGGCCAGGTTTTATGTATTACCTTGGGGAGATGCAGACTAGAATACTGCAATCACTGAACAGCAAAAGATATCACCTGTGATGTATTTTAGTTATCTTGTAGACCTGGCCTGTTAGTGGTCCCTGAGGACAGGGTTGATGACCACTGTTCTAGAACGTCCTGGAAAAGGGCTGTGCTGACTCTGGACTTGATAAAACACAGTGGACCAACACTAGCACCGGGTTCTGACCTCAGCCCTATAGAACACCTTTGGGAAGAATTAGAGCAGAGGCTGTGAGCCAGGCCTTCTTGTCCATCAGTGCCTGACCTTACAAATGTGCTTCTGGAAGAATGGTCAAACATTCCCATAGACATACTCCTAAACCTTGTGGACAGCCTTCCCAGAAGAGTTGAAGCTGTTATAGCTGAAAAGGGTGAGCCAACTCAATATTGAACCCTACGGACTAAGACTGGGATGCCATTAAAGTTCACGTGTGTCCCAATACTTTTGGTAATATAGTGTATAATAACAGTACTGGTAACGCTGCCCTAAAAATCTTAAATGTTTAAAAAAAGCCAGCCTGACATCCACCCATAGCCAGCAACAGCAATAAAATGTCATCTACCTCCACCTGTAACCGCACCCAGCCGTACCCACTGTTTCTAGCAGCCTCTGTATCCCCCCCATAAGATTTGCCATATATATATATATATAATTTTCCTAAATAAATATAAAAGCCATAAAATATGAGGTCAAACCTATACACACTCATTTTGTATGCAATCAGGTAGGCCCTTGCACTCTATAGTTTAAGGTAAAACTAAAGGAAATGTAATAGGAACATTGTACAATGTATGGCCAGTCTAAGTGACACTTATGTTTCTCAGCCCAATAGTGGACATGCAGCAGTGGTTGTAAGTTGCAGCCCGCCGCTCTTCCATTAACTGATGCTCCTCTTTAATGCGTAATCACAATGCCATTTGCACCCATTGAGAACACCACGGTCTCTAACAGAGTCCAGAATAGCCAAGTAAACCCCTTTCCCTTCCTCACTCCACCCAAAACTAAAAAAAAATTTCCCTAGACATTTAAAAAAATAAACCTATAAAGCCATTGCAATCCTTGAGATCTTACTGGACTAAAATATTCAGACTGATCTCAGATATTGCTAAAAGTGCGATCAACCCTTCTAACGAATTGGCTATTCTCCACCTTACTATAGATCAGTAACATGCAATTAGCAGACCTCCAGCTGTTGCAGAACTACAAGTCCCATGAGACAGAGCAAGACTCTGACAGCCAAAAGCATGACACTCAGAGGCAGAGGCATGGTGGGACTTGTAGTTTTGCAACAGCTGGAGGTCCGCTAATTGCATATCCCTGCTATAGATGAAATACCTGCTCAATTCAGAATCATCACCCTACATATACTTATAGGAAGTCAAATCCAATATAATGCATAAATGGAATGCCACCACACCATTGGGACTTGCAGAAGTCATTAATGATGTCAACCTGTAATGTACCTACAAACATATATTTGCGATTAGGAATAATTGCTACTCAAAGTTCCAGATGACATGGTACTGCTGGCTAATACACTTTATGCAACATAAGAATGCCGTAATCTACAGATTATATAACTTGTCATTCACCCCATTCTCTAAGGAAACCAACACCTGTGACCTGACCTATGGTTGTCTTACCTTTGGATAAGATTACAGTTATGTGAATGTTTTATCTGTATGCTTTCCCATGTGGTTTAACCACTAAGTAAGCTTTTCTCATGGTATAATAACCACTGGAATGTGTACTTACTTTACGCTTTGATTGCCATAGCCTATGTTCTATTTGAATCCAGACTTAATAAAAAAATAAATAAAATAAACTGGAAAAGAAAAATAAACCTATCAATTCATATAAACACTATATTGTCAAAAGTATTGGGACACCTGCTTTTACACACATGATGTTCAATATTGAGTTGGCCCACCCTTTGCAGCTATAACAGCTTCAACTCTTCTGGGAAGGCCGTCCACAAGGTTTAGGAGTGTGTCTATGGGAATGTTTGACCATTCTTCCAGAAGTGCATTTGTGAGGTCAGGCAAAGGTGTTCTAGCGGGCTGAAGTCATGACTCTGTGCAGGCCACTAAAGTTCCTCCACCCCAAACTCGCTCATCCATGTCTTTATGGACCTTGCTTTGTACACTGGTGCGCAGTCATGTTGGAACAGGAAGGGGCCATCGCCAAACTGTTCCCACAAAGTTGAGAGCATAAAATTGTCTTGGTATGCTGACACCTTAAGAGTTTCACTGGAACTAAGGGGGCCAAACCCAATCCCTGAAAAACAACCCCACACTATATTTTCCACTCCACCAAATGATTTGGACCAGTGCACAAAGCAAGGTCCAAAAAGACATGGATGAGTAATTTTGGGGTGGAGGAACTTGACTGTCCTGAACTCGATAGAACACCTTTTGTATGAATTACAGCTCGTCCACATCAGTGCCTGACCTCACAAATGTGCTTCTGGTCAAACATTCCCGTAGACACACTCCTAAACCTTGTGGACAGCCTTCCCAGAAGAGTTGAAGTTGTTATAGCTCAATGTTGATCCCTATGGACCAAGACTGGGATGCCATTAAAGTTCATGTGAGTGTAAAGGCAGGCGTCCCGATACTTTTGACAATATAGCGTATGTGGGTTGGAAAGAAGGCAAATTGCTAAAGTCATTATTGTCTCTACACATAAGAGATGTGCAGGCTTTCCATGACTACATAAACAGATGTGAGTAATGCATTGTAATAACAGATTACTCTGCCGCCCTGACATTAACTCCTGGCAGCCAGCCGCCGTGTCTTCACTAATCTAGAACACACTCCAGCAAGTCATCGCATTGATTCCTCCTATTGATCTGCCACTGTGATGTGACTCTGCGGTTTCTGTACAACCCTGCTAGCTATTGTACAACTACTCATCTACAGCTGCAGGACTGCTGTCACATCTGCTGCTTCAATCAGCAACAAAGTAAAAACACCCACGGCCTTATCACTGAATGTAACATATACATGAAAGTCAGGGGATAAGACAACTCAGTCATCGCAATGTGGATGGCCCAACACAGCGATCGCCAACCAGTGGTCCATGAGAAAATTTTAGTGGTCCCCAGGGGTGCTGCTGCAAATAAACATTGTGGCATATGTATACCGCCCAGTGTTTCCAGTGTTCTTCTCACTGAGCGCTGACAGTTAATACTGTCATCACGTATTGATTCCTCCTCTGTAGTTCCGGCTCCTCTGAACGCAGAGGGAGGCTTTTTCGATGTCTACAAAAGGCAGGCTATTGCAGCTTACTATGCATAACTTATATTAATTGCACATACAATCTTATGGGGAGATTGTTGAATTAAATGGTGTGGCAACAGGGTCTCTAGACTGCAAAATGGCCAGTGTAGTAAGGCCCCTTTCACACTTGTGCAACTTGTCCTGCGACTTGGGAATGCAAAGTCGCATGACAAGTTATACCCCATGATTCCCAAAGATTACCATTCATCTGTCCATCTTCAAGTCGCAGTGACTTTAAAATAGACCCTGCATTACTTTGGTCCAACTTTGATGCGACTTGAGGTCCAAAGACATCAAGATTACATGGGCATTGATGCAAGACGTGGCAAAATCGCATGACTTTCAGGTCACACAAGTGTGAAAGAACCCCCCATTCCTTATGGTGTTAAAACATGCTTCTCACTGCAGTATTAGGATAAGTTCACCTTTCTGAACACATTACAGCCATGTTTAGGGTTTTCACTGGTCCGCATCTATTCCCCCCCCCCCCTTTGTGACAGCGTGCAGGGGGGATCTTCGCCCCACACTCACTGTCATAATTCATAAAGAGCACAGCCATGATGGGCTCCACACACATCATTCATTCACAAATCCCTGTGAATAAATGAACTGCAAGTACCATCAGCCTTCATGGCTGTCAGCTTGTAGATCTCAATTAACTACCAGGGCACTGATGAGCGCTGTAGGTTTTCCATTGAGCTTCCAGTCATTCAGTAACTGTCTGCACGTCTCGGAGGTCCAGGTAGACAGACAGTCTGCAGGAGCATGGCATTACACCCACAATCTGCTTAACATGGGTGCAATACTTTACAGGTTCAAAATAAATATTTATTAAATGCACTTTACCTGTAACAAAAAATGCATTTATTACATATTTTTTGTAATGGTGAAGTTATCCTTTAAACCAGGGGTCTTCAAACTTTTTAAACAAAAGGGTCAGTTTACCGTACTTCAAGCTTTAGGGGGACTGATATGTGGCCAGCAGGAGTATAAAAATGTCTTCCCATCAATTAGAGTAGACAGTATCCCCTCTTTCGATAAGGGGAGGACTAGTACCCCATCATTGCTGTCAGTGGGAGGAATAGTACCCCATTGTTGCTGCCGGGGGGGGGGGGGGGCAAATAATGCTCCAACAGCCAGATAAAAGCAAGCAAAGGCCGCATCTGTCCCCCTTGTTCACACTTTGAAGTCCATGCATTTAAACCATGGTATACTTTTATACAACCTAATATTATACTGCACATATTTTCAATTTTCCAGGACATTTTCCTGGACCCTTCTCCAAAATTTGATTACCGTCAGTGTCCTTTTCCTTACACCACGGGCAGGAGAGAGGAAACACGATAATGTAATATTATCAGCCGTATGGAATGTAGTCCCACATCTGTGTTATATCAACATGCCAGCGGTAGTCGGCTGAGAAGCCAGCCTTGTACATCGCCAGTCTCTGTGGTCAGAGACTTGTCTATTAAGCAACCAGCCTTTTTTGCCCAGGATGGAGGGCACAACTAGTGACTAGTTCAATGTAGTAAACCTATGGTTCAGTTCTCTAAAGTGATTTGCACACCCTAGTAACAGAGCTAACAGCAATCATTTTAGCAGAGTTAAAGCAAACTGCATGAATCTGATGCAATTTTTTTTTTGGTTGGGCCTAGACTTCCATGGCACAAGTTACAAACCACAAAGTTTCTCTAAACAGCCCATTCACACTGGGTCAGATGATATGGTAACCATAGACCAGAGTTTCCCAACTCCAGTCCTCAAGGTGCCCCAACAGGTCGTGTTTTCAAGACTTCCCTCAGATGAAAACGGCTGTGATAATTACTAAGGCAGTGAAACTGATCAAATCACTTGTGTAAAATAATGGTACAACAAAAACACAGGAAAATTTCCCCAGGGGTTTTTTAGCAGCAGAGAGTTGGTGTGAAAATAGTTGATGTAAAAAAATAATTTATTTGACAGGCAATAGTAATTCCAAATGAACAATAATACATCATCCATATAGGTAGTGCGACAAATACAAACATGGAACATCACTCATAGCAAAAAACTCTATGTACAAGCATGGTTTGCCAATTGTATTCGTAACATATGTATCCACATGAAAAACCCCGATGCATTTCGACCCTTGCGATTTCCGGTCTCTTCAGGGGGATTTATATTCTAGGGCAGGGGTGGCCAACCAGACGAAGACCAAGAGACACATTTTTTACCGAGTTACCGCAAAGAGCCACATCATACGCATGGGCACACATGAACATCACCCCATCCCTTCCTCATACACACATACTTTTGCTCAGCTGGATTTATTGTAAATGTCACACACTGTTTTAACACTACAGACCACAGGTCAGTAATCTTCCTTTGAAAGTACATCCATGTGACAGAAGACAGCAGCTCATCTAATTTCCAAAATACAAATTGTCTTACAAACAGTGAACTGGTCAGGATAACAATAAACAGTTAATGGGTCTTCTAGCCTGAACTAGCAGTAAATTCTTCCAAAAAACATCACAGAAAGCATGCAGCACACACAGAGCTCTGGATAAATAAGTGAAAAGAAGCTGAAATGGTTAACAGCCAGCAGTGTGTCACACTATCAACAGACAGAGAATGTGCTGAGCAGATCAGGTGAAACGTTATTAAAAAAAAAAAAAAAAGTACAGAGCAAGACAGAGGGAGAAGGGAGGACAGATCAGTAAACTGCACACTTGTGGTCATACCTTTTTGTATCTCATCGGCTTCAGATACAGCGTGTTTCTCCTTCCTCTGCCCCCCTTCAGCCTCACTCCAGCGCCTATGTATTCAAATGTGGCGGGCTGGGGACACTACACGCTGATTGGCTGTTGATGTGTGGGAGGAGCGGAGGAGTGCAGAGACTCGGGCTGCCTGTCACCGCAATGAAACAGCCCGAACCAGCCCGAAGAGCCGCAGGAAACCGATCAAAGAGCCGCATGCGGCTCGAGAGCCGCGGGTTGGCCACTCCTGTTCTAGGGGAATGTCAAAATATCTAATTAAAGACTTTGGACAATATAGAAATATATGGGTGGCTAATTGGGTGGCTAAACACCCGCTTCTTCCCCCTTTTAACACATGTGAGCCCTAATACTTATGGGTTATGCAGCTTTGGGGGCTCCCTTATTGTTATATTTTTCCTTTTTACATATACCAATTGGGTGGCTTAACACCCGCTTCTTCCCCCTTTTAACACATGTGAGCCCTAATACGAGCCAAGACATACTGCCAATTTTTGGCGAAATCATAATGCAGGTATTTTTCCTTTAGCCACCCTTGAGGTGACAAAGGGACGCATACAAAGCGTAATAGCCTATAATGAAAGGCACCTGCATTTGAGCTCAGACAAGTGGAATCACTGTTTGAGCATAGGAGTATATCCTTTTTCCTTGGGGTGCAAAAAGTTATCCTCTTTTCTTCCCCCTCCATCGTTTTATGTAATTGATGGCATTGTATATGCCTTTGGCTCCTTCTACCAAAAATATAGCTATATTAAAGCGGGATTCCACCCTGATCGGAACCCCCCCCCCCTCCGGTGTCACAATTGACACCTTTCAGGGGGGAGGGGGGTGGAGATACCTGTCAAAGACAGGTATTTTCACCCACTTCCGGGCATAGACTCCCACGGGAGTCTACGCCATTTCCTGCCCTGCCGCGCTGTCTGCTGGGACACACACGGGTCCCAGTGACAGCGCGGAGATTTCCTATTGCGCGGCGCGGCTCGCGCAGTAGGGAACTGGGAAGTGAAGCCGATTCGCTTTACTTCCTGATTCCCTCACCTCGAATGGCGGCGGCAGCAGCCGAGGCCCGAGCGGTCGATCGGCCTCGGCATCGCTGGAACCCGGGACAGGTGAGTGTCCATTTATTAAAAGTCAGCAGCTGTAGTATTTATAGCTGCTGGCTTTTAATATTTTTTTTTTGGGCGGAATCCCTCTAACATATGATCACCTGTAAATTATTTTATTTGTACTACTTTGCATGCATTGCAGTGTTTTATTTTTTTCTCCATCCCCTTGGTGCAAACCGCTCTGTTCAGCCCCGCGCCACTGGGTGGTGTGCCTCTTTTCCGCCCCGCTTCCTGGCACAGTGGGGAGACGCAGATGTCATCTGCGATTCTCCCCAATGTTTGCTCCCCTACAGTTGAGTCCTTTTTGGGCCACTGTGGGGGGCTTTCTCCGTGCCTGCGGCGTTCCGTGATCGCCACCGGACTGTCAGTGACGTCATGCTTTTGCGTCTGAGGCGATGGCTTAGGCCAGGGCTTTTGCCTTCCGGAACGCCGAGGGGGCCATGCGGACGACGCCCTTTTGGTGTTGTAGACCTGTGGGAGGGTGGATTGGGTGGGGTCCCACACCTGCAGACAATGGACAAATCATGCAGATACTTTAAAATCCCACAGCTCCCAGGAGATCCTGAGGTGTTCCCTGGTAGTGCTGTCATACACCAATACAAGACTGATGGAGTGCTTGGTAAGTGTAGCTTTTGGAATTAATATGACTGGGTAATCCTTGTACTTATGCGATACCCATTCATTTATTAACATTACTACTTAAAGTGGTTGTAAACCCTTACAAACCACTTTGACCTACAGGTAAGCCTAGATTAAGGCTTACCTGTAGGTCCAAGCAATATCTCCTAAATCTATATGGTTTAGGAGATATTTGCCCGAAAACGGGCACCGCTTTCAGCGGCGCGCAGGCGCACTGAGCGCAGCAGTTCCAAAAATGGAGCTGCCGCATTTGTCGCGGGAGTGACGTCATCGCGGGAGTGACGTCATCGCAGCAAAATAGATGCGGCGGACTACAGGGGACAGCGGCGACTTCGCTGGCTCCTGTGTCAGGTAAGTGACACATAATGGGCTACTATGCGATGCATAGTAGTCCATTATGCTTTACCTTTGCAGGGAAAAAAAGAGGAAGTAAACTCATCAGGGTTTACTTCCTCTTTAACCTACACAATATTATTTCTTAGTAATATAATCATAATCCTACTCCCTCACTTTATGCAGTTAGCATTCAGTGTCATATCTCTCATGTTTGGCACCTTGATCCATCTCACTTTCACCATCTTATTCAATTGTCCACTTTTTTTATTTTCTTTCTCACACACACATACACGCATGCATCATTTTTTTCACATTTCCAATTTTGTTGTTTCAGTTTTCTTTTTCAGTAGTTTGGTTTTGTTTTCACTTTCACACCCCCCCGCCCCGTCATCAGTGTACCTCACATCATGCATTTTCACTTCACCCATCACATCTCCACACCCTATACCTCACCCACCTTTTCTCACTGTCAGCTAATCCCTCTTATAATTAATATAACTAATGAAGAAACTACGCCATGCTATATATAACTAGTTTAATTCTTTTACAATATGAATTCATTAATTACCAAGTAATAAGCCTATAACTGCCAAGCACTTCTATATACTCCCTCTAATATTTAATGATGACCTACAAAAAGTTTTTTGCATGTCCATCTGCAGGTGTTTTACCCCCCATCCTCCTCTCTGGGTCCCATAACGTGGCCCCCTGTAAGCTCAGTGGACTATGCACCCACCCAGAGGGCGTGAGGGGAACATGTGGCAGCGATGGGATCATTGGATGGCTATAATCCTGCAATGCCGGTTCATGCGACACGTCCTCATACACCCATTGGTAACTATATCTCTATATGCATGGAGACATATTTTTGCTTAATTTGAAATATTATACCTATATATATTTCTATATTGTCCAAAGTCTTTAATTAGATATTTTGACATTCCCCTAGAATATAAATCCCCCTGAAGAGACCGGAAATCGCAAGGGTCGAAATGCATCGGGGTTTTTCATGTGGATACATATGTTACGAATACAATTGGCAAACCATGCTTGTACATAGAGTTTTTTGCTATGAGTGATGTTCCATGTTTGTATTTGTCGCACTACCTATATGGATGATGTATTATTGTTCATTTGGAATTACTATTGTCTGTCAAATTATTTTTTTACATCAACTATTTTCACACCAACTCCCTGCTGCTAAAAAAAAACCCTGGGGAAATTTCCCTGTGTTTTTGTTGTATACTTATGGGTTATGCAGCTTTGGGGGCTCCCTTATTGTGTTATATTTTTCCTTTGTGCAAAATAATGGTAAGCCTGAAAACATGACCTGTTGGGGCACCTTGAGGACTGGAGTTGAGAAACACTGACCTAAGATAAGCTTGTGTGCTTGGCTAGTCAATGATGGCCACAGCTGGCCCGGAGAACTGTCAGATTGTGTACATAAAAAAAAAAAAAAAAAAAAAAAAAAAAGACACCTTGTAAAGTCACTTTGCCCTTTCAGCTGATCAACAACCTCCAAGGTGAACTCACTGACCCACACTCACATCAGAGCTTACCGGGGTAGCTGGTGCAACTGCCACTCCCCACATGACATTTGGGCCTGGCGATTGGCTGTTTAGGCCTGAGCAATGTCACATGCTCCACAGACTCAGAAGCCCTATATGGTTTGAGTAACAGAGGGAAGAGAGTCAGATGAAGCAAGGGAGCACAAACTGGACTAAGGAGGGTTCTTTCTGAATGGGCTAAAGCAGGGGGTCTCCAAACTTTTCAAGTAAAGGACCAGTTTATTGTCCTACAGACTTGGAGGGCCAGATTGTGGCCAGCAGGGGCAGAAAATGTCATGGGCCTGGCATGAGCGAGAATAAATATGGCCTTAGGGTTGGTGGTCAATAGGAGTAGTGTCCCATCATTGGTATCTGTGGAATGAACAGTGCCCCATATTTATATATATATATATTTTTTTTTTTTTTTTTATGTCAGTGGGCAGAATAGTGTCTCAAGGGTCACACGTTGGGAACCCTGGACTAAAGCCTGCTACACACTATCCATGTGATTTATTTTTGATTCCCACCCTCCCCCAAAATGCCCAGTGAGGAGATCTTGTGCTAACAATCCGCCGTTAGTACAGCAATCTCCCACCGAGCTATTGTTGACCGTTCCTCCTCCTCCTCCCCCCCCCCCCCCCGCAGCAGAACACTCCAGTCAACATTTTAAGCCACAGCGCACTGGTTGGATGTTGAACAGCAGACCTTTTTGGTCTTAACCCTACACCAGAAGCCAGACTGACTGCTGTACACACAGGCCGAATGTCAGAAACTTTCTATTGACCTAGTGGATACCGCCTGATATTCAGCTTGTGTGTACAATTCTTTAAAGAGTCCCTGCTGCTTAAATGGAATTCCAGCAAAACTCATCACTAAAAGTTCAAAATTTATTGGAAAATTTGATTCAAATATTGTAACCATATGCACTCATGAATTAATTCTAATGGTCCTTAATATAGCAGCAATAAAGATGAAAAATCCCAACATGTTTCATGCACTGGGCATCTTCAGGGGATGTTTTGGCCGCTAAGGGTCCTGGCACTATTAAATAGCAAACCGTATAAATATTTATGAACAATATTACAAGGATAGAGATCCATACACGTGTGTGTAGATATATAATGTTGGGTAAGCATGTTGGGTCAAGTACATAATCTGTCATTTTGACCTTTTAATAATTATTGTTAATTGACATGTTGCACCTGAAAAGTCCCATCAATTCCTTCTTTATTTTATTCACGAAGGCCTGATTCACACTTATGTAGGTTGCATATTCCAGGTGCATTTTGCAATACACCAGAAATAATTCCCTGGCCCTTCCCATAAAATGCACAAATGTGAACTACAACTATAGGAAACCATGTTAAACAGACTTTAGTGTGTTGCTGCAAAACTGAGACCGCACTTAAAAAAAAAAAATTGCATAGGTGTGAACCAGGGGTTAATCTCAGGCAGACCCTTACACTACACAGTTTGTGGTGGATCTAAGCAGCCTGTGTTGGGTGGCATAAAGTTTGAGATGCTTCAGAGCTCATTCAGAGCGCAGCATTTGATCTGTTTATGGTAATACAAAACCTACTTGAGGCAGGTCAGCAGATCAACTTGCAAAACCAGCTTGAAGGGAACAAAAGCCCGTCACCACCGACGACTCGAAGATACGAATTTGTACCATGTGTGGAAAAAAATTGAAGAATCAATAGATGCAGGATTCTTGTCAAGATCACACACAAAAACAAAAACCACAACAAAGCAAACAAAATGTACGTTTAATACATTTTAATTAGGTCAACAAATAAACTAATACTGACTTTACAAAAAGCTGCTTCAATAAGTGTGTCATGGATGGGTTTGGTTTAGACGGACAAGGAGTGGTTTAAGACAGTAATATTTATTAAAGCTGAGTTGTTCCAAGTTATGGGCTGATAAACAAAAGAACACTTCTCTTGCCCACATCTGGCACGTAAGGACAGGATAAGGTTAGTTTGCCCTTACACAGACCACTGGCAATGAAGTTGGTCTGAGGGGTTAAAGCTGAACTCTGGGCACAAAAAAACAAAAACAAACATTCATTGAAATATATTCAATACCCACAAAGGATATACATTTTGGAAGCACCAAATGTTTTTACAAACCCAGATATTCCCTTGTAAAAGCATCTGTGACATCACTGTGCAGAAAGCAGAGCTGTAGGAGGAGCTCAGCAGACCCCAGGGAGAAGGAGCGAGAGGGGTGGAATGATCTCAGTACAAAAAACACAAAGATTAGACATGTGACAGTGGATGTCCTGAAGAATAGCTAGACTCACTTCTAAAGCTGGGTACACACCCTGGCAGGCTGCACGAAAAAAAAAAAAAATACACAACTAACATAAGCCATGTTGGGGCAGCGATTCTCTCTCCCTCCCAGAACACACTGATCAGCGCTCACAGCCAATAGTATTCCACAAAAGCCAATCATTAGATCATCTTCTGTTGGACAGGTAGCTGTGCACACTAATCGAACGGCAGCTGCTTCACTCAGATAGTGTGTAGCCAGCTTAAGGCCCCCTTCACAGTAGGGCGGTGTTGGCGTTAAAACGCAGCTATTTTTAGCAGCGATTTACCGCCAATTTTGTGGAGCTATTCGCCCGCTAGCAGGGAGGTTTTACCCCCCTGCTAGCAGCCAAGAAAGGGTTAAAACCACCGCAAAGCACTGCTGCAGCAGCACTTTGCTGGCGGTATAGCCGCGCTGCCCCATTGATTTCAATAGGAAGTACAGGCGCGGTGTATACAAAGCTCCAAAGATGCTGCTAGCAGGACTTTTTTTTTACCGTCCTGCCAGCGCACCGCTCCAGTGTGAGAGCCATCGGGGCTTTCACACTGGAGAGACAGCAGCGGCTACTTCAGGGAGCTTTGCAGGCGCTATTTTTAGCACCTGCAAAGCACCCCAGTGTGAAAGGGGTCTAACATTAAGAACAATTGTGATCCAACTGAAAATGAGGACATTTAAATTTCCTCACCACCCAATACAAAACCATAAAGCCATTTTTTGGCCCTGCTAATATGACAATCACAGTGCCTGACACCCTCACAAACTAAAGGCTCCAAAATGGTGTGACAGCATGAGGTCAACCCCTTCAACCCCTACACCAGCCCCCCTTCCACAATATATTAAGTTATAGGGAAGCCAAAGTTTTCTTTATAGATAAATGTGATTACAAAAAAACAAACACATAATTTAATGTTTTTTTTTTCTATTTAACATTGTTTCTTGGTATATATCTTGTAAATACACATGTGAAGGGAGGCTGCCATACTGGCTCCTTACAGAAGCACAAGGGCTGCAGTGACTGTGCTTTACTGCTCCTCGCTCTCAGTGACAGTCTAGGAGTCGAGTCCAACTGACTGGTAGAGTGAAGTTCCTCTAATGACCGCCATGTCTTGTATGGACAGTCAGATGTTTTCAAGGTAAAATGACATTCATTTTTCTAGTGCTTATTCCTGTATAGTTCTTCCTGGTTTTCCAGCCCAGGCACAGATACGCCGCAGATCTCTGCCAGGTCTTTGGCACTCAGCACAGGGATTCTATACACGTGCAGACATACCATAATGTCGCTGCAAATCCCGAGGACCTGCGGTGTGACATAATCACACAATACTTTTGTCCAACTGTCTCCTAGGATGTGTGACATCAACACCCCAAGTGGCAGTAGGTGGGTGATAGATATTATCCTCACCTGGTGCTTGGCAACTGGGCCAGCAATCACATGGCATGACCCACATGCTTCTCCATACCTGCCGGCAGCTAAACAAAGCTGCAGCTAATGGGCGATAAATATGTGCAGCTGAGCCCTACATTGACAAAGCATTTCCTGTAATTACATTCGTTTCCCTTTACAGGTGTGAACAAAAAAAAAGGAAACTGTTAAGTGGTTGACCTCATACTAGTTAAAGCAGTATTACACCCAAAACCAACAATGTAATATAATGCAGCTTACCAATCCTTAGATGTGGCGGCTTCATTTGTTTTATTTTTACATTCTCTCTTCCCCCCTATGTTTTCACCTGAGTAACACACCTCCTGTATTAGAGGGTCTCCATTCTGGATGAAGGAGCACGGCAAAACAGCAGCAGCATCAGTCTGAGGGGAAGGGAGTGATACCGGCAGCTTTAGGGACACTATCAAATTGGGATAAAGGTTTTACATAAATAAAAGCTGATCACTATAAGCACTCTAACTGCTACATCTGCAGAACAGATTGTTCTGTTGAACAACCATAGACTTAATGACCAGGTGAATATAAAAAAGGAAAGAAAGCCTAAAGAAAAAAAAAAAAAAAAAAAAAAAAAAAATGCAGCCATCACATCTAAGAACTGGTAAGCTGCAGTATTTTAATAAATGTTAATTTTTTTGTTAAATACCCCTTTGAAACAGAAACCTTGTGCAATTTGACCCACCAGTCTACCCACAGCTCCAAGGGGGGACGGAGCTCTCGCTACCCCGGGAGGGGGGGAGGGGGGGTTGGGGCTGGGGCTGTGGACACACACAAGCAGCAAAAATTGAAAATATCTACATAGGTCTTTGGAACAAAAAAAAAAAAAAAAAAGGTATAAATAAGTTTTCTCAGATAAATATTTTTTCTGAAATGACAATGGGCTCATGTTAACATTTTTTTATACAAAATACAGCTCAGTTCTTTATGCTATTAGGAGTCATTTATCATTAACAGAACAAAAAAAAACAAAAAAAAACAAAAAAAAAAAAACACACACATTATGGCAGAAAATAATCTTCATAGCAATTAGGGTGTTCTAGCTTAGTGAAAACTTGAAGCGTGCTTTTTAAAGCTCACAGAATAAAATAAAGATTTTAAAATCTGACAATAAAGGGAGGTGAAGAGAAGCCACACACGACCAGTAAATTTGGGGGGGCAGGCAGAATGCACCTCTTTGGTTCCCTGTATGAATACAGAGCCCCCTTTCACAAACACAGCTTCACTCCAGTATCCGCCCAGACTCCACGCACACCCGCCATCACATCACAGCACACTTTGTTCATTTGCTGCATGTTTAATTAGCAGCGATAATCTCTCTGAAATGGTTGCAGCATCTTAATAGCAAGATGAAGAATGAAAAGTTCCATTGTTGGAATGGGGTGGGGCGGAGGGGGGGGGGGTAGTAATGTGCCTCATAGACAAAGTCACAAGTCAGTCACCACAGGGAGGGGGGGGGGGGGGGGGGGACAACCTGGTTTTCCTTGTGACCTAAGCTTTTCTCCAGCTTTGATCTGTGGGACATTTTAATATTATACAAAGAATCATTTATGACACCAATCCAGCGTGCTGGGGTTATCAGACATGTTACAAGATGTAAGGAGTGTGGAGAATAGGGCGCTCTGGATAGCAAGCAGACCAACAGTACAAAGTACAAGCCTGGCTCCTGAAGTGCTGCTGTGGTGCATCAAACAAAGCCGAATAGAAAGCGCTTCCAAGTGCAGTAATATAAACACTAATGACAAGGAAGGGTTAAAAACATTTACAAGACAGGAGTGAAAAAGTAATATAAATCAATCCATAATGTCCAACTGCAGGTGGAAGTTCTAGCCGACCAGCGGTGGTAAACACGGTCTCTCAGATCCAAGATGGAGGGCCGTGCTGTCAGGACCAGCATGGAATCCAGGCAACCGGAAGTGACGTCAGAGTGCGCGGTTACATGTTTGAGCATGCCCAGTCGCTCCTTCCTCAAACCCAAGCCATTGGTTTGAAGGAGTTACTGGGCATGCTCAAACATGTAACTGCCCACTCTGACGTCACTTCCGGTTGCCTGGATTCCATGCTGGTCCTGACAGCACGGCCCTCCATCTTGGATCAGAGAGACCGTGTTTACCACCGCTGGTCGGCTGGAACTTCCACCTGCAGCTGTCTTTACACCCAGGAGGCATCCCGCTGGACGTTATGGATTGATTTATATTCCTTTTTTCCACTCCCATCTTGTATGTGTTTTTAACCCTTCCTTGTCATTAAATTGTTTTTTTTACCGCACTTAGAAGCGCCTTCTATTCTGCTGTTACAAGATGTGGTCCCTTAATAGCAGGGCAGTAAATTGGAGGTACCCGATCTATACTATGGTATTAAAGTGGTTGTAAACCCTTACAACCAACTTTGACCTACAGGTAAGCCTAGATTAAGGCTTACCTGTAGGTCCAAGAAATATCTCCTAAACCTATACGGTTTAGGAGATATTTGCCGAAAGACAAGCACCGCTGTCAGCAGCGCGCAGGCGCACTGAGCGCGCCGCTGTCAACGGCGATATGCCGCGAGTGGCGGCTCCCGTGAGCATGCGCGGGATGTAGCAGGAAAAGGCTGTTATACAATACAAACCCTGATCCACAATAAGAGATAGCATAACTCTGATATGTCCTATTGAGAAGTTTATAACATGGAGAAGTTCTCATGGTTAAAGAAATGTACCTTGCTCCTGGATCACCTGCAGTACTGTAATGCTAATCACATGATCAGATGCCAAGGTAGGTCAATTTTTTTTTTTTTTTTTTTTTTTGTGTGAAAGAAAGCAGACACAATCAGTGCTCTTGTATCTAAATAAGTAGAACTATGAAGCATGTGTATAGTGTCACTGAAGGTGACCCTGTACATTACAAATAAAATAAAAACACCCCACACGATAGGAAACAGAACTTTTTGGCTTTAGAGTTAGAAAAGGCTAGAAACTATATCAGGTTTTTCTTGCCATCTGTGTCCCTGATGGGCAGAATTACCTTCAATTCGTGGTATGGTGACTGGTGTCATGTGGAACAGGAAATTAAATGTAAATACAGATACCACTAACTATATTACACTAAATTAAAAGCATGAGAATTTTTTTTTTTTTAAATCATATTTATTTGGTGGTTGCAGAGTCAATCTGATGCTGCTTCTGTCCCCCCACCGACTCAAAGACTGAAAACCGAGCGATCAAACACCCCTTAATTGCTTGGTTCTCAGTGCTCCCCGAGCAGAGAGCTGGTGACTCCCCACCCCTCAGTGCGCTGCCCTGTGGAGGGGGTGGGTGCGGCTGGCTCAGACATGAGGGTGGATCTCAATCATATGGTCCCAACCTTTGCCAAGCCTGAACAGGTTCTGGGATGCCAGCCAAATGTCTGCCGAGACTGGGTCACAGGAGTCCAAAACAATCTGCACTCTTGTTCGCCACAGAAGTGCAACCAAAAAAGCTTTTTAACACATTAGAAAACAGCAAAACTACAGAGATTTAAGGCAGTACCAACTAAGAAGCCAGAAAATGAAGGATGCCACCACTGCCTGGACTAACACTTGGTGGACCAATCCTCTAAGCTTGCAAAAGGTCTTCGACACGAACCTTCAGGTGACAGTTACCCTTCATAGTTACCTACTTTTCTTACTGGGGGGAAAAAAAAAAAAAAAACAAACACTCATCTACCCAACCATTCTGCTACAACATAAGAGGGAGTTTGAGGGGCAAAGTCCGAAGCAGTTCTAGGAGTCCCGGCAAATCAAGTGAATGTTTTCCTTGACTTTCACTCTGCATTAACTCTTTTGCCTGCACTTCAAAGCAACTTAAGACAGGGACACCAGTTAAGGAACAAGTTATTGGAGGTTGAATGCTTCAATCCACACTGTACAGAGGGTTGTAAAGCCACAGACACTGCAGAGTGCAGAGAGGTCAATAAGAACACAGCTGATAAGATTAGGGAGCTCCAATAAACAACATGACAGTTCATGCCAACGTGGCGACTTTGAGTGCAGACACAGATAGCATGGCACAAGGCTGATTTTTTTTTTGTCACTTTGATAAGAGGTCTCCACGTGTAGAGAAATATGGTTGGTTGGTTGCTGCAGATCACGTAGGTCTTTTCTATGTACGTACATGGTGCATACACTAGGAGCAATTCTAAAGGAATACATCATGGTTACTTAGTAGATGCCAGTAGTTACATAAATATTGTCCTTTATTGAAGCCTGTCTAGACCAATGACTCATACATGGGCAGTTACTTAAAACTGAACTCCAGGAATTAAGACAAAATTTACCGCTGCAGTGCCCCACCCAACCTCCACCACCCCCACCCCAGACTGCAAGAGCTAGTTGCTTGTTTAGTCTAGGGATGCAGAGATGAGGTGTATTACTTACCCTTGGTGCACCAAGTTCTGGGTTGATGGTGGTCATTCAACCTCATCACGTACAGTGGAGCGCTCGTATTCTGAGCTTGTGACTGCAGCCAAGTGCACCTTTGAGAGGGGCAACGCTGGCTGCTCGCATTAATGGAGGAAGCCTGGCAAAGCTAGAAGGCACTTATACCTTACTCCTGAACACATGACTAAACAAGTATCTTTTGTAGTGTGGAAGGAACCACTGCATGGGTATATTTTGTCCAATTCCCCAGCTTTAAAAGGAAACTCATGCTAGAAACATGATGGCTGCCATTGCTGAACTATCACACTGAAATAACTAGCAGTTTGCTACATGTGCCCCATGGCTTCAATATTTAAAGCCACTTAATTGGAACAGAAATATGGATTACAAATTCAGATTTTTTCTCCTGGGTCTGTAAGCTAAGTGGTGAAGATCATCATGACCCAACTAGCATTTTCATGGGGGGACAGAAATGGCAGCCTACAGCTTCTTCTTTATCCATGTACTTTTAAGGTATACCTGCTCTCAGAAAGGACAAGAAATTTGTATCGCTAGTTCATGAAAAGAGAAGCATTCGGAGTGTAAAAACCTAAGCCCAGAAGCTCCAGATGTCAGGCTTGCACGGGACACCCATATTCCTGCAGCTAAGACACATACAAGCCCCCTGAGCAAGAGCTTAAGAGTCTCATTGGTCCACACATTATTCCTGCTTGACCTCGCCCTTCAATTCCCTCTTGACGCGGGAGTATGGGCTGAGCGTATCGTCCATTATGAAGTCATAGAGAACTTTTACCCAGGACGTGTACTGTGGGAGGGGGTCGTAATATTCCTTCGCTATTTTCCGCACCTGTGGAGAAAAATAAATAAAATAAAAAGGACAAGATGACATTGTAAGAATAAAATGTGTACTAAACGCTCAGTCAAAGATCACAGCAATACAAATAGGACAAACTGTGCGTCCTTCCATCCAGCTACACAGTACAAAGACTTGGCATGAAGAAAGCTGCAATTATCACCAGAATAAACATTTTATACAACATCTCGAAAAGAGCAGAGATAGAGAGTGCATATCTCGGTTTTGGATAAAGTGGTAAGGAGTTGGAATACTTGATGGGGTTTTTCTTCCTTTGGCCCCATCTTTCACCCTATTTGTCCTGGTGACCATTGCCATTGATAAATAAAATATATGTGTGGGTGGTGTGTGGTGGTGGTGGTGGTGTGTGTGGTGGTGGTGGTGTGTGTGGTGGTGGTGGTGGTGTGTGTGGTGGTGGTGGTGGTGTGTGTGGTGGTGGTGGTGTGTGTGGTGGTGGTGGTCGTGTGTGTGGTGGTGGTGGTCGTGTGTGTGGTGGTGGTGGTCGTGTGTGTGGTGGTGGTGGTCGTGTGTGTGGTGGTGGTGGTGGTGTGGGTGGTGGTGGTGGTGGTGTGGGTGGTGGTGGTGGTGGTGTGGGTGGTGGTGGTGGTGGTGTGTGTGGTGGTGGTGGTGTGTGTGGTGGTGGTGTGTGTGGTGGTGGTGGTGGTGGTGGTGTGTGTGTGGTGGTGTGTGTGGTGGTGGTGTAAACCCCAAATTTTTAGCCATCACCAGAACAGGAAGAGCATGAGATTTTCTGATGAAGACACCAGTTCTAGTGACAACTTTTTAAAGGAGGGATTTTTTTTTTTGTACAGATTTCCACACTGTGTATGCAGTGTATAACTTTACATTGGAGCATGGATGGAGAATAAATTCTACAAGTTCTAGTGTGCCGGCAGCCTGGTGGACCCCCATGCCTGCCTTAGAAAGAAATATTTACCTGTCCTGGTGCCTGTGCCACTGAACTCGTTTTAAGACAAAAGCTTTGCCAAAGCTTGTTCAGCATTTCAACATTTTGAGGCTTGTTGAACTCTGGTGTTCCCCATTGAATTGTGTGGGTTCCACCACCGACCCCTATGGCACAAGCAGAGCACAGTAGGGACATAGGAGTCAGCAGAAGAAACCATAGGTCAATGAGGGGGGGGGGGGGGGGGGGGTTCTAGCAAGCTAGGGCCTAAAAAGAAGTGGATTCTAGTATAGTTCTAGGGTAAGAGGGACAAGCAAACATTGTTTTCTCTTTTGCAGGAACGGCTTCATTTCTATTTCAAAATGACTCCCCATCCCAAACAAAAGATACCTGGAAACCTGTCTAGGTCTTTTTTGCCTTTTCTGACATTTCCAGCTGTGTTAAAGGGATTTGTTTTTTTAAATAACAAACATGTTATACTTACCTCCACCGTTCAGCTCGTGTTGCACAGAATGGCCCCGAACCTGGTCTTCTGGGGTTCTCGGCTTGCCCCCGCAAGTACTTCTCACTTCATGCAAGCTCCCTCACATGGTGAGAAGAGCTTGCGGGCACGCTCCCGTGATATAGCCACCGGCTGTATCACTCAGCCTCACCCCCGCGTCATTGGATGTGAGACAGCAGCGCGAGCCAATGGCTGCGCTGCTTTCAATCCATCCACTCTAGCCAATCAACAGCCAGGCTGAGAGGCGAAGAGGATGTTGGAGGTGAGCATGGGACTTTTGAGGGGTCGGCATTGTCTGATGTTTTTTCACCTTAATGCATTAAGGTGAAAAACATTTTTACCTTTACAACCCCTTTAAAGGTTTCCTCAACTGCCCACAGCTGCTGCGCTTCCTGATCTACGCAGCTACAGGCACTGTGGACCAACTCATCCTCAAGGTTTACCTCAGAAGCACAGATAATATTCTAGTCCGTTCAATCAATAGCTTAGCTCCTTCTCCCAGCAGTAACTCAGCACACCCTGCTTTCCGCCTCACAGCAGTAATTCTGAAGCTCAGTCCCCTCCCCCACAGCATTGACTCAGCAGCTCAGCCCTGCACTTCACCCTCATAGTAAATCTGCAGCTCAGCTCCCCCTTACCAGTACTGACTCTGCCCCAACCCCCCACCCCTACTCCACAGTTCAGACAGCTCAGACCTCCTCCACCACACAGCAGTGTGACGCCAGCTCAGCCTCAAACCCCCCCCCCCCCCCCCCCCCCCTCTAAAGAGCATCCCACCATCTGTGTCTCATTACGCAGCTTTTTCATCACTTTCTGTCCCGTAGACAGAACAGATAGCGAGAGAAAATCTAATGTGAGGGAACTCCCTTCAGTCAAGTGTTACAGGAACACGTGTCCTCAAATGGAAGATGTCACCTCTAGTCCTGTTGACAACTCAAATTTTGAATTTATCATTTTCTATCCCAGTGAAAATGGTGATCAGCATAGTTAGCGTGCATCCCTCTAACAGGGGCAAGGATGGCCAATTTAAAAAAAAAAAAAAAAAAAAAAAAAATGCACTAAATAAACTCCCCCCCCCCCCCCAAAAAAAAGAAGTTTTGGCTCATTTCTGCATCAGGAAAGCTCAAGGGCCGAGTTCCTCTATTATTGTAAATGCAAAACTAACTCAGTGTCAGTGAAACAGAGGCTACCAAAACAAGTTACTGTATTTAAGCGGCGTACTTTTTCCCCCCTTAAAATCAGGGAAAAATCGCGGGTGCGTGTTATACGCCGAACGGCTGCCTCAGAGGGGAAGGAGGGAACGAGCGCTGCCGAAATAGACAGAGCCAAATCACCTGTGTACTCGGCTTCTCTCGGCTCCGCTTGCAGTCACGCCCAGTCCTGCCTCCCGCCATTGGACAGGTGTTATGTCCATCATAGGAGCCAAGGGGCGGGACTGGGAGACTAGCAGAGAGTAGTCGAGTACACAGGACATCCGGCTCAGTCTCAGCGGCGCTCGTTCCCTCCTCGCCAGGGGAAAGACTGTTGTGCAGTTGGCCACTAACCATGCTGCAAACAGTGGCAAATTAAAGCAGATGGGCAAAAATCATGCTCCAACGATGGGCAAGCTGCAGATGGACACTGATAAGGCTGCATTGATGGGCATTTAAAAAGTTTTATTCCTTAAACTTCCCTCCTAAACTTGGGGTGCGTGTTATACCCCCATAAATATGGTATATCCTGCAAAAGAAAGGAAAACAAAAAAAAAAAAAAAAAAAAAAAAAAAAAAAAAAAAAAAAAAAAAACTTACCAGTGGCAGGTTCTTTCCGGGAACACTGGGGAAGTCATGGTGCTCATTGTGGTATCCAACATTAAACGTTAGGTAGTTTAAGGGCCCATAGTAGGAGTAGGTCTCATGGCCCTTCATAAACATGTAATGCTCAGCTATAAAGTGTCCTGAAATTGGATGAAGTCCAAGACCAAGTATTGAGCCTACTAGCATGTACACCACAGATTTAATCCCCAAGTAGTAGTAAACTAGAGCATCAAAAGAAAACTGAATCACCAAATTGATTAGTTCCAGACGGGAGATAGGTTTGGGGTTGATACAGATGGGCCTAATGGTATAGAAGAGTGGTTGTAGGATGATCCACACAAGCTTTCGCAGATGGGTACAGAAAAACCAGCCTTCAAAGTCTGTGGGAATGTCTACATCAATGCCATCACCTCCCAGGTAACGATGGTGATCCATATGGTACCTCTTGAAGGAAATCGAGTAAGGGAGGCCGATAGGCAAATTAGCAAACATTCCAAAGCACCGGTTCCACATGGCTTTGCTGTTTCCAAAGGCGCAATTGTGAGAGATCTCATGGATGGCCAGGGTCATGGAGTGGCTGATGCAGCTTCCCGCCACGTATGTCCAGAACATGAGCCACTTCCATTCCAGGTCCTTCACCAGGTAAAAAGCTATAAACTGTGCGAGCACCATCAGTGACACAATCCATAACAGGTTGTAATCTGGTTTCATAAGCCTCTTTATTTCAGGATACTTTGCTATAAGGAAAAAAAAAAAAAAAAAGAATTAGGTTGTAGTGTTTCGATAGTCTTGCCACAATTAATTATATATATATATATATATAAAATAAAAAAACAACACACAAAAAAAGGGGACTTACTGATTGCAAACAATCCAAAACTAAAGGATACAGACTAAACTTCTGTGTGCGGGCACAGGCTCTCCCTTTCGCAAAATACAACTTAGCAAGCGATTAAGTATAAGAGGTCATTATTTGAGGGATTCTTTATCAAGAGGTATACCAACAAGTTTTGTACTTTTTTTTTTTTTTTATATAGCTTGGCGACTCTTCCATTTAGTATTTGTGGCTTACAATTATGATAAAGGCTCAACTTCCTATAACTAATTTTTTTTTTTTTTTTTTTTATTATTAAAAAAGTATACCGTATATACTCGAGTATAGGCCGACCCGAATATAAGCCGAGGCCCCCAATTTACCCCCAAAAAAACTGGCAAACTTATTGACTCGTGTATAAGCCGAGGGTGAGACATCCCTGTGTGTGTGTCCGTCCATCCCTGTGTGTGTGTGTGTCCATCCATCCATCCATCCCTGTGTGTGTGTGTGTCCATCCATCCATCCATCCCTGTGTGTGTGTGTGTGTCCATCCATCCATCCATCCCTGTGTGTGTGTGTGTCCATCCATCCATCCATCCCTGTGTGTGTGTGTGCCCATCCATCCATCCATCCCTGTGTGTGTGTGTCTCCATCCATCCATCCATCCCTGTGTGTGTGTGTCTCCATCCATCCATCCATCCCTGTGTGTGTGTGTCCGTGTGTGTGTGTCCGTGTGTGTGTGTCCGTGTGTGTGTGTCCGTGTGTGTGTGTCCGTGTGTGTGTGTCCGTGTGTGTGTGTCCGTGTGTGTGTGTCCGTGTGTGTGTGTCCGTGTGTGTGTGTCCGTGTGTGTGTGTCCGTGTGTGTGTGTCCGTGTGTGTGTGTCCGTGTGTGTGTGTCCGTGTGTGTGTGTGTGTGTGTCCAGCCTACCTGTGTCCCGAGCCTGTGTCCCGAGCCTCCGTCCCGTGCCTTGCCTCCTTGCCTCCGTCCCGTGCCTTGCCTCCGTCCCGTGCCGTGCCTTGCCTCCTTGCCTCCGTCCCGTGTCGTGCCTTGCCTCCGTCCCGTCCCGTGCCTTGCCAGGATCGCCGCTCTTCGTCGGCGCCTCGGCGGCCATTCTAAAATTCAAAAGCCGCGCCTCCGCCTGTGATAGGCGGAACACTGAATTTCCCAGCAGCCTGTGTTCCGCCTATCACGGACATCGTCTCATCCTCGTCCGTAGTACGAGGATGAGCGGATGTCCGTGATAGGCGGAACACTGACTGCTGGGAAATTCAGTGTTCCGCCTATCACAGGCGAAGGCGGAGGCGGAGGCGCTGCTTTTGAAGGGTAGAATGTCCGCTGTCTGTCTGCTCGACACGCTGATCGAGCAGGCAGACAGCGATGACTCGAGTATAAGCCGAGGGGGGCACTTTCAGCCTCAAAAAAGAGGCTGAAAATCTCGGCTTATACTCCTTAAAAGGGGTTGTAAACCCTCGTGTTTTTTACATCTTAATGCATCCTATGCATTAAAGTGAAAAAAAAACACTTGGCAAGTCACTGGCCCCCCCAGGCCATCTTTTTACTTACCTGAGCCCCATTCATCTCCTCGGCAGGGACGCGCTGTCCCTCTCTCCACGGGGTCCCGGCTCTTGATTGGATAGATTGATAGCAGTGCAGCCATTGGCTCCCGCTGCTGCAAATCCAATGACGCAGGCACCGTGGGGCCGGGCAGAGTACGTAATTCATGTCTGGATGCAAATGCTGCACTGGGGAGAGTGCTTCTTCTAGGGGGGTTATCTGATGTGGAGAGGAGTCGCTGGGGGGACCCCAGAAGAGGATGTCCAGGGCCATTCTGTGCAAAACAAGTTGCACAGTGGAGGCAAGATTATGTTTTTTTTTTAACAAAAAGTGTGAAAAAAAAAAAAAAAAAATGACCCTTTTCAAATAATTTTAAAGAAATTCCTGCCAGCTTAGCATGTAAAACAGATATTCACTGTCAAGCCCAGTACACACAGGTCGAACGTCAGCCTAAATCAGCCAGTAGATACCAGTCAACATTTGTCCACGTGCAGAGGTCCTGGTTTATCTAAAGCCGATCTGATGTCTGGCTTCTGTCGAACATGTATGCTGGAAAAACCAGCAGCTGATCGGCATCCGATCAGCCCTCGCAGCCGCTGATCGGTGAGCTCTGGTGGGGGGGGCTGTCCCATCAGAACACATTCGTTCAGCTGGTAGATCGCTGTATGAACATTGACTAGTACAGAGACCTCCTTGTGAGCTGCTCAGTTTTTGTTTCATTCAGTCCGCTGGGCTTACCTTGTGTACCAGGCTTGAAACTCATTCCATGCACACACATTCTTTAGCGCAAAAGAAAAAAGTAAAACATAACAGACACGCGCACAACCAAAGATTATGGGGCAACAAGTGCACATCAAATTAAAAATAGCTTTAGAGTTATTTAAAATTACAAGTTTTAAGTCCATT
This sequence comes from Lithobates pipiens, assembly GCF_037356315.1. Lineage (NCBI taxonomy): Eukaryota > Metazoa > Chordata > Amphibia > Anura > Ranidae > Lithobates > Lithobates pipiens. Next base: position 79,120,556 of record NW_027507758.1, on the reverse strand, counting down.
TTGAAACACGTTGTAGAGGACGGAGTCCATGTTGTGCACCTAAATAAATGTATCTGTGCTTGAGATACTGCAGAGTGCAGCCACTTTCTTATGCCTTTTATTGCATATACAGAGAGCATGAACAGGCTCCTGTGCTGTTTGTACACCGGAGGGGGGACAAGAAGGCTGCAGGACTTAAACAGCAGAATCTTGTTTTCTTTCCTCTTCATGTATGTAATACAGTGTTTTAATCATTCATATTCTTAAACTGTAACCTACCACGTTTCCCCTAAAATAAGACCTAGCGTGATTGTCGGTGTTGGCTGCAATATAAGCCCTACCACCCAAATAAGCCCTACTCTGTTTCCTCAAAAATAAGCCCTACCCTGAAAAGAAGACCTACAAGGACTTTAACTAGGGCTTATTTGGGGGGGTAGGGCTTTTATTTCAGCTATCACCGACAATCACACTAGGTCTTATTTTAGGGGAAACAGGGTAGCAAAAAATGTCAATGTCCCTCATTCTACATCCATTGTGTTTCAATGGTAAAAGTCTTAATGGAGATAGGAAGCGAGAGATAAGGAGTCAGCTGTGTAGAGATCTCAGATCTATGGCTCCAGTGCCAAACACAATAGAACAGGTTTGCCAAATCATCCCCAATGATTATGGTTTCCTCTAGTAATAAATGGTGCACCCCTCCCACAGGAACAAAATATGCCGAGCTGTCACATGTCACCACCTGGCAGGCAATGGTGAAGGTGACGAGCGGTCAGCTTATGCAAGCACAGCTAGTAGTGAATACAACTGTATGCATCCCGTGTGTCACTCATCAGAACCTCTGACAACATGCACAGACACATACAGAACAGAGCAACACTCGCTGCATTGAGGCCAATTTCATACAGAATGACCTGCTGAGCACAGCTTGGCTGCGGCTTCTCTCAACCTTCCCCAGTTTTCAACGTCATTGACAACTTTTTCTCTTATTGACAAAATGCCAATAACACCATTTTCAACTGATATGTTTAGGTGGCCGATAATTTGGTGTGTCTCTACAAGGAAACCTTAGTAATCTCTAGAGGAACCCTAGAAATCCATGGAACTCTGGCTGAGAATGGCTGCTCTACAGCAGGTCTACGAAACCAAACCTCCAGCATGCCCAGTCACCAACCATAGTCTTCAACAGTGCCCGAATCTCCACTGTATATACTGAACCTTGTGTGTGATGTGTGGCATTCTGGTAGGTCATGGGCCACGGTTGAGGCCCCTATATCATAATGCAGTGGTTGTCAAGGTAAAGGAACCTCAATGGCATCACCTAAGTGCAGCAGATAGCGTTCAGTGCAGATGAACGCAGTTACAAAAAATACGATTTTTATAACAGCTTACTTGTAAAATCCTTTTCTTTTGCAGTACATCATGGGACACAGAGCCATAGTAATGTATGTGTAGACAGCAGTATATGTGTGTAGTAAAGAAATAACCACTACTCTAAACCATTGTGTGTACAGACATTGAAGAACAATGCAACAAACTTTATCCCATTTTCCCTGCTTTGCATTGATTGAACAGGAATATCCCATCTACCCTCAAGCCACAAGATACTGAACCCCTAAAATGGCCAATTCCAACCTCTCCCACCCACCTCTATGGGTACTGTTGGCTTTTTAACTGCAATGAATCAATCTTCTAGTTCTATACAACTCCATTTAATTTCATTTGTATCCATTAGATTTGTCTATACCTGTTGATCAGGACCGTTTTCCTTGCTCCCAGCACAACAGGCTCCTAATGTTTCAGTAGCATTATCACCCTGCTGGACATGTTCCAGTGTAAGGACTGCAGTAAACAGTCCCTCTGTATGATGCGCTTACAAGGTCCTTCACTTCACAGCGCCTAGAGGCGATTCAGTTTGAATTGTGCACTATACAAGTATTTCATTCATTCATTGCGCTCGGCTTTACACTACTCTGCTTTTTATTGCTCTATGTCACAGGCAGTCCATCTGCCGTGCATTCCAGAAGAGTTTGAGTAGCAGAGTTGTATGGGATTTGCAATCATGAAGCTATGGCAATATTACCAGCTCCCATGGCCATGAGCTGTGGCTTCCTCCCACTCATAGCCCTGACCCTGCCAAGCAAAAGGGCAGTATATAATGTGACAAAGAAAAAAATAGTTAAAAAAAAATAAAAAAATAAAACACAGGAGAAGATTTACATGCAATTTAATATAATAATTTATATACAACTTTTTCTATATAGAGTGAAAAGCATTCAAATTCATGGTAAAATTTAAATTTCTGCATGTGACCACATTAGATCTTCCCTCACTTCCTGTCCCTGTGACCCCCCCCCCCCCCCCATACAACAGGATAGGGGGGTGCAGGTGTCATCAGGAAGGGGAGGCTCAAACAGCAATAAAAACACAGACATTGCCAAAAGTTAACCGCCTTCCCCATTAAAATGTTTTTGCCGTAATAAATATGTCAAAAAGGAGAAGCTCAACCTTCTCCATTCTATACAAAACATTTTAGCTGCATTAATGCTTTAAAATCACTTGGATAGCATAGCATTTATATTTTGTTGATCTTTTAGCAAGTAGATCACATCAACGTTAAAAAGTTCTACAAAATCTCTTTAAACAGCGATGACAGATGGGCTGCGGCAGGAAGTGATGGGCAGGATACAGGAATGCAGAGAGGAAATAATGAGTCATTGCAAAGGCTTTCCCAAAACTCAGTCCCCATTGCATTCTTTAAGTGTTGCATCAAAACTGGGAGGAGAAAAATGATAACAGAATTCAACCTTGACCGCTTCAATAACGGACACTTTCACCCCCTTCCTGCCCAGGCCAGTTTTCAGCACTGTCGCACCTTAAGCCAAGGTTCAGACTGGTGCGTGCAAAACACTGCATGAAGTTTGCACAGAAATTTGTTTTACATACTGACCAGAGAAGTACAGTCAGTGTCACCATAGATATTTTTTCTACTAGGGGTGCTTATTACAGTGAGGATACGATCACCGTTATAAGCAAATCCTTTTTCAAAATGGCACCCACTCCTGTGTTATTGTGTACTATTGTGATTGGCCACAGCCATCACTTGGTACAAGTCCGATGGGATTAGCCCCTGTACCATGCGATCACTGTGACCAATCACAATGAGCAAAAGGCATTGTGTACAACTGACATGTGATCTCTGTAATTGGTCACAGCAATCACATGGTATTCGGCCCGGCCCAGCACAACAATACTAATATCACTCTGCTGTGTGTGAGTAGGATGACGTCATGACTCCTCAGAGGATAATGGAGGAGGAAGTAGAATAAAGAAGATCCGTCTTTCTCTAGAGAACTGAGCGGACACTGACCCCCATCATCCGCACGCTCTGCTCAGCGGAAAGATCCACTGCTGATCTAAATAGAGCAGGGGTAGGCAACCTCGGCCCTCCAGCTGTTTTAAAACTACAAGTCCTACAAGACATTGCAAAACCTTGACAATCACAGGCATGATGGGATTTTTAGTTTCACCACAACTGGAGGGCCGAGGATGCCTAACCCTGAAATAGAGGCTGCCCTGTGTGAAAGAAGCCTAAGCTGGCCATACACTAGTACAGGGGACTAAAATTATGGCCCATGAGCCACATCCAGCCCACTACAAGATTTAGATCCTCTTCTCAGGTCCCCTGCCGACCCTCTGGGCCCCTCCCTCCTGCTGAGTGCCCCCGCAGCCTACTATGGGGGCACCCAAGCCAATGCAGCTGCTGTTTCTCCATAAAAAAAAAAAAAAAAAAAAAAAAAAAAAAGGAGGAGCCGAATGGTACAGCTCTGGCCTGAGCGGAGTTTTTTTTCTCATTCAAGCTAGCGGCTTAAAGCGGGGTTCCATCCAAAAGTGGATGGAACTCCTGACATGCCACATTACGTCTTTTTTTTTTCTGTTGACAAGTACACAGCTCCCACTTTGAAAGTTCCCCTTTCCCCCTCCCTGCAATCTTCTGGGACAAGTCACAGGTCCCAGAAGATTGCCCGGCCATTCAGAGGACACGCAGAGCGGCTTCGTGCATGTGCAGTGCGCACCCGGCTGTGAAGCAGCAAGCTGGCACAGCCAGGTGCCCACACTGGTGATGCTGGTGCCGTGGAGAGAATCTTGGGTTTGGGAGGCTGCATCGCTGGACAGGTTAGTGCGTTTATTACACTTTTTGTAGCCGATGACTTAATAAACACGGAATCAGCTGGAACTCCGCTTTAACTCAGAAATGTTCCTTCTATTGCTCCCCACCTCCTCCAAATTCCATAGTTTTGTGACTAGACTTCCCGTTTGTTCTCTATGGTCCCACTGTATGTAGGAACGTAGTCACCCTCTTCCTTGCTCCATAGATGGACTTACGGGATGTGTAGTGTGCATAGAGCAGTACACGAGAGCAACTATTGTGCACAGCTCATTCCCAGCAAATAGAAAGTGATGGGGAAATTGGAGGTCAGGAGTTCACAAAAGGAGGCAGAAAAACAAAGTTCATGAAATATTACAGGTTCATTCAGTAGTCAATGTGTAGGTATGTTTTTTGGCGAATAAGGACATTGTTTAGCGACAACAACTGTTTTAGGGGTTGTGTTCTACATTTTTCATATTTAAAGGGTTACTAAACCCGCAAAATTAAAATCTGTCTGTATATCCAGTTAAGCATGCTCGTTATACTCACTGTGAAACCAAATCCTGTCTGATCCTCCCCTTCTTCCACAGTCCCCTATCTACTAATAGAAGAGAGCCTTGGGGACATTCTGCACATGCTCAGTTTGGTGTGCTGTGTATTGCTAGAGCATTTTTCCTTTTTTGGGAGGGTGCACGTGATCAGAACAGGGCCAATCAGTGTTGTCCAGACAGAGGGTCAGGGGTCCTGCAGCCTAATAGGACAGTCATAGCAGAAAGAAAACTCCTACAAGCTTTAACCAGAAACCTAAAGTAGTCACATGACTGCTATATACTGCTGATGAGAAAAGTTATTTAGCAGTTTATATTACAATAATTGAATTTCCATGTTCTGTGTACTGTGGGAGACCAGATATAGTAAATGCAGGGTCCTGGGTTTATTAACACTAAAACATGATATAGGCTGGCATGTTCAACCCGGCACCTGATAAGCTCAGGTTCCTGCACTTTGATGCTAGAGGACCTTATCACACCCCGGTTATGGGGCCCTGAATGGGGAACAGATGTTCTGTACAGGCCCCTGGAAGGCCTCACATTTCCTAGTAAGTAAAGACTACAAAAACCATTCATGTCCAGAGAACATATACAGTCTCCAGGTCTGTGTGTGGGAGAACGCCTCTAATAAGGCATTCCAGAGCAGTAACTTCTCACTATTTGCTCTCTCCTCTCCTATAGCTGGGATAGGGCCACTCACTTGCTATAGATAACACAATCAGCTAATAGGTGATAGCACCAAGTAGCCACTGTTTACAACAATGAAAAGCTTTCTATAGGCAGTAAATCACTAAACATACAGAAGTCTGAAGAGCGGCAGCTAACATTTACAAGACATGGCACAGGGTCTGAGCGGCTTTCCCGCAGCCTCCTTCTACCCCAACCCATTAGTTATAAGGGTGAGATCACAACTGCCAATTACATGCAAAAACTCCAGCAGACAAAATCTAATACTTAAAAGACTAGATTGCACTTACAAGTTATGGATCAAATGGCGTGTGACAAAATAGTCGAGCCGCCCGGCTCTCGATAACTGCCCGTTCCTCTCGGTGGCATCAGCTGACATGTACCACCTACCTAAACATTGCTACTGCTGACCAAGTACACCCCTTCATTGAAATGGTATTTCCTGATGGCAGAGGCCTTTCCGCAGGATAATGTGCCCCATCACACTGCAAAAATGGTTAAGAAATGACTTGAGGAAAACGCCACGTTTGGAGGTGATAACTTGGCCCCCATATTCTCCAGATCTCCAACTAATCCAGCATCTCTGGGGTGTGCTAGAAAAACCAAGTCCGCTTCATGGAGGCCCCCACCTCGGGAACTTACAGGACTTAGGCTGGACTCACACCTATGCAGTTTCAGTGCTTTTTGCATTTTGTAGATTTGCACTACAAAAAAATAAAAATAAAATGTTCCATAGGAAACCATGTTAAATGGACTGCAGTGCAAATCTGCAAAATGCACTAAAACTGCATAGGTGTGAATCCAGCCTTAAAGGATCTACTACTGACAGCTTGGTGCCAGATACCACAACATACCTTCAGAGGTCTAGGGGTGGGTCAGAGCCGTTTTAGCTGCAAAGGGGGACCTGCTCAATATTAGGTGGGATCCTTATAATGTTATGGTCGGATTATACAAAAGGGATGATTAGGTGGTGAAATCTATGTATTTTTTTTTTCCAATACTGGAGGAAAAAAATAAAAATAAAAATTGAACAACTTAAATACCCAAGAACCTTTGTTTTGTTTTTTATATATACTGGGCCTGCATTCAGTAACAATACTAGCAGCTTTTGTATGTATTGTGCATGAAAACCAATTATTAAATGTTACCACAAGCAGATAATGGCCACCAAAACCAAATCCCCCCCTTCTGGTTTCATCCTTTTTAATCTTTTGTTTTCTTATCCTGCCACAAGCCAAACTTTGATGTTCATGAAGATTTTTGAAAAACAGGATGCCTGTAGTGTAACTTTTAAAGCAGATCTTCACTGCATCTGAGAACCACAAATCAGAAACACTAAAATTACATTTTTTTTATATTTAAAGCAAGCTTCCCTATTCATCTATGTCTCAGCTTTTTTTTGTTGAGAAACGCCTTTTAAAAACACCCCTCTAGCATTTTTGCCCATTACCCCATCTTAAGGGCAAATGATTCATGTAGTATTTCCTGGAATCCACCTGCCCTTAGCTCAAGCATGCAGGCAGGAGAGTGTGCTTGGCTTAGAAAAACCCTCCTCCTCTCGCCTTCCTGAAGGCTTCTGGGAAGTAAGACAATTTGCCTAGCCAAGAAACCAAAAAGAAATATAAGGGGGGGGGGGGGGTGTTTGGGACTTTGAAATAGGCATATGGTCAAACAAGCATATGCCTCTATCCCTATTGATTGAAAAAAAAAAAAAAAAAAAGGGGGGGGGGGGGGGGACTTTAAATGGAGGTGCGATACACAATAGTAAAATGAATGCAAAATACATAGGTTCATTCATGAAATTAGACAAAGTTATGGTACATTACAGAAATGACGAGATGGTATGCATATGAATTGACAAAAATTCATTATTGCACATAATCCTATATATTAATTTCTTGTAATACGATGTAAAACGTATAATTGAGAGAAAAAAAAAAAAGCATTTTAAAAGCTTGATGCGTTTCATGGATGAGGTTCCACTTCTTCAGAAGCAAGTGCAGAATGCAGGAATACAAAAAAATATTTCAAATTAAATAAAGATATAAAAAAAGGGGGGGGGGAGGAAACAGGAAGGCTGGGGGGACGCCCCTGCGAGCAGCAAAGACGGGGGGGGGGGGCTAAGCGCATGCGCCGGTGACGTCATTGTTCAGAAAATGAACAATTACACTGAAAGGAAGAAGGTGGGAAGCCATCCACACAGAGCACCCACTAGATTGCAAGGATTACAACAGAAATTAGATAGAATGGGTTTACTATCGCTTTAAGGGCCGTACACATGGGCCAAATATCAGAGGGTATCAGGCCGTGTGTATGGAAGCTGGTCCAAAAGAAGCCAACTGATCAGTGCATTGTGGGGGGCACAAATCTTCCTCTCAGAAGACAATAGCTCAGCAGGGAGATCGCTGTACTAACAGCAGATTGTCAGTACAGTGGCTTTAGACTGCCACAGTGGACATTAACATGTCTATCCAGGATTACCCAAATTTATCAGCAAACCTCCCTCTCATGCACCAAGAAATGCTGCCATAGAGCAGTTAAAGAAATAAAAATAACCTAAAAAAGGCAAAAGAAACTGTCAACTGGTCAGTCTGCCAGAAACACCATCATTAGAAATAGTCGAAAAGAAATATATTATATATATATATATCCTCCAGATATTTTCCCCTAGCAGGGGTTACAACGGTAAAGCCCCCCCCCACCCCAGTGGGGCATTAAACTTAAAGCAGTAGTAAAGCCCGATTTGTAATTTTTACCTACAGTTAAGACTATATTAAAGCTTACCTATTAGGTACAATGAATATCTCCTAAAAACATGCACCATTTAGGAGATCGGCTGCATGTAGGGTGACTGTCACATCACCCCAACATGCACTCTGAAGGTCCAGCATACCGTGCCGGAACCAAGGACTTCCGCGCACTGGAGTGACGGCATCGCTGCTCCACCCTCACAGCGACAGAGCCCTCAAACCTGGAAAAAAAAAAAAAAAAAAAAACACAGGGGAAGATGTCAGCCCTCAGCGAGATGCTGGAGGGATTTGTTCTAAGGCAAGTCCTCCATAATGTGCTAGTATGTGATGCATACTAGCACGTTTATGCCATTGCCTTACATTTGATGTCCTGTATATTGTAACATGTCCATGCAGAGCAAGTTTACTTTATGTTCTCCCTATCCTCTAACAATGGCACAATGGCACAATGACACGGATTGCACGGTACGGCAGCTTTAGGTGGATTTTTACAATGAGTCCTCTGACTCTGATGGAACAGAGCAGACACGTAGAGGAGTTGCACATCAACAAATAGAAAAATTGACTCCATACCAGGAAGCAATTCGTCCCAGACTGCACATACTATTCCCTAGGGCAAGATTTTCTGAGCCAAAGCCAGTTTTCACAACAAGACGATGCGACTGCCAAGAGGAAGCACAGTAAAAAGGGAGAGTGACCACCATAGATAACGGCATTGACCATCAGAAGGAGGTACCTCACACGACCAAGTTCCATGGAAAGATCAAGAGGAGCTTCACTACATATTTTTACAGACATAGTACATGAGGTTGGAGAAGAAAAAAAAAAAAAGGGACAAAGTAAATGACTGGCCTCAGGTGATCGAGATTAAACAAATCCTCCTACACAAGTTGTACCCGTTTATTTGCAGTCTTCTCTATACATCCAAAGTCCAGAATTTATAAGCTTGTCTGAACTGTCAGAAAAGGGGGTGGAGAGCTAAAGTCCCTCTGCAGAGCCCAGGAAGGACAGGCCTAAGAACTCATTGGAGTGAAAGGACACACCCCCGTTTACATAGCAGCCAACAACAGAGCTGAGGCTGTCAATCAGCTGGAGGTCCCTCCTCTGTCACCATTTTTCTCTTGGTGTCAGAAGTGATTCATACTGATAAAAAAGGAACGAAGCAGCAGATAGACTTTAGCCTTAGTGTTGCGGAATGAGACAATTACACACTATAGAGTGATATGCTTTATTCACATTTCATGTCTGAGGTTTACAACCATTTAAGTTCCCCCCTCATCTGTCCTTGTCCATGAGGAGCTTGTAAACCAGTCCAACACTTTGCCATGCAAGGAAAAATAAATAAAATTGTTCCTATGGACAGGTCATCCATCATTGGAAGGCATAACAGATGACTTCTTCATGGGATATTCACTGCATGTGCAAAGTAGTAAGAGGACCAGAGTTTGTAGTGGCAGCGGTTCAGTTTTTCATTCATCTTGCTGGAGGGCATGAAAGTTTGGGTGCTGGTGGTTAAAGCAGAGATCCACCTAAAAGGGGAAGTTCCACTTTAAGCATTCCTCCTCCTATGCCCCGTCTGTTTTTTTTTTGACAGGTGCCCACTCCCAGTTCTCCTGTCCCCCTCTTCTGGGCGACGTCACAGGTCCCAGAAGATTCCCCAACCATTAAGGAGGCACAGCACGCACACGGATGTAAAGCTGCAAGCTGTCGCAGCCGGGTGCTCACAGTTATAATGCTGGCGCTGAGGAAAGGGAGAAACCCGAGGGTTCAGGTGAGCATGGATCCTAGGACAGGCGAGTGCGTGTTTATTAAATCAGCAGCTACACTTTCTGTAGCTGCTGACTTTTAAAGACTGAAACTCCACTTTAACTACTTAAGGATCGCCTCCTGTATACATACGTTGGTACTTTGAAGAGGGATATCTCTGTAACGGCAGCAGCTGCTGCCACAACCAAGATATCCCTCTTTACAGGAGTCGTGTTTACGATAATGGTGGTCTCCACGGCGGGTTCACTGCGAGATCACCGTTATCAGCTGCGGGAGAGGTGCCACCCCCCCTCCCGCCGCTCTCCCCGTGCCCTCCACTGCTTACCTGAGCTGTCAGTAGCGGAGGAGGCGATCGGGTCATTCATGTTGCTGGGTATGGAGACGAGTGAGGCCAAGATGGCCCACACTCGTCTCTATACCATAGGAGGGCAGAAGCGATGTCAAAGTGTCACTTCTGCCCATATCTCTTGAACATTTTTTCAAATGACTCCCCCCCCCCCTCTTTTTATTGCATTCAAGTCCAAATATGAAATCTGAGGACTTTGTGACCCCAGAGCTCATATTTAAGAGGACCTGTCATGTTTTTTTCTATTACAAGGGATGTTTACATTCCTTGTAATAGGAATAAAAGTGTTTTTTTTTTTTTTAAACAGTGTAAAAATAAATAAAATCAAAGTAAAATAAATAAGAAAACATTTTATTTTTTTTATTTTTTAAACACTCTGTCCCAACGAGCTCCCAAGCAGAAGCGAACACATACATGAGTAGCGCCTGCATGTGCAAACGGTAGTCAAACCACACATGTGAGGTATTGCCGCGATCGGTAGAGTGAGAATAATTCTAGCCATAGACCTCCTCTGTAACGCAAAACATGCAACCTGTAGAATTTTTTTAAAATGTCGTTTATGGAGATTTGAGGGTAAAAGTTTGACGCCATTCCACGAGCAGGTGCTATTTTGAAGCATGACATGTTGGGTATCAATTTACTCGGCGTAACATTGTCTTTCACAAAAAAAAAAAAAAATTGGGCTAATTTTACTGTTGACTTATTTTTTTTAATTAAAAAAAAGTGAATTTTTTCCAAAAAAAGTGCACTTGCAAGACCGCTGTGCAAATACAGTGTGAAAAAAAGTATTGCAATGAGCGCCATTTTATTCTCTAGGGTGTTAGAAAAAAAAAAAACGATATATAATGTTTGGGGGTTCTAAGTAATTTTCTAGCAAAAACAAAAACTATTTTAAACATGTAAAACACAGAGTCTGAAAGAGAGGCCCGGTCCTTAACCACTTGCTTACTGGGCACTTAAACCCCCCTCCTGCCCAGACCAATTTTCAGCTTTCAGCGCTGATGCACTTTGAATGACAATTGCGCGGGCATACAACACTGTACCCAAATGAAATTTTTATCATTTTTTCCCACAAATAGAGCTTTCTTTTGGTGGTATTTAATTACAGCTGGGAGTTTTATTTTTTGCTAAACAAACAAAAAAAGATGCAAAAAAAAAAAAAAAAAATCATGTTTAATAGTTTGTTATAAAATTTTGCAAACAGGTCATTCTTCTCCTTCATTGAAGTGCGCTGATGAGGCGGCACTGATAGGCTGCACTGGTGGGCACTGATAGGCATAGTTAAGGCGGCACTAATAGGCACAGATAAGGTGGCACCGATGGGCACAGATAAGGCGGCACAGATAAGATGGCACGGATGGGTGGCACTAAGGGGCATTGATAGGCGGCATTGATAGGCGGCACTGATAGGCGGCACCGTTGTGGGCACTGATGGGTGGCACTTATTTATTAATGAGGTGGCACTGGCAGGGCTGGCCGTGATCGGGACTGATGCTGTCAGCGCGAGGAGGAATAATAGCCGATTAACGGCTCAGTTGTATCACATGATCAGCTGTCATTGGCTGACAGCTGATCACGTGGTAAGGGGTCGGGATCGACCCCTTACTCGGATCCGTGATCAGGCGAGTCTCATAGACTTGCCAATCACAGAGCGCGCCGCTCAGGGGGGCGAGCGCAGGCCGCTCATGCATGGGACGACGTCAATAGACGTTGTCCCGGCAAAGGAGGTGCGCACTGTAGCCGTCATTTGGCTATAGCGCGGATCTCTAGTGGTTAAAGAGGAGGGCCGGTTTAGAAAAAAAAAAAAAAAAAAAATTTTTTTTAAAAAGTCAGCAGCTGCAAACACTGTAGCTGCTGACTTTTAATAAGTAGACTTACCGTCCCTCGGACTCGGGTCCCGGCGCCACCATTTTGGGTAAGGGAAACAGGCAGTGGAGCCTTGCGGCTTCACTGCCCATTTCCTACTGCGCATGCGCGAGACGCGCAGCGCTTTGTGAATGGGACACAGTTCCCAGAACACAGTGCGACCCATTACCCAGAAGACGCCGCATGGAGGAGAGAAGAAAGAAGATCTCCGCGGAGGAGGAAGAGGCAGATTAGGATGATGTGCCTAGCAACAGGCATTTCTGGTAAGTAAATAAAAAAAAATGTCTTTTTTTTAATGATTTTTTTCTAATTTTTAATGTATTTTCTTTTTTCAGGGTGGCCCTCCACTTTAAGTGGTTAAGGATGACTACACAACTATAATTTCGCTATACATACAATAAAAAATAAATAAAGTTTTTCTGCTCTTTTAAACAGGATTCTACATACCGCTCACATGACCAAACCTGAAGGAACTTTCACGTGAACGTAACATATGGTTAAAAAAAAAATTTAAGGGAGGACGATATACGAGGGAGGACGGGCGTGTCACCACCTACATCCTCTTTCATGTAGAATCTACAGAGGAACATTCCCTTCCAAATACCTACTGAAAGGCAGCAAGCACAGGCTAGTGACTCGGGATCTGGGCGAGACCCATACCTCTTCAGATGAAATGTGCAAAAGAATATCCTTGTGTGGTCGACTGACCACTGTATCCAGATGTGTAAAAAACACACCCCTCCCCCACAATGTAAAAATACTAAGGCCTGGATATCACTCTTTGGTCTCCTAAAGTACGCCATTTCGAGGACAGGCATAAACATGCAGCAACGCTTCTGCTGGCCTGAGGGATTTTCCGTCTTGTACAAGGATCAAACAGTATTTCTAGTGTATCTACAGACACAACCCCTCCCCCGCCCAAAATAATAAAAAAAAAATAAAACCAAAAAGCTCCTGGAGATAAAGCTTATAAAACGACGGAGAGCACATGTGATTTTATAAAGTCGAACAAACAAATGCTTGATGTGAGTCACCATCCACAGGAGAAGAGCGAGGGGACAAACTTTAGGAAATATACGGCAGTGTTATCCAGAGATCATTCCCGTGTGCTTCATCCCCAAAGACACACTATAATACACACTATATACACTCACACTATAATATAATAGAATATAAAATGTCATTTACAGAGAGACAATACTTGTGCACCACTTTTATCTGAAGGTCCCCCGAGGACACGGTGTATCCATTCTCTAGAACAGCGATTCTCAAACTCCAGTCCTCAAATAGCGCCAACGGGTCATGTTTTCAGGATTTCCCTCAGATGAAATGCCTGCGGTAATTACTAAGGCAGTGAAGCTAATCAAATCACTATCCAAAAGAATGGAAAGCCTAAAAACATGACCTGTTGGGGCACCTTGAGGACTGGAGTTGCGAAACACTGCTCTATACAATACACTTCCAGTCCTCCATCTAGATCAGCCTCTCTCAACCTTTTAAACCCTTGAAGAACCCCTGACAATTTTTATATCTTAGGGAAGCCCTGCTAAAATCAATTAATTGGGGTCTCAGGAGGAAGAAAGCCCCCCCCCCCATACACTGCCTGCCAAGGGGAAGAACGCCCCCCTCCATACACTGCCGGCCAAGGGGAAGAACGCCGCCCCCCCCCCCATACACTGCCGGCCAAGGGGAAGAACGCCGCCCCCCCCCCCATACACTGCCGGCCAAGGGGAAGAACGCCGCCCCCCCCCCCATACACTGCCGGCCAAGGGGAAGAACGCCCCCCCCCCATACACTGCCGGCCAAGGGGGAAGAATGGCCCCCCCCCATACACTGCCGGCCAAGGGGGAAGAATGGCCCCCCCCCATACACTGCCGGCCAAGGGGGAAGAATGGCCCCCCCCCCATACACTGCCGGCCAAGGGGGAAGAATGGCCCCCCCCCCCCCCCCCCATACACTGCCGGCCAAGGGGGAAGAATGGCCCCCCACCCATACACTGCCGGCCAAGGGGGAAGAATGGCCCCCCACCCCATACACTGCCGGCCAAGGGGGGAAGAATGGCCCCCCCCCCATACACTGCCGGCCAAGGGGGAAGAATGCCCCCCCCCATACACTGCCGGCCAAGGGGGAAGAATGCCCCCCCCCCCCCCATACACTGCCGGCCAAGGGGGAAGAATGCCCCCCCCCCCATACACTGCCGGCCAAGGGGGGAAGAATGCCCCCCCCCCCCATACACTGCCGGCCAAGGGGGAAGAATGCCCCCCCCCCATACACTGCCGGCCAAGGGGGAAGAATGCCCCCCCATACACTGCCGGCCAAGGGGGAAGAATGCCCCCCCCCCATACACTGCCGGCCAAGGGGGAAGAATGCCCCCCCCCATACACTGCCGGCCAAGGGGGAAGAATGCCCCCCCCCCCATACACTGCCGGCCAAGGGGGAAGAATGCCCCCCCCCCATACACTGCCGGCCAAGGGGGAAGAATGCCCCCCCCCATACACTGCCGGCCAAGGGGGAAGAATGCCCCCCCCCATACACTGCCGGCCAAGGGGGAAGAATGCCCCCCCCCATACACTGCCGGCCAAGGGGGAAGAATGCCCCCCCCCATACACTGCCGGCCAAGGGGGAAGAATGGCCCCCCCATACACTGCCGGCCAAGGGGGAAGAATGGCCCCCCCATACACTGCCGGCCAGGGGGGGGGAAGAATGGCCCCCTAAAGCATAAATCATCGTGCATGTCATGATGCTGGCTCTGCCAAGTGATGTTGGCCCTGGAACTATGCAAGGCCCCATCAGATGGCAGTCAATCAGCCACAGCTCAAAAAAAAAAAACACAGGCAACTAGAGATGGGCACAGGTTTCAGTAGAACCCAAAGGATGTCATCGCTCTCACCCAATCAACAGTGGCCAAGGGGTGGGGATACTTGTGACCTCATTGTACTTGTGCCCGGTCCCCCACCTGCACATACACAAAGGGGTGCTTGTGACAATATTGGTCACATGACCATATTAGACCAATGATGTCACCAGCATCCCCACCAATTTATGTACCAGGAGCTGCAGGGAGGGGGGGGGGGGGGGGGAACGCCTTGGCTGCAGTTGATGGGTTTGGAAGGAAGCCGTCACTACAACTCAAAGTTTGGACCAATCCGTATTCAACCTTACTAGCATATCCGGAGGAACCTTGGTGTTCCATGTAACCCAGACAGAAAATGGCCGCTCTAGATCAGATCCAAACACATCCCTGCTCCAGAGGTTGCTGGGGGTTCCTTGTGCTGTGGTTGACTGACCCCCATCGGATGGTGCCGGCATCATGACATTTTAGCTTTAGTCCCACTGATCATCAATGCAAGGGCCATTTTCCCCCATTGACCCCCTCAATGAACTGGTTTTAGTAAAGGTTCACAGAGACCTGAAAAATGATTTCAAGGGTTCCTAAGGGGGGAAAAAGGTTGATCTAGGCTGTCGGCTCCTACAAGCTCCCTTACCGATCATATCCTGTATGTGCAGGACATGACTAATATACCTGTACAAGGAAATGTCTCATTAATTCGTATTGTCTGCAACATGTGACCCCAGTGTGTGTCAATTCACCCCACAATAGATGATCTACTCTCCTACAGAAATGCCGTCCTGTGTGCAGCCTGTCCTCTTACTACAGGACTCTCATTAATACATCGGGGGCGGTTTACTGAACACACAGACTGTGCACTTTGCCAGTGCAATTGCACTCATTTTCCCCAGAGCTTAGTAAATGCAGTGAAGCTCTGCTGATTGCCATCATCCAATCATGTGCAAGCAAACTTTTTTTTTTTTAAATCATCATCCTTGCACCCTGATTGGATATTCTTTACAAAGTGAAGCTTCACACCACATTCACTAAGCTCTGGGGAAAATTAGAGCAACCGCACAGGCAGAGTGCACAGTATTTGTCTTTAGTACATCCACCCCACAGGATATCCCCATACAGCTTCTAAATTTCCTGATAGAGGGTCAAACCCTCGTTCACACTGGAGAAACTTGACCTGTCAAATCGCATGACAAGTGACATCCCATTGTCAGCAATGGCAGTCTTCAAATGGATGCGACTCCAAATTTGCAAAACCACGTCGATTTGAAAAAAAAAAAAAAAAGAAGGGGGAAGAAGAGGAAGAGGAGTTCCTGCACTACTTTTGGAAATTTTCGGGTGTGACTTGAACAGACATCAGTACAGGATGCCGCACACATGTCTTCAGTCGCACTGACATGCAGCTTTGAAATTATGCGATCTCAAGGTGAACGAGGGCTTGCCAATGGGAAATGACAGGAATGGAGGGTCTGTACAACTACATGCCCCAGCATGCCTTGCAGAACTAAAAATAAAAATGATATACATATAAAAAAAAAAAAATTATAATTGTATTTTTTTGTCCCCTCCCTTATCCCTCTATGTGTAGATTTGGTGGAAGAACATAGACACTCCTATTAATGTCTCTATATAATTGTCGGCTTGAAGAGCACCACATGTCCCAGCATGCCCTGTAGGACACATAGATCTATGGAGCCAGAGCGGTGACTGTTATTTGCAGTGTCTGTATGGGGCAGCCATGTATGATGACATATGGGGGGGGTCCCATACTGCGAGCCCCCAGCACAGACAACCTCCCTCCCCCGTGACTCACCCAGGATCTCCTTCCTGCGGTCGGCATGCGGTTGGTCGGTGTACACCCACTCGAAGTCCTCCCGGGCCACCCTGTTGCCCATGTTGGCTGGCTGCAGTGTCAGCTCCGGAGTGAGTGCCCGTACAGTGCGCGCTCCCGCTATACAGAACCGGAAACCTCGCGCCGCCAACACGCCCCCACTAAGCAGCGGAGCCAACACCACCTCGTCGTCACACCCGCAATGACTGGCCTGGAAGCGCCACGCCCCGCGGTCCGCCCTGAGACACACCCTTTGAGTCCAAGACGTACTTAGTCAACGCAATAGAGAAGTGGGCCGTACTTCGTTCATCACGCCTTCTCCTGATTGGTGAATCCTGAGCTGTCATGAAAGGCTTAGCCAATCAACAGTCAAACAAAAAAAAAAGCACGCG
Organism: Lithobates pipiens; assembly: GCF_037356315.1. Lineage (NCBI taxonomy): Eukaryota > Metazoa > Chordata > Amphibia > Anura > Ranidae > Lithobates > Lithobates pipiens. Next base: position 79,103,395 of record NW_027507758.1, on the reverse strand, counting down.
AAGAGTAGCCGGGTTTAGCCCCACCTGTTAAAGATGACACGCCTTTTTCTCTATTAAAGGGCGGCTGTAATTAAAAGAGGGCGTGTACTAACGGTCTGGGGCTGTAAGGATGGAAGCGGTAACGCCCACTATGTGACGTGCGGAGTCGGGCCAGTGAAAAGCCTGTTATGTGATCGGATGAGGACCAGGCTGTCACTGTTCATTTCTGGATGAAGTTATGTTTTACTTGTTGATTATGGAAACAATTCCCATCTTCCCCGAATCCTGACTCCTCCCTGTAATCAAACAAGGCGGAGGGGGAGGGGGGGGTTACTAAAAATATAAAATATTGTTTTTTTTTTAATTGTCTTTTTTGTTTATAGCACAAAAATAGAAAAAAAGAAAGTTCTATTTGTGGGAAAAAAGGACATCAGTTTTATTTGTGTACAGCGTCGCAGGACCTCCCCAAATTATCAGTTAAAGTAACGCAGTGCCGTATCGCAAAAAAAAAATGGCCTGGTCATGAAGGGGGGGTAAATCTTCCAGAACAGAAGTGGTTAATGCAGAACTAAAGACACTAAACTCGCTTCCTCTCTTAAAGTTCCTCTCACCGACATCTCCCCCCCCCCCCCCGGTCCTCGTCTTCAGGGATCTTCAAAGGCCGTTGCGGGATGATGGAACTCCTACACATGCTCAGAAGTCATCCCAGCACACATGGACCATGACAGCATTGTAAGCTGAGCTGTGCATGCTCAACTCCGTTTATATTCCGCAAGCGGTGTTCATTTTGGCAGCAAATTTTTATTTAGGTTTAGTCTTCTGCCCCATACACACGGTTGGACTTTCCAATGGAAAATGTGCGATTGGATCTTGTTGTCGGAAAATCTGATCATGTGTGGGCTCCATCTGACTTTTTCCGTCAGATTTTCCAACGCACAAAGTTTGAGAGCAGGATCTAAAATTTTCCGACAACAAAATCTGATCGTTTAAATTCCGATCGTGTGTAGACAATTCCGACAGACAAAGTGCCACGCATGCTCAGAATAGACAAAGAGACGAAAGCTATTGGCTACTGGCCTCTTTATAGTCCCGTTGTACGTGTTGTTCGTCACCGCGTTCTGAACTATCAGATTTTCCGACAACCTTGTGTGACCGTGTGTATGCAAGATCACTTTGGGACAAAATCCGTTTGAAAAAATCCAACGGATTTTGTTGTCGGATGTCCGTCCGTGTGTACAGGGAATTACTCACTTAACACATTGGGGGTTATTTACAAAAGTAAAATCCACTTTGCACTGCAAGTGCACTTGGAAGTAAAGGCGCTGTGATCTGAGGCTTGCACATGATTGGATGATAATATCAGCAGAGCTTCCCCTCATTTCAGATCTACTCCTTAGATTCAGAGCGACTGCACTTTCAAGTGAACTTGCAGTGCAAAATGGATTTGCCTTTCATAAATAACCCCCATTGTGTTATCATTCATGTTGAATGGCACCAAAACATACTAAGAACACGCTTGTGTTGTATGTAGAGCCATGCAACACATGGCAGAAAAAAGGGTCTTGTGTGATGTTAGGCATGTTGGGGTGGGCTGGCAGCCCATTCATTTGAAATGGGATGCCTTAAAGCAATGCATTTTAACATGCATTCGTTAATGCACCGCACATACTGTATGTAAATTGTACCTTAAATGAAAAGCTAGGGTTAAAAACCCTTATACAGTGGGTATAAAAAGTCTACACACCCCTGTTAAAATGTCAGGTTACTGTGATGTAAAAAAAGTGAGACAAAGATAAATAATTTTAGAACTTTATCCCCCTTTAAAGAGGAAGTAAACCCTGATGGGTTTACTTCCTCTTTCATTCCCTGCAAAGGCAAAGCATAATGGACTACTATGCATCGCATAGTAGCCCATTATGTGTCACTTACCTGACACAGGAGCCAGCGAAGTCGCCGCTGTCCCCTGTAGTCCGCCGCATCCATCTTGCTGGTGGCATCTCGCAGCTCCGCCGCTGTCATTCGGCGAAGCCGCGATGACGTCACTCCCGCGCATGCGCACGGGAGTCGACACGCGCGGCAGCTCCATTCTTGGAAATGCCGCGCTCAGTGCGCCTGCGCGCCGCTGTCTACGGCGCATGCGCCGTAGACAGCAGTGCCCGTTTTCGGGCAAATATCTCCTAAACCATATAGGTTTAGGAGATATTGCTTGGACCTACAGGTAAGCCTTAATCTAGGCTTACCTGTAGGTGAAAGTGGTTTGTAAGGGTTTACAACCACTTTAATGTGACCTATAAACTGTACAACTCAGTTGCAAACTGAAATTTTTTTTTGGGGGGGGGGAAGTAAAACTAAAATAATGTGGTTGCACAAGAAGAGAGAGCAGCAGTGACCAGTCATTATTACAGGAAGGGGCGGAGACAAGACCAGTCACCCTGCACAAGAAGAGAGAGCAGCAGTGACCGGTCATTATTACAGGAAGGGGCGGAGACAAGACCAGTCACCCTGCACAAGAAGAGAGAGCAGCCGTGACCAGTCATTATTACAGGAAGGGGCGGAGACAAGACCAGTCACCCTGCACAAGAAGAGAGAGCAGCCATGACCAGTCATTATTACAGGAAGGGGCGGAGACAAGACCAGTCACCCTGCACAAGAAGAGAGAGCAGCAGTGACCGGTCATTATTACAGGAAGGGGCGGAGACAAGACCAGTCACCCTGCACAAGAAGAGAGAGCAGCCGTGACCGGTCATTATTACAGGAAGGGGCGGAGACAAGACCAGTCACCCTGCACAAGAAGAGAGAGCAGCAGTGACCGGTCATTATTACAGGAGGAAGTGGAGACAAGACCAGTCACCCTGCACAAGAAGAGAGAGCAGCCGTGACCGGTCATTATTACAGGAAGGGGCGGAGACAAGACCAGTCACCCTGCACAAGAAGAGAGAGCAGCAGTGACCGGTCATTATTACAGGAGGAAGTGGAGACAAGACCAGTCACCCTGCACAAGAAGAGAGAGCAGCCGTGACCAGTCATTATTACAGGAAGGGGCGGAGACAAGACCAGTCACCTGCACAAGAAGAGAGAGCAGCCGTGACCGGTCATTATTACAGGAGGGTGCGGAAACAAGACCAGTCACCCTGCACAAGAAGAGAGAGCAGCCGTGACCGGTCATTATTACAGGAAGGGGCGGAGACAAGACCAGTCACCCTGCACAAGAAGAGAGAGCAGCAGTGACCGGTCATTATTACAGGAGGAAGTGGAGACAAGACCAGTCACCCTGCACAAGAAGAGAGAGCAGCCGTGACCAGTCATTATTACAGGAAGGGGCGGAGACAAGACCAGTCACCTGCACAAGAAGAGAGAGCAGCCGTGACCGGTCATTATTACAGGAGGGTGCGGAAACAAGACCAGTCACCCTGCACAAGAAGAGAGAGCAGCAGTGACCGGTCATTATTACAGGAAGGGGCGGAGACAAGACCAGTCACCTGCACAAGAAGAGAGAGCAGCCGTGACCAGTCATTATTACAGGAAGGGGCGGAGACAAGACCAGTCACCCTGCACAAGAAGAGAGAGCAGCCGTGACCGGTCATTATTACAGGAAGGGGCGGAGACAAGACCAGTCACCCTGCACAAGAAGAGAGAGCAGCAGTGACCGGTCATTATTACAGGAGGAAGTGGAGACAAGACCAGTCACCCTGCACAAGAAGAGAGAGCAGCCGTGACCAGTCATTATTACAGGAGGGGGCGGAGACAAGACCAGTCACCCTGCACAAGAAGAGAGAGCAGCAGTGACTGGCCATTATTACAGGAAGAGGCTGAGACAAGACCAGTCACCTTGCACAAGAAGAGAGAGCAGCCGTGACTGGTCATTATTACAGGAAGGGGCGGAGACAAGACCAGTCACTCTGCACAAGAAGAGAGAGCAGCAGTGACCGGTCATTATTACAAGAAGCTCCTACAGGGGCAAAGTTATTGCACAGATCAGGAAGAAATACCCAAAGCACACCAAGATTCCAGCAAGAATTAATATGTTGCAGCTTGTATGAGATTTTAGCATTTAAAAAACACACAATGCTGCCGAGAGTGGAAGGCCACAAAGTAGTGCTGGTATCACAAAATCTTTTTACAGATGGAATTCCAGGCGTCATGTGCAAGTCTTAAAAAAAAAAAAAAAAAAAAGAACAATAATGAAAATACATTTATAAAAAAACAAAATGTTTAAATATAGCTACAGTAGGATCTGCAGTGTGCAGGACACACAGTCTGCCTCTGTAAATTTCCCCTGCATGCTAATTACATTCCTATTCATCAATGATAAATACACCCCTCGTGGGTTTCCTTTAAGAAATAAACTGCGTATTTCCCGCTTCCCCAGGAAGAATGTTGCAGGATTTCATACAATAGACTTGTATCTAGATTCCAGTGGCATATCACAGCTCCTGCTGATACATATAAATAAATAGCACAACCTGGACCAGGACAAAGGAACGCGGTCCAATCTGATACAGAGAGTAATAACAACACTTGGACGCTAAACTTTAAAAAAAAATTTTTTTGCCGTATCAGCCAGCTTTGGGGATCCTTACTTAAATGTTAAATAAAGTATTGTTTTAGTTTCCAATTAATACAAATTTAGGCTATGTTTATACATGTGGAAAGATTGCTGCACCTCTGAAAAGTGATCTGCCTTTTCAGAGGCATTTGGCAGGCAGTGAGGAGGCAATATACTGCTTCATCACCTCCTGTTTTAACCATATAAATACCTGGCTGACTTTAAAAAATAAAATAAAATTGCGGGACTCCGGCTTTAAGGTGAAAAAACACGAGCCATTACAATCCCTTTAACTCTCTAGGATTACCCGGGCTCAGAGGAAGTGGGTTGAATGATGCTGGGCAGGCTGAGGACATCTAGTGGCAGAGAAAAAGCACTAAGGGGAAATCTCTGAATTGAAGGTGAATATTGCAACAAAAGCTGCTTTTGTTATTTTTTTTTTTTTTATCTTTCTTTACATTTTGGTTCTTCTTATTTTTGGCTTTATAGTTTTGCTATAAAACATTAGATTTTTCTAGGCTTTTACCTGAAGTTTTTTTAAGTTTGTGACAGGTTGTCCTTAATCCAGCTCCAATGATACACCGTACTTCATCAAACTAGTTGTCATCCGGTTAGAGTTTACGTGTCCTTTAAGCTTCCTTAAACAAGTTTGGATTGATGTAGTGTTTTCAATGTAAACCTGATCGGCTGATATAACAACAGAGGACTGGTTCCGAACCATTATTTTTACCTGTTAATTTCTATTATGCCATAAACAAGGTTGAGATGCAGTCTTATGGAACTTTTCAGAGTTGTACTAGATTATTACCCTTAGGGGATGTTGTGGCAGTGACTTTGAGAAAGTCCTTACACCATCTCTCCTACTTCTGTATAAAAAGATTTCTGTCTGCCCCATAGGGTTGGTTTACCTGTAAGCTGGCCATACACTATACACATTTCCGCAGGGTCTAATGAACTGGTTGAAATTTGTGCAGTGAGTGGCCCAGTTGGCCCCCTCCCGCTCAACATCCTTCTATTGAAAAATCAAAAGGAGCTAGGAGGAAGATTGTCAGTCAAACAGCATCCAATCAGATACAGCCACTGTGTAGGTGTAGTCGTTGTGGGGGTTATGAGAAATTGCCCTAAACCTGTAGGTAAATAGGAGAACCAGAACCTTCGCCAACTTAAAGCGTGGGTTTGATAATAAAGTTGGCAGTGCCTCCACCCAGGACAGGACCCAGGATTCCTTTCCTGGGAAATGAATCAGTATTTAATCAAAATAATTGGAAGCAGAAGAACTAATGCAACCAGCATATAATAATAAAAATATACACCCCCCCCGGCCACTTTATTAGGTACACCTTGCTAGTATTGGGTTGGACCCCCTTTAGCCTTCAGAACTGCCTTAAAGGGGTTGTAAAGGTAAATATTTTTTCACCTTAATGCATTCTATGCATTAAGGTGAAAAAACATCTGACAGTGCATTGCTGGCTAATGATTGGCCAAGCATGCACTATGACCCGCTTGCTTGGCCAATCACAGCACCGTCTGTACAGAGAGCCATAATTGGCCAAAGCCAGGGTGGCTTTGGCCAATTATGGCTCAGGGAGTTTACCGGTAGTACATGGCCTACACTATACAAGACCGCCTGCGTGGCGGCCTTGTGTAGTGTGCTGTGGCAGCGGAGAGAGCGATAGACAGAGAGACAGTGTCATTTGATTTAAATTAGATGAGTCAGTTAGCTGCAGTTACAGTGTATGGAGGATATATATGCATCCTTGGTGTTGTGTGTCTGTGTGTATATATATATATATATATATATATATATATATATATATATATATATATATATATATATATATATATATATACACTGTATTCAGTTTAGCTAGATCCATTCCTGTTATTCTCTTCCTAATATACTGACAGGCATGCAGGTAATTTTAGTACTTGCTGTTTTTACAGTAAGCCCCTGTACACACGGTCGGACATTCTGCCAACCAAAACCGTTGGATTTTGTCCGACGGATTTTGTCCGACGGATTGTGTCCGAAACTGTTGCATACACACGGTCGGACCAAGTTGGAAAATCCGATCATTCTGAACGTGATGACGTTATTTCGTTACGACGGGACTACGTTCAGGCTAGTAGCCAATAGCTTTAGTGTAGGAATTTGATCTGAGCATGCGTGGCACTTCGTCCGATCGGAATTCTCTACACATGATCTGAGTATGTCCGATCAGACCAGTTTGTCGGAAAATATTTCCAACAGTTGGAAAATTGGGTCCGAAGGATATTCCGACTGAATCAGTCCGATGCATACCACACACAGTCGGATTATCCGACAACACGGTCCGATAGGACACATTCCGACGGATTCTCTGACCGTGTGTACAAGGGCTTAGTGTACTGTGTCCTTTGCACAGTGTGCACCTAAAGCTTCCTTCAAGACAATTGCTGGTGTTCTTCTGATCCTATTAATACCACAGGCAGGCAGCTGCAGGATCTACAGTTAGTGCACTGTGTCCACTGCACAGTGTGCACCTAAAGCTACCTGAAGAAAATTGCTGGCGCTCTTCTGATCCTATTAATACCAACGGCAGGCAGTTGCAGTATTTACAGTAATTGTACTGTGTCCTCTGCACAGTGTGCACCTAAAGCTACCTTCAAGACAATTGCTGGCGTTCTTCTGATCCTATTAATACCAACGGCAGGCAGCTACAGTATTTACAGTTAATATACTGTGTCCTCTGCACAGTGTGCACCTAAAGCTACCTTAAAGACAATTGCTGGTGTTCTTCTGATCCTATTAATACCACAGGCAGGCAGCTGCAGTATTTACAGTTAGTGTACTTTCCAAACAAACGGATTTGGCCACACACAAGCACACCAAAGTCCGATGGATTTGAACATGATAACGTATGACCGGACTAGAATAAGGAAGTTCATAGCCAGTAGCCAATAGCTGCCCTAGCGTCGGTTTTCATCTGTTGGACTAGCATACAGATGAATGGATTTTTCGACTGGACTCTAGTCCGTTGGACAGATTTGAAACATGTTTTATTTCTAGGTCTGTCAGATTTTGGGGAAAAAACAGTCCGCTGGAGCCCAAACATGATCGAATTGTCCGACAGATTGCGGTCCGCCGGACCTAGTCTGCCGGAAAGTCCAATCATGTGTATGTGGCATTAGTGTACTGTGTCCTCTGCACAGTGTGCACCTAAAGCTACCTGAAGACAATTGCTGGTGTTCTCATATTAATAATACTACAGACAGGCAGTTGATTCTGCTAGTTGCAGTATAATCAGTATATATATATATATATACATCCCAGCTTTGTGCAGCTACATCTCACTGCAGGCAATTAGTATTACTATTTAAAGTTTATAGAAAAGTCCCAAAGAAAAGTGTATTCTTCCACGGTGAAGAAAAGTGAAAAAAATCCAAAGACGTGTGCCAAATGTGGAAACAGAGAAAGGGGGAAAACACTGCGCTGAAGCCAAAAGCTAAAGGTCAGCAGCTAACACCCAAACAAACAAAGTTTAGTGAAAATGAGAAAAAATTGTAGTGTAGCGCTAGTGAATCAATTGGTGTAAAACTCTAAAGCTATATTTGAAGGGGTGGTAATAAAACCAATACTATAAAACATACACGTGAAATAATGTGCAAAGGTAAATAAAAAATGATAATATAGAACGAAAATAGATTAAATTAATAATTCACTAAGTATATGGATGCAATATATAAATGCACACAAATCTTAATGGGTATCAGCAACTGTTCAGTTATTCCCATTCAAATATAGCTTTACAGTTTTACACCAATTGATTCACTAGTGCTACACCAATTTTTTCTCAAATGTGGAAACAGCACCTCCACCACAGTAAATGCTGCCGCTTACCAGATGGTAGTGGTTCCTTATTATAGGGGACCACAATATGCAGATGGCTTGTTACCCCAGCCAGGGGTCTTGGACAAGTGTATTGGCGTGGACAGGCTCCCTCAATCACGCCGATATTCGGGCCAGATACAGCGAATACCCACACCGTCAGCATAAATATAAACGATAAAACTCGCAATAGTGTAAAACCATAGTGTTTATTGTAAAGAGTAAAAACAAATTGCGCACTTACATTAAAAAGATGTGCATATAGCATGTAACAAGCGAGCCGGCCAGTCTCGATAAACGCCCAATACTTCTGGGACTCAGAGTGTAGCATTGACGTCAGTGCGTCGCCCCTCCTCCCTATGCGTTTAGTCACTAACAGGACGTTGTCACGGAGTACAGTATGTCTGGAAGGCCAACAAGGAGAGGCAGACAGTTACAAGCTAATAAAAGAGGGCAAGCAGGCTCTGTGTCTAGAGGCAACAGTGCTGGTCGTGGACACGGTGCATCCTCATCAGCACATGGCCGTGGGACACGCTTGTCCTTTTTTTCGGCAGCTGGCCATGTTGAGCCGCAACATGCCGAAGACTTGGTAAAGTGGATGACCAAGCCGTCCTCATCCTCCTCATCCTCTCTCACCTAGGCTCAGGGTACTTTGTCTGGCAAAGCAGCTGCCAACGTGGCCTCTTCCCTCGTCTCAATGGCATCAGTCACTCCTTCCCTAGCCCCACCATGTTCTCCTGAGGAGGCCCCCGAACTGTTTGACCACAGTGTTGGGTACATGCTCCAGGAGCATTCCCAGCGTTTTGAAGGCTCCGATGATGGTACCCAGCTAGAGGAAAGCAGTAACGTAAAGCCTAGAGAGAGGGGGTGCCCAAGAAGGCCAGCAATCTGGCAGTCATGTTCCCCCAGCTGCAGAATACTGCCAGGTTTGCTCCAGTGATGAGGAGGGAGGGGATGATGAGGTCACTGACTCCACATGGGTGCCTGATAGGAGAGAGGAGGAGGAGGCACATCAGCGAAGCAGGATGCCCTCCAGGGGCCAACTTAAGGGCAGCACACTGACTGCATCACACCACAGAGTTATTCCAAAAGTTCTTTGGTGTGGGCCTTTTTTGAGACGAGTGCATCAGATCGCACCGCTGCTATTTGCAACATATGTCTCAAGCATATCTTGCGTGGTCACCCGCTTGGACACCTCATGCTTGACCAGACATATGTTGACCTGCCATGCAGATCGTTGGCAAGCGCATCTAAAAGACCCACACCAAAGAACAAAGAGGACCTCTCCTTGCTCCTCATCACTAATGGACTATATTTTGTGTTTCTGGCATATGTGATACCATTTATGTTTTCAGTTTGAAATTGATTGTATACATTATAAGGTTTCTTACTGGTTTGATATTTTGCATCACATTTCAAATTTAAACTTACAGTTGGATGTTTAAAGTGGTTGTAAACCCTTACAACCAACTTTGACCTACAGGTAAGCCTAGATTAAGGCTTACCTGTAGGTCCAAGAAATATCTCCTAAACCTACACGGTTTAGGAGATATTTGCCGAAACACAGGCACCGCTGTTTACGGCGCATGCACCGTAGACAGCGGCACGCAGGCGCACTGAGCACGCCGTGGTCAATGGCAATATGCCATGAGTGGCAGCTCCCGTGCGCATGCACAGGAGTGACGTCATCGCGGCTTCGCCGAATGAGAGCAGCGGAGCAGCGAGACCCACCGAGAAGATGGATGCGCCGGACTACAGGGGTAAGTGACACATAATGGACTACTATGCGATGCATAGTAGTCCATTATGCTTTACCTTTGCAGGGAATGAAAGAGGAAGTAAACTCATCAGGGTTTACTTCCTCTTTAAGTTTTAAAAACAATAAAGCGCTGCTAGGGCCTTAGTGCGGTTCACCGTTTGGTGACTGTCTTGGGCTCCATTTTTGAATATTGTAGCCACAGACTGAACAAAAGTAATTTAATTTACCACTGTATGACCGGATGTCCACGCTAGAAAAAGGAATATTAATAATTGTAAGGGTTTTTAGCAGTTTTTTTTCAATTGACTTTAAAGGGTAAGTTTTTTTAACAAAGAAATTAAAAGGTCAACATGCCCGACCCCTCCCCTGACCCCCCCCCCCCCCCCGCTGTCTTCTGGAAGACACACAGGTCCAAGAAGACAGCAGGGACGAGTCAGAACGTGCAGTACGACTCGCGCATTTGCAGTAGGAAAACAGGCTGTGAAGCTGCAAGGCTTCACTTCCTGATTCCCTTACTTAAGATGGCGTCGTCTCCACCCGGAGCCGAGGGACGGGTCAGCTTCGGGTGAGGACATCACGGGCGCCCTGGACAGGTAAGTGTCCTTATTTTAAAAGTCAGCAGCTGAAGTATTTGTAGCTGCTGATTTTTTTTTTTGCAGGCGGAAATCCACTTTAAGGAGAGAGTAGTGACCTGGTAGTTGTCATGGGACCTGGGAGCTTGATTCTCCCGGACGTGTCATTTATCAAAGTGTACAGTACTTCAGGGGAGGTGTTCTCTGTGTGAACCTGATATAATGCAGGTTTTCAGTTTCTTCTTTACAGGCAGTGGCGTATGATCCATGGGTACAGGATGTTTACTGCACACAGGCCTCCGAGGGGAGGGGGGCCCACTGTGATCCATCCTGCACACATGGATGATTGTCCTTTGGTTCCCAGCCGGGGATGATTGGTGCGACGGGAGGGACAGCTGTAAGCTCTGATCTCCTGAATGAGAGCCGCTTCTCCTCCACTCCCTCCTGCAGCTATCTGTGCTTACAGCTGTCCCTTCCTCCGCATCCAATCCTCCCGGGCTGTTCTCCGTGTCGTCCTCCTCCTCCCGGTCTCCTCTGCTGCTCCCTGTTCTCTCCCCGCCTGCTGTGTCCTCCTCTTGTCCTCTCCCGCGGGCTGCAGGGGATGTGTCAGGATGGAAAATGGAGGAAGGGGCCGGTAAATATGTCATTTACCGGCCCCTTCCTTTTCTGAATTGGACACAGAGAGCGATTGTTACCAAACGCTCTCTATGTCCTGTAATAACTGAATAACCTGTGTTACTCTGCTTCGGTTTATGAATGAACAGCCGCTGTCTCCTATCCATTTATCTTCAATGCTGAGGAAGGGATTCGGGAATCTGTGTCCTTAGTCCCTTTCCCTGTCTCAAAGTTGAGATGTCAGGGGTCTGTTTAGACTCCTGATAGCCCACCAAAGACCACCGACAAGGTTGATTAAAAAAAAAATTGCAAAAAGTATTAAAAATTAAAATTGTAAAAAAAAAATGTATAAAAAATGTAAAATTGTAAAAAAATAAATAAATAATAACTATTGAACCACCCCCCCACCCCCATGCCCTACTGACACTGTCCAAACCCCCCCCCCCCCCCACCACCACCGCTGAAATTGCTGTGAAAAAAAATAATAATACAAAAATAAATGATAAGAAATCATTTAAAAATAAAAATTCTGACACTGTCTATTGCTCTACTGACACCCACCCCCCACTGGCCGCCAAAAAGCATTTTGAAAAAAAATAAAAAAAATCAAATTAAAAAGAATAATAAAAATATAAAAATAAAAAACTACTGATAACGTCCACTGCCCTACTGACAGAATCCTGAACATAATACCCACCACTGTATACTTCGCACTCCTCACCTGCACATTCTACCCACCACCATACACTCTGCACTCCTCACCTGTACATAATACCCACCTCCATACACTCCACATTTCTCTCCCTGTACATACTACCCACTGCTGTACACTCCATACCCCTCTCCCTGCACATACTACCCACCTCCATACACTCTGCACTCCTCTCCTGCACATACTACCCACCGCGATACACTCCGCACTCCTCTCCTGCACATACCACCGCCATACACTCCACACTCCTCTCCTGCACGTACTACCCACCGCCATACACTCCACACTCCTCTCCTGCACGTACTACCCACCGCCATACACTCCACACTCCTCTCCTGCACATACTACCCACCTCCATACACTCCGCACTCCTCTCCTGCACATATTACCCACCGCCATACACTCCGCACTCCTCTCCTGCATATATTACCCACCGCCATACACTCCACACTCCTTTCCTGCACATACTACCCACCTCCATACACTCCGAACTCCTCTCCTGCACATATTACCCACCGCCATACACTCCACACTCCTCTCCTGCACATACTACCCACCTCCATACACTCCGCACTCCTCTCCTGCAAATATTACCCACCGCCATACACTCTGCACTTTACATTCCCTATTTAACATTAGAGAGTCATCTCAGACTCTATTAAACCACACCCCATTTAGCCACACCCTACATTTAGTGACATTAAGCCACTCCCATTTTTCGCAAGGCAGACTAAGCGTGTCAAATTTTTTCTTGTGCCTGGGGCCCACTTTTTATCTTGCTCACTCATTTCATGATACACCTCCGTTTACAGGTGTGCACTTTGCTGAAAAGGTTTGGTCATATGACAGGGTCTCTTTATTGGCACAGTGTTGCACTTGACATACTTTGCATTGCATTTCGCTTGGATAAAGTAGATCCTAATAAGGACATTTGCATTGCAAGCAAAGCAGGTCAATGCAGTCATTTTGCTTTAAATACATTCATTTGTGCAGCACTGAAAACTTAACCCAAGGGCACCGTCTGATAACCCGTCTATCTAAACGTATGTGGAAATCTTTGCTGATCTGCCCGCTTCCCGTCACCAGCTTCCAGCCTCTATTTGTTGTTACGCAACAGCCACTATAATAAAACTATCTACATGTTATTCTTAACATCAATAAAATTAAAAGATTGAGAATGGTCCAAAATACACAACACAAAGTGATAGTTTATAGTGGAACTTTAGTCATAAAATGAAAGTGGTTGTAAACTTTCTATTCCATTCTATGCATTGAGGTGAAAACACTCCTGTAATTCTGCAGCACCCCCTCCGAGCCCCTGCTTTACTTACCTGTACCCTCTTATTCTCGCAGCGCGGACAAGAACACCAGCAAAAGCCAGTGTCTCAGGTCCTGACTGGATGGATTAATAGCAGCACAGCCTTTGGCTCCCACTGCTGTCAATCAATCCAATGACGCGGGCACCAGGGGACGGGGTCGAGTCCTGCTTTCTGTGTCAATAGACACAGAAGCAGGAGTCGTGAGCGTGCCCGCACGGGTGTCCCGAAGGAGAGCGCTTCTCCGATGGGGCACTTGAGAAGAGGAGGAGCTACTAGCGCCGCTGAGGGACCCCAGAAGAGGAGGAACGGTGCCACTCTGTGCAAAACCAACTGCACAGAGGAGGTAAGTATGACATGTTTGTTATTTAAAAGAAGAAAAAAAAAATGAAACTTTACAACCCCTTTAAGTTCTGCTAGAATCACACCAGGCAGGCTTCTTTTACAGGTATAGCTATGTAAAAACGATAAAAATAATTGTGTATCAGTAATACACCGTCTCATCCTTCTCTGCACATGCTCAGTTGCTCTCCATTTTTAGGCACATTTAGGCACTGCTGAATTTGTTGAGGCTGATCTGCTGACAGCCTTAAAGCAGAATTAAAGTGGTTGTAACCCTAAAAAATATATATATATCCTGAACCTTTAAAGCATATTATACAGCACAGTGCTTGTGCAGTGTCATTTGCCCCCTCTATATTCTAAAAAACATGGTTGATTCTGCAAGTTCCTGTGTCCCCCTCACTGTACTGACCATGGTAATCATGGCTGCTGATCCATGATTACTGTGGTCAGTTCACGCCCTCTCTCCCCCCTCCCCCCTGCCTGTCAGCTCAGGAGTCTGTAATATTACTATTAATAAATTCTCTAATCTGCTCTTTTACAGGATTACATAATGTCCAGTGTGTGTCAAAATATAGCGAAAAATACGTTATTTAGAGGGCTGCTGGACGCTCATGTGACCTCCTGCTGCTCTCCTGTTCTCCCAGCTGACGTCAGCTTGGAGCGAGCAATGTAAATAAGGTATTTTCCGCTATGATTTTACACAAAGACACACACCGCACATTATATAATCCTGTAACACAGCGGATTAAAGGGTTTGTTATAAAGACTGACTAGAATCACTTTAAACCCTCCTATCTTTTACACCCAAGGAAGCTGCTTCTGTTTGATCTGCAACTGCCATGGTACCGCACGTGATCAGTTATGACACCATTCGATGGTTTGACTGGTTGAGGGCACAAGCAGATATGACAGTTAGCAATCCTGGCATTCCAGGAATGTAACTGTTTTTTAAACTGTTAAATTGATGGGTTTAGTTCCACTTTATGATTTACTGCTTTTCAGGGGCTCTGAACTTCAGCAAAATGGCAGCCTCCAGCAGGAAGAAACAGGAGCAATGCTGAAGGCATACACTAATAATGGTAGCATAATTATTAATGTTTCCTCACCAAACTGTTTATGGATGGTTGGGAGAAGTTGCTCTCGGAGGATGTTTCAGGATGCTTTGCTGTTGGCATGACACAGGACTGATGGTAGCGCTCACCTTTTCTTGTCTGGACAAGGTTTTCTTCCGGATGCCCCAAACAATCTTAAGGGGATTCATCAGAGAAAATGACTTTCCCCCAGTCCTCAGCAGGCCAATCTGTGAACCTTTTGCAGAATATCAGTCTGTCACTGATGTTTTTCCTGGAGAGAAGTGGCTTCCTTGCTGTCCTTCTTGACACCAGGCCATCCAAAAGTCTTCACCTCACTGTGTGTGCCGATGCCCTCACACCTGCCTGCTGCCATTCTGGAGCAAGCCCTGCACTGGTGGTGCCACCGATCCCTCAGCTGAATCAATTGTAGGAGACGTCCTGGTGCTTGCTGGAATTTCTTGGGTGCCCTGAAGCCTTCTTCATAAATGTGGTGGAAATAATTTTTATAGGATTAAGTTATTTTTCATGGCAAAGAGGGACTTTGCAATTACTCTTCATAACATTTTAGAGTGTATGAAAACTGCCATCATAAAAACTGAAGCAGCAGATTTTGTGACAACTAATATTTGTGTCATTCTCAGAACTTTTTTGGCCACAGCTGTGCTTTTTTTTCAGAAAGGCAGTGTGCCAGGACACAGAATAATACAACATCATACAACAAACAAATGGTGCTAAAAGACACTTGTTTGGTAAGGGACAGGGCAGCCATCAGAAAATGTTGGGCCCCTTACACAGCTTTAGGCCTGACCCCCCACACACACGTCTGTATATATGTAAGCCCCCTTTACACACACCTGTATATAAGTCAGCATCCCCCCC
This sequence comes from Lithobates pipiens, assembly GCF_037356315.1. Classification (NCBI taxonomy): domain Eukaryota; kingdom Metazoa; phylum Chordata; class Amphibia; order Anura; family Ranidae; genus Lithobates; species Lithobates pipiens. Next base: position 79,087,731 of record NW_027507758.1, on the reverse strand, counting down.
ACACACCTGTATATATATATGTCACCCCCCCCCCCCACACACACACCTGTATATATGTCAGCCCCCCACACACACACTTGTATATATGTCAGCCCCCCCACACACATGTATATATGTCAGCCCCCCCCACACACACCTGTATATATGTCAGCCCCCCCACACACCTGTATATATGTCAGCACTCCCACACACCTGTATATATGTCAGCACCCCCCCCCCCCCCACACACACACACACACACACACCTGTATATATGTCAGCACTCCCACACACATGTATATATGTCAGCGCCCCCCCCCACACACATGTATATATGTCAGCACCCCCCCCCCCCCACACACACACACACACACCTGTATATATGTCAGCACCCCCCCACACACACACTTGTATATATGTCAGCCCCCCACCCACACACCTGTATATATGTCAGCCCCCCCACACACACACACACATGTATATATGTCAGCGCCCCACCCACACACCTGTATATATGTCAGCGCTCCCCCCCCCCACACACACCTGTATATATGTCAGCACCCCCACACACCTGTATATATGTCAGCACCCCCACACACCTGTATATATGTCAGCCCCCCACACACCTGTATATATATGTCAGCTCCCCCACACACACACCTGCATATAAGTCAGCGCTCCCCCCCCCCCCACACACACACAGACACACACCTGTATATATGTCAGCCCCTCCCCCCCCCCACACACACATACCTGTATATATGTCAGCCCCATACACACACCTGTATATACAGTGGTGTGAAAAAGTGTTTGCCCCCTTCCTCATTTCCTGTTCCTTTGCATGTTTGTCACACTTAAGTGTTTCGGAACATCAAACCAATTTAAACAATAGTCAAGGACAACACAAGTAAACACAAAATGCAATTTGTAAATTAAGGTATTTATTATTAAAGGTGAAAAAAAATCCAAACCATCATGGCCCTGTGTGAAAAAGTGATTGCCCCCTAAACCTAATAACTGGTTGGGCCACCCTTAGCAGCAACAACTGCAACCAAGCGTTTGCGATAACGTGCAATGAGGCTTTTACAGCGTCCTGGAGGAATTTTGGCCCACTCATCTTTGCAGAATTGTCCTAATTCAGTTACATTAGAGGGTTTTCGAGCATGAACGGCCTTTTTAAGGTCATACCACAACATCTCAATAGGATTCAGGTCAGGACTTTGGCTAGGCCACTCCAAAGTCTTCATTTTGTTTTTCTTCAGCCATTCCGTGGTGGACTTGCTGGTGTGTTTAGGATCATTGTCCTGCTGCAGAACCCAAGTTCGTTTCAGCTTGAGTACACGAACAGATGGTCGGACATTCTCCTTCAGGATCTCTTGGTAGACAGCAGAATTCATAGTTCCTTTTATCACGGCAAGTCTTCCAGGTCCTGAAGCAGCAAAACAGCTCCAGACCATCACACTACCACCACCATATTTTACTGTTGGTATAATGTTCTTTTTATGAAATGCAGTGTTCCTTCTACGCCAGATATACTTGGACACACACCTTCCAAAGAGTTCCACTTTTGTCTCATCGGTCCACAGAATGTTGTCCCAAAAGTCTTGGGGATCATCAAGATGTGTTGTGGAGAAATTGAGACGAGCTTTGATGTTCTTTTTGCTCAGCAGTGGTTTTCTCCTTGGAACTCTGCCATGCAGGCCATTTTTGCCCAGTCTTTTCCTGATGGTGGAGGCATGAACGCTGACCTTAACTGAGGCAAGTGAGGCCTGCAGTTCCTTGGACGTTGTTGTGGGGTCTTTTGTGACCTCTTGGATGAGTCGTCGCTGCGCTCTTGGGGTAATTTTGGGTGGCCGGCCACTCCTGGGAAGGTTCACCACTGTTCCATGTCTTCACCATTTGTGGATAATGGCTCTCACTGTGGTTCGCTGGATTCCCAAAGCTTTGGGAATGGCTTTATAACCCTTTCCAGACTGATAGATCTCAATTACTTTCTTTCTCAATTGTTCCTGAATTTCTTTGGGTCTCGGCATGATGTGTAGCTTTTAAGGATCTTCTGGTGGACCTTACTGTGTCAAGCAGCTCCTATTTAAGTGATGCCTTGATTGTGAACAGGTGTGGCAATAATCAGGCCTGGGTGTGGCTAGAGAAATTGAACTCAGGTGTGGACAACCACAGTTATAGTATGTTTTAACAAGGGGGGCAATCACTTTTTCACACAGGGCCATGATGGTTTGGATTTTTTTTCACCTTTAATAATAAACACCTTCATTTACAAATTGCATTTTGTGTTTACTTGTGTTGTGCTTGACTATTGTTTAAATTGGTTTGATGTTCCGAAACACTTAAGTGTGACAAACATGCAAAGGAACAGGAAATGAGGAAGGGGGCAAACACTTTTTCACACCACTGTATGTCAGCCTTATCCTGTTGCATTGCTGTGTTTAGATGGCCAACAGGGGCAGTAAAAATGCCGCTCAACAGCTTGCTTTTACCGCTCCCCAGGCTAGCCCAGTTCTAAAATCCCCCATTGTGGCAATGCCTGCTGTGTGTATGAGTGTGTTCTCTTTCTATTATTATGAAAGGTGTTCTTTGCACAAGGTATTTTTGACACACAAATCAACACAGCAATTAGGTACTTTATGAGATGTAGAAATTTGTCTCTTGGGTCCAATTAGCTGTTTAACCCTTTCATGACTAAGCCTATTTTTGGAATTTGGTGTTTACAAGTTAAAATCCATATTTTTTGCTAGAAAATTACTTGGAACCCCCAAACATTATATATATATATATATATATATATATATATATATATATATATATATATATATATATTTTTAGCAGAGACTCTAGAGAATAAAACGGCGATTGTTGCAATATTTTATGTCACACGGTATTTGCGCAGCGGTGTTTTAAACGCAACTTTTTGGGAAAAGGGACACTTTCATGAATTTAAAAAAACAAAACAGTAAAATTAGCCCAATTTTTTTGCGTAATGTGAAAGATAATGTTACGCCGAGTAAATAGATACCAAACATGTCACACTTTATAATTGCGCGCACTTGTAGATTGACGACAAAGTACGGTACCTAAAAATCTCAATAGGCGACGCTTTAAAATTTTTTTACGGTTATCAGGTTAGCGGTACAGAGGAGGTCTACTGCTAGAATTATTGCTCTCGCTCTGACGATCGCGGCGATACCTCACATGTGTGATTTGAACACCGTTTACATACGCGGGCGCGACTTCCGTATGCGTTTTCTTTGCTTCGCGAGCTCGCGGGGACAGCGGGCGCTTTGAAAATTTTTTTTTAATTTTTTTATTTATTTTATTTATTTTAAAATGACTAAATTGTTTTAAAAAAATAAATAAAAATTTGATCACTTTTATTGCTGTCACAAGGAATGTAAACATCCCTTGTGACAGTAATAGGTGGTGACAGGTACTCTTTATGGAGGGATCGGGGGTCTAAAAGACCCCCCACCCCTCCTTTACACTTCAATGTATTCAGATCGCCGAAAACGGCGATTCTGAATACCGGATATTTTTTTTAAACCGGCGTCATTGGCAGCCGAGTAAACGGCTGTACGGTACCTAAAAATCTCAATAGGCGACGCTTTAAATTTTTTTTACAGTTACCAGGTTAGCGTTACGGAGGAGGTCTAGTGCTAGAATTATTGCTCTCGCTCCGACGATCGCGGCGATACCTCACATGTGTGATTTGAACACCGTTTACATACGCGGGCGTGACTTCCGTATGCGTTTTCTTTGCTTCGAGAGCTCGCGGGGACGGCGGGCGCATTACATTTTTTTTTATTTAATTTTATTTATTTTAAAATGACTAAATTGTTTTTTTTTTTTTTTTTAAATGTGATCACTTTTATTGCTGTCACAAGGAATGTAAACATCCCTTGTGACAGTAATAGGTGGTGACAGGTACTCTTTATGGAGGGATCGGGGGTCTAAAAGACCCCCCCCCCACCCCTCCTTTACACTTCAATGTATTCAGATAGCCGAAAATGGCGATTCTGAATACCGTATATCTTTTTAAAACCGGCGCCATTGCCAGCCGAGTAAACGAGAAGTGACATCATGACGTTGCTTCCCTGTTTACTATGAGGAGACTGGAACGAAGCCGATTACAGCTTCGTTGCAGTTCCTCCCCAGCAGCCGGAGGCAGCGCAACTTGAATCGGTGCTCCCGATCGAGCGGGAGCACCGGTAACAGCGGCGGGAGAGGGGGACGTCCCCTCCCGCTCCTCCGGCATAACAGCCGAGCGGCTTTTAGCCGCATCGGTTGTTATGCCTGGATAGCCAATCGCCTGCTGAAAAAAACGGTACCGGGATGATGCCTGCAGGTGCGGGCATCATCCCGGTATACCCCCCGGAAGCCGAGTACGCACATCTGCGTACGCTCGGCGGGAAAGGGTTAAACAAGGAACTATAATTACAGACACACACCATAGTTACAACAAGTGGCGCTCCCCCTACTGAGTCTACAGGTGTAACAGAGGTTGGCTTTAACCCTTTCCCGCCGAGCGTACGCAGATGTGCGTACTCGGCTTCCGGGGGGTATACCGGGATGATGCCCGCACCTGCAGGCATCATCCCGGTACTGTTTTGTTCAGCGGGCGATTGGCTATCCAGGCATAACAACCGATGCGGCTAAAAGCCGCTCGCCTGTTATGCTGGAGGAGCGGGAGGGGACGCCCCCCCTCCCGCCGCTGTTACCGGTGCTCCCGCTCGATCGGGAGCACCGATTCGCCATCCGATGCCTCCGGCCGCTGGGGAGGAACTGGAACGAAGCCGTAATAAAATAAATAAAAAAAAACAATTTTTAAAACGCCCGCTGTCCCCGCGAGCTCGTGAAGCAAAGAAAACGCATACGGAAGTCGCGCCCGCGTATGTAAACGGTGTTCAAATCACACATGTGAGGTATCGCCGCGATCGTCAGAGCGAGAGCAATTATTCTAGCACTAGACCTCCTCTGTAACGCTAACCTGCTAACCGTAAAAAATGTTTAAAGCGTCGCCTATTGAGATTTTTAGGTACCGTACTTTGTCGTCAATCCACAAGTGCACGCAATTATAAAGTGTGACATGTTTGGTATCTATTTACTCGGCGTAACATTATCTTTCACATTATGCAAAAAAATTATTATTTTTTTAAATTAATGAAAGTGTCCCTTTTCTCAAAAAGTTGCATTTAAAACACCGCTGCGCAAATACCGTGTGACATAAAATAATGCAACAATCGCCGTTTTATTCTCTAGAGTCTCTGTTAAAAAATATATATAATGTTTGGGGGTTCCAAGTAATTTTCTAGTAGAAAATATGGATTTTAACTTGTAAACACCAAATTCCAAAAATAGGCTTAGTCATGAAAGGGTTAAATATTCAATGGGCTCCTGCGCTTACATGGACTTTGTGAGGAATGTTCTTATTTGGTGGATGCCGCAGGCACTTATCACCAGACTCCAGCTCATGTATATAGACTAAAAGCAAAAAATGATGGCGCTGCGCTTCCAGAAAAATGGAACCTTACAAGAAAACGCTAGAGAGCTAATTATTAAGATGGAGATATATCAGATGGTTTGTATTCAAACTAATATGGTAAAGGAGAACTCTTCTCCCGGTGTGAAAATGATTCTATGGAGAGTGCTTGCAGCAGTGTGTACACAATGATAACTGTCACAATACAAAGTGCAACTAAGTCCCTGTTAAGTAATGTAAAGTATAAGTGTATAAGTGAACACACATGCGATCCGATTCTGGTCCGAACAGAAAAAAGGGTCCTGTGCGTGTTTGGACCGAATGCGGTGCGATATCAACCATACTATCTGTATGGCTGACATGGCACCCGCACAGACATCGCATGTAATGTGAACAGCAGTGCGCTGCGAATTACATGCGATGTCTGGCATCGCGCTAGTGTAAACCGGCACTAAGTGTATTTTTTTTTACCTCTCATAGAGGTCACAATATTCCACCTACAATTTTCTCTCCTGACAAATGGATCCATCTTTGTTCAGGCATCATGCAGTCTCACCCTGGCCTAAGATGCTGTTAAATAGATTACACCATCATGTAAATCCCAGTGCCTGTACACTCCTGGTGTTCACAAATGTCCGACACAGATCAGCCCCTGCTGCAGCTGCTCTTCTTGTGACTTGCAGCAAAGTTACAATGTTACAGGCTGATCACTGAAGGAGAGGAGAGTGAAGAAATGCTTTCACCTGCCAGCAGCAGACTGTTGACATCATCTCAGCCTAGGCAAAGTCAGTAGATTGGAACACAAGGATGTTTTTTTTTTAGGCTTTAGAGTAGGGGCTCAAACTGGTGGTCCTCCAGCTGTTGCAAAACTACAATTCCCATGAGGCATTGCAAGACTAACAATTAGAAGCATGACTCCCATAGGCAGAGGCATGAGAGGACTTGGAGTTCCCCAACAGCTGACCCCTGCTTTAGAGAAACAGTCTGCAAACTGCAGGCCAGGGATGGGATGCAGCCCTTTGCTAGCCTTTATCTGGCCCTTGGGGCACTATTCCTCCCACTGACAACAATAACAGAGCATAATTCCTGTCACTGAAACTAATGATGAGGCACTATTCCTCCCATTGACAATAACGGGGCACTATTTCTTCCATTGACACCAATGATGGGGCGCCACTATTCCTCCCACTGACACCAATGATGGGGCATTATTCCTCCCACTGAAACCAATGATGGGGCACCATTCCTCCCACTGACACCAATGATGGGGCACTATTCTTCCCACTGACACTGATGATGGGGGACTATTCCTCCCACTGACACCAATGATAGGGCACTATTCCTCCCACTAACACCAATGATGGGGCACTATTCCTTCTATTGACACCGATGATGGGGCACTATTCCTTCCGCTGACACCGATGATGGGGCACTGTTCCTCCCACTGACACCGATGAGGCACTATTCCTCCCACTTACACCAATGATGGGGCACTATTCCTCTCCTTGACAATAATGGGGCGCTATTTCTTCCATTGACACCAATGATGGGGCACTATTCCTTCCACTGATACCAATGATGGGGCACCATTCCTCCCACTGACACCAATCACAGGGCACCATTCCTCCCACTGACACCAATGATGGGGCACTATTCATTCCACTGACACCGATGATGGGGCACTATTCATTCCACTGACACCGATGATGGGGCACTATTCATTCCACTGACACCGATGATGGGGCACTATTCATTCCACTGACACCGATGATGGGGCACTATTCCTCCCACTAACACCAATGATAGGGCACTATTCCTCCCACTATAACCAACGATGGGGCACTATTCCTCCCACTAACACCAATGATAGGGCACTATTACTCCCACTAACACCAATGATGGGGCACCATTCCTTCCGCTGACACCAATGATGGAGCACCATTCCTCCCACTGACACCAATGATGGGGCACTATTCCTCTCCTTGACAATAATGGGGCACTATTTCTTCCATTGACACCAATGATGGGGCACTATTCCTCCCAATGACACCAATGAGGGGGTACCATTCCTCTGCCCATTGACCACAGGTGCCATGTAACTGACCACCAACCCTGGGGTAATGTTTATTCTCTCTGATGCTGGGCCCAGGACATTTTCTACACCCCCTGGCCACAATGTGGCCTCCCTAAAGTCTGACGGACAGCAAACTTTGTGTGAAAAGTTTGGAGACTCCTGCTTTAGCGCTTTTCTGAAAAATGATACGGTTACTTTATATTTTGACATATCGGGAATTTATTTTCACACATCTGTAGTTACAGAAAGGTCCATTTAAGACCATGAAGCCAGAGGCCAAACCAGAATATATTTACAGACTGCGGAGGTTAAAGTCTATAATCAGGCTCTGGGAACGATGTTGGCCCCAATATAGAAATAATTGTAGCTGTGCAAACAAGAGTCTTGGCCAGAGGACATTCTGACCCAGAATATTCCACAACAGCAATTGCCTAAGTTTATACCATGCTTGTTTTGATTGTTTAAGCACCCGGCTATGCAGGAATGTAAATATGTACTCTTCAGCTCCCGAGGATATCCATCATATTGCAGGTTAACTGGCTAAAGACTGTCAGTCTGTACACTCCGCCAGAAACAAAAAGCATCTTTTTAAAAGCATATTCCACTTTTTGTTACAAAAAAAAGAAAAAAAATGCACTTATTAATTGTTTTGCATTGGAGACACAACTTAATACCATTGGAACAAGATAATCAGCATTATTCTATTTACCTGTCAGTGGTCATAAAGTTATGGCTGATTGATATTATTGGTTTACAGACAATTATTTTTATCAGCAGAAGTTGACACTTTAAGGGCCTATTCACACCATGTGGACAACTTTGCACAGTGCAGTCCCATCACAAAGACAGGGCAATCCGCTTTGTTTACTATGGTATCAGTTCTGACCACTGTGTTGCAGCCATGTGCGTTGCATACAGTAACCTACCCCATTCCCCCCCCCCCCCCCCACCAATAAAAAAAAAAAAAAAAGAACTGTTCCACGATCATTGGCAAAGGCACTTTAACTCCCTCTCCCCCTGAAGCACCCGACAAAAGAAAAGGCTGACAATCATTGGTAGCAGGGCCGTTTTCAAGACAGGGCAAAAGGGGCAGCTGCCCTGGGCCCTGTCATTGTTGTGATGCCCAAAGCAGCTGCCTCATACTTACCAACTATCCTGGTTTAAATTCCCTCGCCCCTTGAGGTTTTAGTCCTGTGCTGTGTCCCAATATCTCAGTGTGAAGTGCTGGAGCTAATGCTACCCAGCTCTGCCCTATTGTTGTGTAGAGATGACTCACCTGCAGACCCTGTGTTTACATGTAACTTACCGGCATTCATATGTAATTAGTGGCGGCCGGTGGCATTGATATGTATATCATGCCCCCTTGAGGTCATATCCACAGTAATCTCTAGCAAACAATCAACAAACAGAAATCATGTGCTGTAACCTCTAGCAACCAACCAGTGAGCTGTAATGTGTGCTGTAACCTCTAGCAACCAGTCAGTGAGCGGTAACGATACACTGTAACCTCTAGCAACCAACTGCAATAGCTGCCTGAGCTGATTCAGTAAACTGATTTTGAGTCTAGCTGTTATTTATTGTATGTCTCAGGACAGGTGGAGAGCAAAACTGCATGGGGGGGGTTCCAGGAAAAGTTTTGCCCGAGGTCCAATCAATATTAGAGGGCCCTGATTGGTAGTCCATTACACCATAACACCTTTGGGATGAATTAGAGCGGATACTGCGAGCCAGGCCTTCTCGTTCAACATCAGTGCCTGACCTCACACGTGCGCTTCTGTAAGAATAGTCAAACATTCCCATAGACACACTCCTAAACCTTGTGGACAGCCTTCCCAGAAGAGTTGAAGCTGTTATAGCTGCAAAGGGTGGGCCAGCTCAATATTGAACCCTACGGACTAAAGCCCTGTACACACAATCAGATTATTGGTTCATCATTTTTTTGTTGCATGCTAGTCTCATGTTGAAAGTGAAGAGGTTACTCACTACACCAGACTACAACTTCAGAAATTATGTAATGTGTTCACTGTAAAGAATCAATCCCCTGCGCTAAAAGTACCAATTGGGCTTACCGCTGCTGTACATGACATAGGTCAAAACATGGAAGAAAGGGTATAAAGACCACAGCGCTGACAGGCCTGAATGAATACAATAAAGTGCAACTGCTGTGCATAAAAAATTAAGTGCAAAATAAATCCAACAATACAATAAAATAAAATATCAAGCATGTAGCCAGTGAAAACTTAAAAACACATGCAAATAAGCAAAACTTCTACTTGGAGAGTTCCTTTCGCAGGTGCCTTCCACTGGTGCTACTGTGCTATGAAATAGTGACAATTAATATCAAGTATGTGGCCAGTGAAAGTTCAAAATGACGTGCAAATAAGCATATAACAATTCTCATTTGGCAAGTTCCTTTCCCAAATTCCTTCCAAAAGTGCTGCTGTGCTAGAAAACATGATGCTGTAAAGAGGTGCACACAGGATCCACCCCCTCCTTATGGTTGAACTCACCAGCTCCAATGGACCTCCAAGTACCACTGCATTGCGGGTCAAGCAGGTTGATGGAAATGCCGGCTCCTGAGTGCGATCCTTCCTGGGGTGATGGAAACGCCAGCTCCTGAGTGCCATCCTTCCTGGGGTGATGGAAACGCCAGCTCCTGAGTGCCATCCTTCCTGGGGTGATGGAAACGCCAGCTCCTGAGTGCCATCCTTCCTGGGGTGATGGAAACGCCAGCTCCTGAGTGCCATCCTTCCTGGGGTGATGGAAACGCCAGCTCCTGAGTGCCATCCTTCCTGGGGTGATGGAAACGCCGACTCCTGGGGGCGATCTTTCCTGGGGTTATGGAAACGCCGGCTCCTGGGTGCGATCTTTCCTGGGGTGATGGAAACGCCCACTCTTGAGTGCGATCCTTCCTGGGGTGTTTTCAGGCACAAACATATGGAGAAAGAGCCGCATAGTGAAGTAAGTCTTGTTTAATTCATTAAAATCAATTTTACAGAGTTCCAATTTTTAAAATCAATCATTACGGGGTTCCAAAGTGGAGGGCAAATGGATGAAACATCAATTAGCAGTCCATCGATCAATAGGTTCTCACACAACCTAACTCCAATCAAACACACAATGGATGTCTGACACCGTGTTTCGCCCCTCCCACCAGGTGTTATCAGGTCTTTGATAAGGAAATATCCTCAGGAAGGATCGCACTCAGGAGCCGGCGTTTCCATCACCCCAGGAAGGAACGCACTCAGGAGCCGGCGTTTCCATCACCCCAGGAAGGATCGCACTCAGGAGCCGGCGTTTCCATCACCCCAGGAAGGATCGCACTCAGGAGCCGGCGTTTCCATCACCCCAGGAAGGAACGCACTCAGGAGCCGGCGTTTCCATCACCCCAGGAAGGATCGCACTCAGGAGCCGGCGTTTCCATCACCCCAGGAAGGATCGCACTCAGGAGCCGGCGTTTCCATCACCCCAGGAAGGATCGCACTCAGGAGCCGGCGTTTACATCACCCCAGAAAGGATCGCACTCAGGAGCCGGCGTTTCCATCACCCCAGGAAGGATCACACTCAGGAGCCGGCGTTTCCATCACCCCAGAAAGGATCGCACTCAGGAGCCGGCGTTTCCATCACCCCAGAAAGGATCGCACTCAGGAGCCGGCGTTTCCATCACCCCAGAAAGGATCGCACTCAGGAGCCGGCGTTTCCATCACCCCAGAAAGGATCGCACTCAGGAGCCGGCGTTTCCATCACCCCAGGAAGGATCGCACTCAGGAAAAGTTACAAAGTATGTAAAGCTAATCAAAGCAAAATTCAACCTTCAAATATAAAAGATAAAAAAAAAAATGTCCCTCAAGAGCTTTATGGCATAATGTACTAGTATGCCCCACCTCTTAGCCCACCATGGCAAGCTTGCCTAATGATCCCTTCCAGCACTCTCTGCTTGTAAAAACGCTTCCATCAACTCCCAGTCTTCCTTCTGAGTTTTGACTCTACAGACACTTGATTGGCTGGGCCGTGATGATGGTAGTCATGTGCAGGAAAAGGTGGCGTAATGCCGCATTTATTTTTTATTTTTTTTAGTTTTTATCCACATTAAAGAGGAACTGCAGTCTGCTCACATAATTTGTAATTAAAACATCTTTGCCATTCTGAAGTTTTCCTCCAACCACTTTGGATATTATTTTATATAATGTGATTCTGTACTTGCCAAATATGCTGCAGAAACCTCCCTCCACTGAGTCTGGCTGCAACCATTTTAACCATGTGCAGCTGAAGCTGCTGCCTGTTCACTTCCTGGATTTACACAGACACACACCTGCAGCTCTGCAGCTCTCATTGGCACTCTTATGACTCACTACCTCCCAGCAAACTCTCAGGAGAGTGTGAGAGAGAGAGCTGTGCATGAGGTCATAAGCCTAGGCTTTTTTTTCCCCAGACAAGAAACAGGAATTGGGCCGCATAAGGTATTTACTGGCAGAAAAAAAAATGTTTTACTATCCAAAGTTAAAACAGCAAGTGCAGAAGATTTAATAGATGGAAAAATTACTGAAGGTTTGCTTTAAGAAGGCAAATATAAATTATATGCAAGCCTGCACAAACACAATAACTGAAAATTAAACAATTGTTTCCTGCATGAATCCAATCAATGAAGACCGGTTCACCCAGATTAGATTTCAATGTTTGCTTCTGCTTTGCAAAAGGCTGGCTCACCTACTGGAATTGGGTATTTATAGTATGCAAAGGTTTTTACATTTCCCTATGTATACTCTGAGGATGTGTGTAAAGTTGTATTTAGCAGACACTTGTTTGCATTTGTAGCAAGGTCAGAATACATTTGCATACAAATGAACAAAATATACATTTTATAAGAACTCCACCAAACAGAGGAAAAGGCCAGTGCATCTAGATTGCATAAAAAGATCAGAAAGCACCCTTCTCAAAATTTACAGTAGAACTTTAGGCAAAACAATTTTTTTAAATTTTCGATACAGCAAGGGAGGGTTATGACCGTCAGGTTTTTTTTTTCTTCTCGCCATCGGTGACCCGACCCATTGGGGAAATTTCCCTTCACTTCCTGTCCCATAACCAAACAGGAAGGGAGAGGAAATTCTTGGAGACTCCCAGGTCACTAGAACTAGTGTCCCCATTGGAAGACTTCCCCTTTGTTACTTTCTTGGGACAACCCAAAATAAGTAAATATGATATACAGTGGAACCTTGGTTTACGAGTAACGCAGTTAACGAGTGGTTTGAAAGGCGAGCCTTTATTTTTTTTAAATTCTGACTTGGTTTGCAAGTGTTGTCTTGCAAAACAAGCAGAATTTAAGCTAATGGGTGGTGCAGTACCACATTTGGCCAGAGGTGCGGGGGCGCCGGGGACACTCTGAGCACTTCGGAAATAGTCAGTTCCCGAGTGTTTCCGAGTTCATCCGAGCTGTCCCTGAGTATTTCCAAGGCTCTTGGGTGCCCCCCCACCTCTGGCCACATGCGGTATTGCATCTAATAGAAGTCAATGCAGAACGAATTATCTTCGTTTCCATTGACTTCTATAGGGAAACTGGCTTTAATATGCGAGTGCTTTGGATTACAAGCATTCTCCTGGAACTAACTATGCCCGTAATCCAAGGTTCCACTGTACTTTCCTATTTACTAATGCTATCAGCATAAAGGATTAAAAACATTCGATGTTGACTGAGAGAGTAAAGTTCAATTTTAAGCTCACGAGAAGTGTGGCTAAAGCTTCTTTCACCACACTTCTCTTGTGGATCACAGGTACTTTCAGACCAGGCTCTGGCAGGATCCCAATAATTGCATTTGGATGCACCCCATTGCCTGATTGACAGTTGGCTTGGCCTTTCAGCATGGGGCTAAGAGCTGGAGCAAGCAGTGCCTGCCCCCTCCAGTGACTGACAGTCACTACTGTCCACTTAAAGCAGACCGGAGACCTGAGCGATCAGCGTTCATGTGATCTCTCAGTTCTAAGTCTTAGAGCTGACGTAGGACAGGTATTGCAGCATGGAGACTCAGTTATACAGGTTTGTTTATAAAAAAAAAAAAAAAAAAAAAAAAAAAAAGAAAAGCCCATACTTGTCCTTCAAACTAGCCTTACGCCTGTAGAATTTAGTTAGAAAATGTGAGCGAAACGCACAGAAACAAGTGCGTTTCCCGCATCACAAATCGTATGCATTTATGCAATCTTCTGCAGGTGTTAATTAAAAGTTAACGACACCCCAAAAGCAGTTTGCAGGTTGCAGAATGCAGTGCGTTTTCTAGAATCAGATCACATATGTATGAACACCCATGCGATCCAATTCCAGTGTGGCAGTAAAAAAAATAAATAAAAAAAGTGCCTGCACTTTTTTTGTGCGATTGCAGTGCAATTAGAGCCATATAAAATGATGGGCTCAAATCGCACCCCACAGAATTGCATGTGATTTGTACGGGAATGTGATGTGTCGCATAAGTCTGAATTCAGGCTGAGGGCAGGGACTGATGTGCATATACATTATACACTCGTTGACCACTTTATTAGGTTCACCTGTTCAATTGCTTGGTAACACAAATTGCTAAATCCACCAATCTCATGGCAGAAACTTGATGCATCTAGACATGGTGAAGACGACTAGCTGAAGTTCAAACCAAGCATCAGAAGGGGGAGGAAAGGGAATTCAAGTGACTTTGAACGTGACATGGTTGTTGGTGCCAGACAGGCTGGTCCGAGTATTTCAAAAACTGTTGAGATTTTGACGCACAACCATCTCTCGGGTTTACAGAGAATGGTCCGAAAAAGAGAAAAATAATCCAGTGAGCAGCAGTTGTGTGGACAAAAATGCCTTGTTAATGTCAGAGAATGGACAGACTGGGGTGATAGAAAGGCAACAGTAACTCAAAATAACCACTTGTTACAACCAAGATATGCAGAATACCATGTCTGAATGCACAACACACTGAACGTTGATGGAGAAGACCACACCAGGTGCCACTCCTGTCCGCCAAGAACAGAAAGCTGAGGCTACAATTCACACAGGTTCACCAAAATTAGATAATAGAAGATTGGAAAAACGTTGCCTGGTCTGATAAGTCTCGATTTCACCTGCAATATTCAGAAGGTAGGGTCAGAATTTGGCATAAACAACATGAAAGCATGGATCCATCCTGCCTTGTATCAATGGTTCAGGCTGGTGGTGGTGTAAAGGTGTCGGGATATTTTCTTGGCACACTTTGGGTCCTTTAGTACCAATTGAGCATTATTTAAATGCCACTGCCAACCTGAGTATTGTTGCTGACCATGTCCATCCTTTTATGGCTTCAGTGTGCCCATCTTCTGATGGCTCCTTCCAGCAGGATAATGCACCATGTCACAAAGATCAAATCATCTCACCGCTGGTTTCCAGAACATGACAAAAAGGTCACTGGACTCCAATGGTCCACACTCACCAGATCTCAATACAATAGAGCACCTTAAGGGCCCTTTCACACGGACGGCTGTTCTGCCGCAGTTTAGCATGTTTATTTTATTTTTTCTGTGAAATTCAAGACTCCAGTCACAGCGATCAGCTGCATTTGTACAGTGCGATTACCTGCGTTTATGTGCAGCTGCGTTCAGCTGCAGTTATCTAATATAGTTATTCCCATAGCAACCCTTTTTTAAAATCTTTTTTTTAGTCCCTTGAATCCCTTCTCACGTTGCTATCCACAGTTGACACAAAAGACTGCGATTACCTGCTGTTATGTGCATATAGCTGCGCTACATCGCACCTGGACGGATTCAATTGTATTTTTTCTATTCGCACCAAATCGCATGTAACGAAATTGCAGCTAAACGCAGTGTGTGAATGGGGCCATAGGAAAGCATTGTGTGCTTTTAGCTGCGGTAGAAAACTAGAAAATCCGCAGCTAAAAGCACCATTCTATCTGTCCGTGTGAAAGGGGCCTTAGAATGTGGGGGGAAGGGAAGATTTAAATCATAGATGTGCAGCCAACATATCTGCAACAACTGAGTGATGCTATCATGTCCATATGGACCAAAATCTGAGAAATGTTTCCAACACCTTGCTGAATCTATGCCATGAAGAATGAAGGCAGTGCTGAAGGCAAAAGAGGGTCCAACCCGGTACTATCAAGGTGTAGCTAATAAAGTGGCTGGTGAGTGTATATGTAAACTGCTGTGGATATTGTCGGTGCAATACAAGTACCTGTAATAAATGTGTAATCTGCAGATTTGCTTTTAGTGCAGTTAATTTTCTCCTAACTACAAGGTCATCTCTAGCAAATAGACTCACTTTTCAAAGAATGCAACAGCCAGTGTAATCAAATCACTACTAATCAGTGCTATGGACTCCAATTGCGCCTCAAACGTCTGACTTCAAGCAAACTCAGTCTAATTTGCAGTCTGATACAAATGGCGTGTTCCAAATACACAGACAAACCTCTGATCGGTTTTGTCCAAACAATCCTCTTTTTCAGGTAATCAACACTGCAGTATGTGGATGTCTGTGGCAGTATTGCTCAGTTCATGGTGGTAGTTTAATTGTATTCGTTTTTATTTTAGTTTTCTTACTATTGTTTGTGAAAGTATAGTACTTTTTTTTTTAGTCCTAATAAAAATGTTTGTATTTTTGATAACACGTTGCGAACCATCTCACTTTTACAGTTCTAGTATCATCTAGATTAGGTGTTATTGCTTTATTCAACTAACTGTCCCAAGTCTTCTGCATTGAATGGAACCTCTCTCTGCACTTGACTACAATGATGCAGACGGGCACCAATGTTATGACATCAGCACTGCTGTTAAATCATTAAGAACTACCTTCCTGGCCAGAAGACATCTGGAAAAGGGAATAAAAAGCAAGAAAGAACAGGAGGTGGGACATGTCTTTAAAGCTGAGCTCCACCCAAAAGGGGACGCTCCGCTTGTTTGCACCCCCCCCCCCTTTTTTCTGCCTCATTTGGCACAGGTACCCGCTTCCACTAACAGCTCAGATCACCAAGTTCACCCCCCCCCCCCGCCGCCTCCTTCCCCTGCAGTCTTCTCACACACATCACAGGTCCCAGAAGACTGCAGGACCATTCACAAGATGTAGCTTGCACATACATAGTAGGAAATCGGCTGTGAGGCCTCAAGGCTTCGGATGAGGACATCACTGGATTCCTGGACAGGCAAGTGTCCCTATATTAAGTCAGCAGCTACAGTACTTTTCATTTTTCAAACAGGACTTCCTCCCTCCACAAGACAATGGCCATAATAGAGTGTACATAAACAAGTAACATTTACCTAGATGCAATGCTGCCTTTCTTTCTTGGGGTTTCGGTTTCAGGCGGCCCCTGCAGTCAGTTTCCTTGCTCTTGTGCAAGAGGGTTCATATGATGGCATGTGCCTCATCTTGATGCACCATACATTTTATTATTAAGAACAAAAATAAAACCTTCCCCATAAGATCTCAGATAAAGGGTTTGTTTTTTTTGTTTGTTACAGCAAATGAGTTTAATGCCATACAGCGCATGTGCAGGATAAGAATTCTGCAAAATCTCACATCTTTGGATACAGGATCTTCCTGAAGGCACTAGTGCAAATACCTTCCCAGGGGCATCTGTGCAGGGCTACCTCACCTGTGAATTCAGGTGAACAATAAAAGTAGCAGCAAAAAAATAAAATAAAAAGTAAAGTCAAAACTGTTTTTTTTTTTAGATGATTTCACTTCAGCATAGAGAGCTGCATGCTGAAGTGATTTTTAGAAGGAGGGAAGTCTAAACATTCATCTAATGGCCCTACATGTCTGGACCAATTGGTGGCCTTTTAGATCTTCCTGTATTTTAAATAGGTTGAAAAGAGAAGACACTAGACCAGTGATGGCGACCCTTGGCACCCCAGATGTTTTGGAACTACATTTTCCATGATGCTCATTCACTCTGCAGTGTAGTGGAGCATCATGGGAAATGTAGTTCCAAAACATCTGGGGTGCCAAGGGTCGCCATCACTGCACTAGACCATCTAGTTCAGCCAAGAAAATTTCTGTACAAATTACTAACAAACCCCTATTTAGAATACTTGCAGATAACGAGCACCTTCACGGATGGTCTAGTCCAGTGATGGTGAACCTTGGCACCCCAAATGTTTTGGAACTACATTTCCCATGATGCTCATGCACTCTGCAGTGTAGTTGAACATCATGGGAAATGTAGTTCCAAAACATCTGGGGTGCCAAGGTTCGCCATCACTGGTCTAGTCAGAATCCACTCCCCTTACCCAATTCTAAACAGGGCACTGGAGAAAGATTCAGCTTGTCCCCAAAAATCTCAACAGCTGGAGTTGTTCTATTATTGACCTTTACCTGTCTCCTCATTGATCCATCACATTCATGGGCTACCAACCTGGCATAAATAAAAACGTTCAGGGATAAGGCTACTTAACGCAGAGACCTATCTCGCAGAGGTGATAGCAACAAGGTCCATAAAGATGAGTGTTTGGGGTGGAGAAACTTCACTGGCCTGCACAGAGTCCTGCCCTCACTGTGATAGAAAACCTTTGGGGTGAATTAGAGCAGAGACTGTGAGCCAGGCCTTCTCTAACATCAAATCCTGACCTCACAAATGTGCTTCTGGAAGAGCGGTCAAACATTACCATAGACAAACTCCTAAACCTCGTGGACAGCCTTCCCTGAAGAGTTGAAGCTGTTATAGCTGCAAAGGGTGGGCCAACTCAATATTGAACCCTACAGACGAAGACTGGGATGCCATTAAAGTTCATTTGCAAATGCAGGCGCCCCAATACTTTTGGTAATATAGTGTATCTTGGACAGGAACAGTGAAACCTGGGAAGTGGAATTCTTCATATAAAGCCAAAGAGCACATAAATAGACATGTCAATCACAAAGGGGGAAGAAAAAAAAAAAGGTATATAATATTTATTTATACGGATATTTATATATACTGTGTATACACAATTCAAGTCTAAGTGATGTTTTACAAAGACTGGCTTTTCAGACATTGGTAATGATAAACCAGTGCCCAGCATCAAACTCAAATTAAAGAGACAGGGTCACAAATACAATTCCTTCATTGTCTCGCTCCATGTAGAACCAGAGAAAGAATTTGAAAACCTCTAACAGTCCGACGTCTGGGTGTTACGGATCCGCTAACAGGAAAAGTAGGCACTGAGGAGTTGGGTTACCAGTAAGAAACGGAAAACATAAAACAACACTTAAAAAGGCTAAGCATATCATATACAAAGTATAAACCAGTGTCCCATCTACTCCATCTCTTTGTAACCTGATCATGACATGCTTGTAAGGTAACAAGTCATTTGTAATGTAGTGGAGCCGCTGTGTCAGGAATGTGGGGTGGGTGATTGGGAAGGGGAGGTAAAGTGCACCCGTCTTCTAGCCTCATTCATCACCTGACATGATTTAACTCTTCTCATAGGCTCTTTGATGTACGGGGTCAAATGTGAGACTTTTATCCAAATTATTGCAACAAGCATGCTAGAAACTAGCAACATTACAAAGCACAGAGTGACCCCATACACACTTAGATTTTTCTGCAGATTTTTGTCTTAAGATTTACCAAAACCATGCTGTGCAAGGGTGTGCCTGACTGCGTACAAATTGAAACTCTTAAGGTTTGACCTCATATTATATGGTTTTGGTAAATCTGAAGACAAAAATCGCCAGGAAATCTAATAGTGAGTATCGGGTTTTAGAGCGGTGTGCATGAACCATATTTGCACATACATGTATTGGCGACTGCTGCAGTGAATTAACTGGCAGCGGCCAAATATGCCATGAAGGAGTAAGGGGGAGTGAGATCAAATGGCAAGGTAATGCAAAATGTCCTAAGCTTCCTCTGACCTTTAAAGTGTTACTAAACCCAGGACCCTGCATTCACTATAGCTGGTCTCCCACAATACACAGAACATGGAAATGCAATCATTTTATAGTAATACCTTTTCTCATCAGCAGTATATAGCAGTCTTATGACTATCAGTGTCTGGGTAATGCTTGTAGGAGGAGTTTTCATTCTACTCCTATGAAGGTGCAGGACCCCTGACCCTCATGTCTGGACAGTGCCGATTGGGTTCTGTGCTGATCACATGCACCCTCCCAAAAAAATAAAACTCTTTAGCAATACACACAAAACTGAGCATGTGCAGCGTGACACCAACGGCTCTGTGCAATCAGCAGATTGATTAGGGTCAGTTCAAAGAGGGGAGAATCAGAGAATACAGGATCAAAAAGCCTTTTTTACACAATACAGAGGATTAAGTCCTTTGGTTCTACAGCGAGTATAACATGCATGCTTTAGAGACTGATCTTACGATTGTGGGTTTAGTAACACTAACTCCAGTCTATGCCACATTAGAACTATGGAGGGTCAGTTGTTGCAAAGGATTTGGGACTATGCCATTATGCCACACAGAACACAAAGGCACAAATGCAGGAAGCAGACTGACGGCACAAAGGTTGCCATATTACTGCAATAGTAGCATTTGGAACCCCAAATGGATCCTTTTCACAAGGTGCAATTTATCAGCATTATAATTAATTTGAACCCAACTGGTATGTTGGTGAAAACTGTACTCAATGAAAATAAACGTTACATCTGGCATGCACTTCAAAACCTTATGTGCTGTGCTCCACTTAGCCCTCTGACCACTAGACATGATCAGTCAAGGTCTGTTCACAATACAGTCACATATAAAACACTCATTGGCATTTCCCCCTTTAAAAATGGGTTCTGAGCCCCCCCCCCCCTTT
Organism: Lithobates pipiens; assembly: GCF_037356315.1. Classification (NCBI taxonomy): domain Eukaryota; kingdom Metazoa; phylum Chordata; class Amphibia; order Anura; family Ranidae; genus Lithobates; species Lithobates pipiens. The sequence goes on along the minus strand of NW_027507758.1, from coordinate 79,067,439 downwards.
TTTTTGTAGCATAATCATGGGGATGGCTCCAAATGAAAATTAAAAGGGACCATCTATACTGGTCCATTCATTTTAACCATGGGGGCATTCCAGACATTCAAAAAAATTATTTGTACTGGAGTGGGTCACTTCTACATGAAACCTGACTAGCCTGTAACAAGGTCTGCCCTTAAATGTGACCACTGCAAATGTCAACGGAGCCAAGGTTAAAGTTTCTAATCATGCTATTTGAAGTATAACCCGTGTCAGATTTTTTCCACGTGTGTTCCCCATTTGGGGGATATACCTTCAGTTCCTGTCCCATAGGCAAAAACAGGAAGAAGTGAAGAAAACCTTACAAATTAAGGGAATTCCAGGGTGGCACCAGAACAAGTATCCCCATTGGGAAGATTACCCTATAGTATTTTCTGGGAACAATCCAAAATTTGGGTTGTAAGCAGGTCACAGAGAGAGGGCAAATCTCCCTAACAGGGACACAGAAGCAATGAAAACCTGAAACGTTCGGCATATCAAGGCCTTATTCGAACAGAGCTTAAAAAACAAACACTTATACAGGTGGCATTTTGTTTGTCCACTTGTAAAAACACTTCTATGTAAGCCTGTGTCCATGCACCCATAGGTGTATTCGAAGAGAAGGCAGCCAGAAAAAAGCCCCGCCTAAAGGCGTGTTTTTGAGAGGAACTTTCCAGGTGAAAAACACTATTCACCTAAAGCATATGCATTTAAATGCATTCCAGCGACCAGAATACATTATTCTAGCCAGTAGAATGCATGTACGCACAAATGCCTGTGCCATACACAGCTTTTAGTGCATCTTTCTGCCAGGAGTTCAGAGGGGCTTTTTCAGATGCCCTGTGGGCATGAGGCCGAATTTGGAGTGAAGTTTGCATGACATACCCTTAAGCCAACTATCATCTTCAATAAAGATTTGGATACTATTTGATGATCTGTGGTGTGCTGGCTAATATGTGCATTTGATCTGTGCAACATGCACAAACACAGGTCATGTGACAATTGGCAGAAAACGGTTTCACTGGTAGGATCTAAAGTAGCAGGGGCCTAAAAAATCCTGAATTTGAACTGCCGTTTTCCCTCATTATAAGGCTGAGTGATAAACCCCTGCTTCCCCTAAGGGGATCCCTATTGGAGCTGGTGGGGTGTCACACCATGATATCCTGCCCTCAAAACACCACTAAAGAAATTTAGACAACAAACCTATTAACCCAAGTCAAATGGATCTTTGGAGGAAGCACTCACCTAGTCAAACCTACCCGCTCAGACCCTCAAGACAAAGTTAATGCGGAGCCAAGGAACATTGCCTAACTTTTTCTTAAATCAAACCAAAACTCAAACAGGTTTGGCTGGAGGATCATTTTAGATACATGGGCAAATCTGTGCAGTTACATGAAGAATTGCAGTGAAGTAGCTAAAGACAAAGGTGTATATAGCTTTACCCACCAAGGAATTTCCATTTGGCTACTTTTGAGATTAACGCTGCCCTGCCCGTGAGCACGGCCGGGTCCATGCCCTCACTCTTCTAAAATGCAGATAAAGAAACAGAGTTCGGGCAAAGACCCCACCCCAGCTTATAATTAGCAAGCTCTCCGTGTTACATCAACAACATTGTGTAATGCAGTGGAAGTTGACTGTCTTGAAGTGTTGTCTTTCCAAATTTGGCCCCACAGCCAATGCAAAGACATACTGAGGTATTTTCTAAAATATGTTAAAAGGAATTTTCTTTTAATATAACTTGCTTAAATTCTATTCTATCTGCCTAGAATTCTGCTTTACATTGCAGAGGAGTGACAGACCCCAGCAAACTTGTCAGTAGATTTGATTATTTTCACGGACACAAAGAAGGAGTGAGCTTGCTTTGAAAGGAATCTATCACACAGAAAAATACCTGCATGAGAAACCACAGATGGAAGCTTGTTATCAAGCTAAAAACAAGTTTGTGAGAGGTGGTGCAGAACCCTAGTTAGCCAAAGAAACTGGTGGACAGAAGGAGAGGTCTGGTGGGGTGCGGAGAGGATACCACTTCTTACGGATCACAATTGAGGGTCAGTACTGGTAAGGCATGAGGAGGCTCCTTCAGCTCTACACATACTTATACACTGGAGGAGCTCTATGGGTGGTATGGAACTATTCACTTTTCTGTTGTCTAAGGCAGTGGTTCTCAACCCTGTCCTCAAGTATCTCCAACAGACCATGTTTTGGGAATTTCTCTTAGATAAAACAGCCGTCCAAAATACCAAGCCATTGACTCGGATTTAAAGCACCTGTGCAAGATAAATAAAAACCTGCAAATGTGGCCTGTTGGGGGTACTTGATGACAAGGTTGCCTTAGACCAGTGGTTCTCAATCAGTACCCTAATGCCGGTGATAAAACAGATGATCCACAGGGGGATTGTCCTTTTCCTCCATATCTACCTGTTACTGTAATCATTGAACTAGTGTTGTGCTTCTTTGGGCAACTTTACTTTGACTGCACCACCAAAATCAGCCAGTCCAGTTGCAGAGCGGGGGTTTCTTACAGACAAACTGCTTTGTGCCAGATTCCCTTTACAGGCCGGCTCCAGCCAAAACGTTATCAGTAGTGCAAGGAACAGAATCTCCTGCAGGTTTTTAACACTGCCTGTGTTCCCACTGTGAATACTTGCCCTTAATTCCTGTCCAAATGACTGATGTCATAACAGGAGGCAAGGCAAAACCACAACACAGACACATAGCGTTTAAATTTGAGACACATTAACCCCTTCCCTAACTGAAGTGGACCTGAACCTTAAAAGTAAACATTTTCTATCCTATAGGAACATCTAGAAATGTTGTGCCCAAGCAACACCCTAAAATAAATCGACCCTTTGTCTTGAATTCCTCCAAGTAAGCAAGTGTGCCTACAGCCTCACAGCTGTATATCTGTTGTGGGAGATCATCTAAGGCACTCCTGCCTCAGACTGCTAAACTCACCAGATTCAAAAGTAAGATATGGTGGGGACACTACTGTGCTGTTCATGGTTCTCCGCGCTGGAGAGGAAGCTGTACCTGAAGACCTGATCATTACATCACCAGTCATCAAGGGAACAGCTCAGACATGAGGACGCAAAGCCCTGCTCCTCTACCAAGTCAGGACATGGTAAGCCAGGAAATGGGGAAAAAGCTAAGATGCAGAGGGGCCACAAGCAACACTGGTTACTAGTCCTTTGCGCTCTGCTTGGGATTTTTGGATACAGCTTCCAAGGTACAGGTCCACGTTATTAATCAAAACTAAATACAGAAGATAAAATTTTAGCTGGAGCTAGACTGAAGAAACATAACTAGCTGTAATGCAAAACGAAGGACCCCTCATTAAATATGGTAACGTCATTCACTATATATAAAGCATGTGGCTAGTGTTAAGAATAAGTGCAGTGACACCTCCAGTTACTGCAGTGTGTAAATCCTTGGGGGGAGGGGGGGGGAGGGTGGGAGATATATTTCTGCTGTAACCTACCTCCCACTGGCTGCAAAATACCCAATTAAACTATAGCATAGCCTGCAAGGTGCTTGTTTTGTAGTGGCATTTAACCGCATGGAAGGGAAAAAGTGAAACCTATACCAAACACTGCTGATCGGTTACACCTTGGTTGCCAACCAGGGCCAAGTTTAAAAACCATGCCGCTAAACAGTCCAGTTGTGTTCACTTCCTGGTTCGAAGGCGCTTTGATTTCCTAGGACAGTCTGCAACTTCAGCTGCTTTCTTCCTCTTTTGCAGGGAGTCCTCGCGCGGGCTCGTTCCAGGGTTGCCTACAGCCCTATCCACGACCTCGCGCAGTTTATGCTCCAGTTCAGCAAGTCGCACGTTCTGCTCTCCTATGATTTGGGTCTGTTCTAGCAGTTTCTGGTCCTGGTCTTGTAGCTGTTTCTGCTGCTCCTGTACCTTGGTGCGTAGCTCTGACAACTCCCGCCTGAGGACCGTCATACCAGCTCCGTTGGATTTAACCTGCTGTGCCAGTTTTGTCACCTCCTGTCTTGAGGGATTTTGCTTGGAGAGCAACTGAATCGTGCTCAGTGTCGTGGAGGGGCCTGGAACTGCAGAAGTTACAGAAAACAGGTGTTAATAGGTTATGATGAATTATCAGCCTCCTACTATATAATGTATGGCCAGCCTTAGGTTACTGCCGGTTCTACAGTAACACCTTACAGTGGTTGGGTCTTCCAACCACCGTATAATCTTAGCCTGTGCAGAGTTGCCAATATTACTTAAATAGAAATTACCCTGCGGTCCTGGTGAAAATGGCATTTTTAATTATGATCAGTTTGGAGTCATTTAAATGGGACAAGTTTTGCCCTTTCCCTCCTGCACCAATAAAGTCATACAACCTTAGCATCAAAAGAGACAAAGCTGAACTCCAGGCAAACTGTTAAAAAAGGCAGATGAATTGCATATGTAGGAGCCATTTTCCTGCTATTTGCATTTGTCCTACCAGTATTCAGATCATGCAGCTCAGTCACACAGCATAGCCCTGTCTGATAGGAAGGCCCGATCCTTCTCTGCAACAGGGTTCCGTATTGACCGGGAGTCCTATGACTGGACATTGAAAGTAGAAGTAGTAGACCGATTTACACATGTCTATCACTCTTCTCTTGCCTACTCTCAGCTTGCCCCGTGCATTATAGCAAAAAATAAAAAACTTTTTTTGCTACTACTTCTACTTTCATTTAGTATCTGACAAAAGTAAGTACACCCCTCACATTTTTATAAATATTTTATCTTTTCATGCGACAACACTGAAGAAATTACACTTTGCTACAATGTAAAGCAGTGAGTGTACAGCTTGTATAACAGTGTGCATTTGATGCCCCCTCATTTGAGGCCCAAACTGTAAATATTGTGTGGCCACAATTATTTTCCAGCACTACCTTAACCCTCCTGGGCATTGAGTTCACAGGTAGCCACTGGAGTGTGGCCATTTACTCACAGTCTGGCAAATCCTCCCCTCCACTGTGTTCTGGGAGACACATGGGTCCAGGAAAACAAAGGGGACCTATCAGAATGCACAGCGTGACTTGTGCATGCGCAGTAAGGAACCAAGAGTGAAACCGAAAATGTCTTCACTTCCTGGTTCCATTACTAGGAATGGCAGCGGCTGCACTCGGGAGTCAAACCGAAGATCGGCAGGGGTGCCGACTTTGCGGGCTCCCTGGACAGGTAAGTGTCCTTATATTAAAAAGTCAGCAGCTACAGTATTTGTAGCTGCTGACTTAATTTTTATTCTTCTGTTGGCGGAACACTGCTTTAAGTCTAGAGACATGCTTGGCCAGTCCATCACCTTTACCCTAAGCTTCTATAGCAAGGCAGTGGTGGTCTTGGAGGTGTGTTTGGGGTTATGTTGGAATACTGCCCTGTGGCCCAGTCTCTGAAGGGAGGGGATCATTCTCTGCTTCAGTATGTCACAGTACATGTCGGCATTCATGGTTCCCTCAATGAACTGTAGCTCCCCAGTGCCGCCAGCACTCATGCAGGTCCAGACCATGACACTCCCACTACCATACTTGACTGTAGGCAAGACACACTTGTCTTTGTACTCCTCACCTGGTTGCTGGCCCACACATGCTTGACACCATCTGAACCAAATAAGTTTATCTTGGTCTCAGACCACAGGACATGGTTCCAGTAACCCATTTCCTTAGTCTGCTTGTGTCACTGAAGAAAGAAAATGACCAATTTGGCCCAATTAGGAAATTTCCACTTAGGGGTGTACTCATTTTTGTTGCCAGCAGATTAGACATTAATGGCTGCGTGTTAAGTTATTTTGAGGGGACAGCAAATTTACACCGTTACACAAGCTGTACACTCACTACTTTACATTGTAGCAAAGTTTAATTTCTTCAGGGTTGTCACAAGAAAAGATATAATACAATATTTACTAATGTGAGGGGTGTACTCACCTTTATGAGATACTATACATACATAAGCGTGAGAACTACAGTTGCACCTTTACTCTTGCCCAGGTGGAGCGAGTGATTTTGTTTGCCCAAAAGTCTTCTATAAGATTCTATGCCGATGGTATGAGGTCCCTACCGCTCTGCATAAGATCTTCCCACATCTAAACTTTGCTAGCGCAAGGAAAGCTCTTACTTGCATATCTTTTGGTATTGTCCAAAAATCCACTCATTCTGGGACCAAGTATGTCAGCTGATACTCAAACTCACGTCAGGAAACCTGGGAACTCATCCCATTAGTTATTTATTTCACCTCAATTAGTGTACTGCTTTCATGATACAAATCTTCGATTACGGTATATCTGCTGAATGCAGCTAGGGCCTGCATTCCTGCCTTGTGGAAACAACCAGTCCCTCCTCCTGTTTTTCAATGGCTTTCTAAAATGAATCATATTGAACACATGGAATGCCTTACAGCTGCTACCATAAGGGAGGAGAAGGTTTGTAATAAGCGGTACATCTTTTTAATTCTATCGCATAAGCTACAAGGCCAATGAGGCCAGGGCTAGGGCACTTTGGCATGGCCAATAGCTATGCGCAAAACCAATTGCACAGAGGTGGTAAGTGTGTGTAATATATATATATATATATATTTTCTTCTTTAAACAACAAGCGAGGGTTTAGTAACCCTTTAAGTTTTCTGAGTAGTCCATGGTTTCTTGCTAGGACGTTAACGGAGCAGTTTCTCAGTGTTCTGGACCTTCCTTGAGTTGCTGTACTTTTGACTTTTTCATGAATCCTCAGCTGTGTCTGAGCTGCCCTACTATGGTTTTTACAAAGTTTAACCCTCGTCTTTCATTACATAAATAAAAAAGGGAAGAATTTTGATTTGCTATGGTAGAAACAAACCAGAACCTACCCTCAATGGCTGATGACTGTCAAACCAGGGTGGATCCTGCCCCATTAAAACCCAAACGCCTCTCTATGCTATTCAATCACAGAGAGACACAGTACCTGGAGGAGAGCCCATAAGTCGACCTGACACTTCAGAACCCGGCAACTTCTTTTTAAGTATGGGAACTATCTTCTCATCAAAATATTCCATTGCCATTGATGAAATATCCCGCAATTCCTGCAGAACCTCGTGAGCCCTCTGAGGGGATCTCGTAGAATTGACATACCGCAGCACACTGTATATTTCATCGATAACCTGAAAGGAGAACATATATCATTAGGGATGATTAGCAAGTTCCATGTTTTCTGCTGGCATAATGTGTGCAGATGACTGGCTAGTATGACATAAGAAATTCTATAACTGACCTCTACTTAGTTGCCACTGCAGTGCAAGGACTCATACACGCTGCATCAGAGGACATGGTTTTAAGTTTGCAGCACTGAACCCATCAGCAAGACTTTACTTCCTCCAAACGACCATTAAAAAAATTAACTCATGGCTCAGTGTCAAAACTGACAGGTATTCACAAATCTTTGTGTTGACTCCTGCTGTTTATTATATGATTTTTGGTCCCAGCATCAGAGGAGCCTTTGGCAGAGGCTAGTGACTTGTCAGGAGCCCTCTTACCCTTTAAGTGTATACTTAAAGGAGAGATTTACTAAAACTGGAGAGTGCAAAATCTGGTGCAGCTCAGCACAGAAACCAATCAGCTTCCAGGTTGTTTTGCCACAGCTTAATTGAACAAGCTGAAGTTGGAAGCTGATTGACTACCATGCACAGCTGCACCAGATTCCAGAGTGCATCAATTTTAGTAAATCTCTTAGGCTTTGACACTTAGTTCTGGGTTCACACGACAGCGACTTGGGATCCGACTTGTAAGTCCTCAAGTCGCTGGACATAAGAAAAGCCAAGTAAATGAGAGCAGTCTTAATGTACACTAATGAAGTCGCTACGACTTCAGAAAAAGGATCCTGTACTACTTCAAGGCAACTTGCAACCATAGATTTCAATGGAAGTCGCCTCCAAGTCAGATCTACATCTATATTGAAGCGACTTTACAGGAAAAAAAATAATAATAATTTACCCAGGTATTGCCCACATTTACCCAGGCAACCCCCTCCCTACTTTTCTTTTTAGTTTTGGATAAAGTAGAGAGGTATTAGAACCAGTCAGGTTTTATAGCTGTCTGTGCCCCCGTTAAGATGAAACCTCTCTATTTGTCCTGTTTACCTTTATAATTAAAAGTGAAAGTAAAGAGAATCACAAATTTTGGGTTGCCCATAGAAAAATAAAATTGAGGAGAAATCTTCCTACTAGTTCTGGTGACCTGAGGCTCCCCTTAATTTGCAGGGACTTCCTCTCACTTCCTGTTTGGCTATGGGACAGGAAGTGAAATCTTCAAAACGAGACAGACGGCAGATAAAAAAAAAATATCTGACAGGAGGTTATAACCCTGTCTTTCTCTACCCAAAATGAAAAAAAAAAAAAAAAAAAAAAAATAAAAAAAAAAGTGTTTTTCCTATAGGTCTACTTTAATTTTACATACAAAGTTGGCATGAATATTTGACAAGGACATTTATTTTTAAACAATGATGCTGGATTTCCCAACCTTAAGAGAGACCCTGTCACCAGACCATTTCAGCAAAAATATTCCGTAAGATTACATATGCGTTTACCTTATTTTTATTTACTTGTAAAAGCCTCACCTGTGTAGAAGTCCAAAAGCTGCTGGGTGCCATGATGTTGGAGATGATGCATGCAGCCCCCACAGACATTACTCATGCAACACTATAGTATGCCCCTTCACCCCTTTCTTGGTGGCTACATACAACTTCTATGAGGGGCAGAGATGCTGGCTGGAATAGACATTCCCAGAAAATGGGAGCACTATGACACTGCAGGAGGGAGGGGCCTGTGCTAGACTCTTCCTGAAGCAGTCGCATTTTACAGAAAGTTCATATTGCTAGTAAACAAAACCTTATTTGTCAGAAAAAAACACCACACATTTAAGCTACTCGATTGTTCTGTGCTTTTGTTTTTTTCAAGTTGGCAACAGGATCGCTTAACAAATGTAAAATGGTATTCCTTTATCTCCCTGTGGGTGGTGGTGTTGGTCTTCTCTCTGCTTCAGCATTTCAGCCTTTATAAGGCTCATTCAATGCTTCCTGGAGTGTAGAATACCTGCATTCCTGGTACACATGGTGGCTTCATCCTCCAGAGGACACAGCAATAACATAGGGGTTGTAGGATGGTGCCATGCTCATGAGGGGAGAGAAACAGGCCATGAGACACTCCCAGAAGTGATGACTCCCCAAAAGTCTTATGGACTGTAGTGCTGGGATAGAGGGAAGGTAGAAGACATGAGCTGTCTGATGTATAATGGCTCTTTTGCAGAGAAGTTCCATTTGCATTTATTTAGGAACCCAGCCTGTTTTCTTTAAAAGAGAAGTGCGGGATATGAAAGAAACATTCATACTCCCCTAGATGGATGCAACATCGGTCTGATGCTTCATCTGTTCCCGCCACCTCTACACCGAGAGCTGGAGGCGATCAAAGACCACTGATCAGTCAGTTCTCAGTCTTCATTGTGCAGCTGCTCTGCCCATCAAGCGCTTACTGGAGCTCTGGGCTGTGAAGGAGGTTGGAGCAGCTGGCTCAGCCTTTCAGTGGCACACAGAGGATAAGCCAGCTGCCAGTCAGGCACCTGGGTGGATCCCAACATTCAAGTTGGGATCTCTTCAGGAATCTGGACCGGCTGAGTGACATTAGCCAACAGTAAGCTTTAGCTTGCCATCAGCTGAATACCTGTCACAAGAGTGCAGAACGAAGTGCACTACTGTAATCCCCAGAAGTAGTGCCAAAAGAGCTTTACTTTAAAGGGACCTGTAGTGAGAAAAAAAATAAAATAAAAATCAGGATGTGGTTTAAAAACGCCAAAATTTCCAGACTGTCTAATAAATATTCAATGAAAATAAAGCACTGGCCACATATGGTTATTAGAAAACAATTTCCTTCAGGATAGCAATCATAGCTTAAATGATTTTTTTTTTTTTTTGGGTTAAAGTCGATTCTGGTCCCTTCAGGCAGATTACACAGCACAGGGGTTGACAAATTTGCTTCCAATTTAGGAGCCAGTTAAAAAAAAGTTAGGAGCCAGTTTTTTTTTTTTTCAGTTCCCGGGGTAAGGCCACTCATTTTCACCCCCTATCCCTAACTCACAATGGAGCACCCAGTCAATAACTCCATTCAAACGCCGTTACATCAGGGGTATGGGCTGACCAGAAAGAGTAAGGCTGGCAAAAGATGGAACTGGCTGGCACTGGCAGGTGGCACTGGTTGCCACTGGCAGGCACGTGGAACTGCCAGATGGCACCGGCAGGTGACACTGGTTGGAACTGGCAGGTGGCACTGGTTGGTGATGGCAGGTGGCCCTGGTTGGCGGTGGAACTAGTTGTCACTGGCAGATGGCACTGATTGGCTGTGGCACTGGTTGGTGTTGGCAGGTGGCACTGGTTGGCGGTGGCAGGTGGCACTGATTGGCAGTGGCACTGATTGGCGGTGACTCTGCACTGGCAGGTGGCACTGATTGACGGTGACTCTGCACTGGCAGGTGGCACTGGGTGGTGGCAGGTGGCACTGGTTGACACTAGCAGGTGGCACTGATTTGTGGTGACAGGTGGCACTGATTGGCGGTGGCACTGGCAGATGGCACTGGTTGGCGGTGGCAGGTGGCACTGGTTGGCAGTGAAACTCGGCACTGGCAGGTGGCACTGATTGTCACTGGTAGGTGGCACTGATTGGCGGTGGCACTGGTTGGGGGTGGCAGGTGGCACTGATTGGTTGCAGGTGGTATTGATTGGCGGTGGCACTGGTTGGCACTAGCAGGTGGCACCGATTGGTGGTGGCAGGTGGCACTGGTTGGCGCTGGCAGCTGGCACTGGTTGGCGCTAGCAGGTGGCACTGGTTGGCGGTGGCACTGGCAGGTTTCACACGGAGCACTATGTTACTGAAATGTAACAGAGGAGCTGTCAGAATTGAACTTAATGTCGGAATGGGAGGGACCACCCGGGGTGTGAAACTGACAAGAGAGAGGCGGATATGTCAGATTTCAGCCTGATGTCGGGGTGGGCGGGACCCGGCAGCTATCAAACACCAGCCAACGATTGGGCTGCTTAAGAAAAGGGGCAGGCCACATACACGTAGCGGCCCACCCAGATCCCATTGGCTGGTGTTTGATAGCTGCCGGGTCCCGCCCACCCCGACATCAGGCTGAAATCTGACAGGTACTCCTCTCTCTGTTGCTTCTCAGTTTCACACACTTAGCGCAGCGCCGCTGAGTGTGGAGGAGGACGGAGGACGGCAGTCAGTGTTCATGTGCTGCATGTCTGGGGCATCGATAGTGAGTGGGCTGGTGGCAGCTTAGGCGCCAGGTTGCGATTTCTGGTCGCATTGGCGACCTGGCGCCTGGGGTTTGTCGAGCCCTGACACAGCACAATGCTTGCGACATGTAATATGCCCCCCTCTAAACTGTAAAAAAAATAAAAAAATAAAAAATAAAATAAAAAACCCACAACCCCCCTAAACCTCCCACTTCCTGTATGCCCGTTTCGAAACAGACCACGATAACCAGGGAAGCTCTGCACTAATCACTGTGGACAAAGTGCCTCCCTCTGTGATAGGCTGCCTGCTCTCCTCTTCTCCCCCCTCACCACCTCCTTCCTCCCCATCAGCACTCTGTCTCTGGTCTGGCCCTGCCGCTATTACTTTAATATTAAAATATAAATTTAGTCACTGCCAGCCTCTCTATTAGAGGCTGGCATAGCACACTGTTTTATTTAAAAACAAGCACTGTAAATACTAAATATCAGCTGTCTTCAGGCCGATATTCAGTATTTACAGCACTCGTTTTCAAATACAACATACACAGTGTGCTATGCCAGCCTCTAATAGAGGGGCTGGCATAGACATATATATGCCTTAAACTGTGCTACAAGAGTGACATCTAGTGGTCATTAAAATAAACAGCTAGCTATTACTATAAATACTGGCAAATTGACAGAGCTGCTGTTGACAGTGAAGAGCCAGACGTGTTTGATAAACTGCTTGATCATATAGTTTCATGCGTCAAAGAGCAAGTGATCTATCCAATTTTGTTTCACCGCTATGAACACGCCAATTAACCCAGAGGAAGATGTGTCCTTTGCTGGGCCTTTTAAATGAACAGGGACAAGTTATCATAGCACTCGAAGCGTAGTCACCTTTATTAAAAAATAAAATTAAAAAAAGCCTGCACAGGAAAAGCTTGAAACTGAACTCAGGCCTTACCTTAAAGTTTAAGTCCACCCTAAAACTAAAATCTCTGCATCTACAGACATCCACAATCTAACACTAACCTATCTAGGCTGGGGGGGGGGGGGGGGGCTGGGGGTCAGCTCGTCAGAGTCTATCTGCATGCACCAGGTGCATATAGGTACAAGAAAACAGCAGGGAGGGTAAGTAACAAAAATGTTATGTGTGCTGCTGTGCCCCCTGTGCTGCCTGCAGATTTGGACTTTAATCTCCTTCGATGGGACACCTGGCTGAGGCTGACAAGCTGGCATTGAGTTGCATTGTGGAAATGGATGTGGATGACTCTGGGTGGATATGAGAGTTACATTGTGGAGAGCCTCTTCACAATGTAACTCATCCCCACACAGTCGTCCTCATTTTCACAAAGCAACTCAAATCTTTATCCACACCTAGCATCTACTCCATCCCTCCATTCTCCACAATGCATCCCCACACAGCACCATCCATCCATTCATCTCCATAATGCATCCCCACCCACGCCCAGCACCATCCATCCCTCTCTCCCCACAATGCACCCCCACCCAGCACCATTCATCCCTCTCCATAAAGCATCCCCACCCACACCCAGCACCATCGATCCCTCTCCACAAAGCATCCCCACCCACACCCAGCACCATGCATCCCTCTCCACAATGCATCCCCACCCACCCCTCTCCACAATGCATCCCCACCCACGCCCAGCACCATCCATCCCTCTCATCAATGCATCCCCACCCACGCCCAGCACCATCCATCCCTCTCCACAATGCATCCCCACCCACACCCAGCACCATTCAACCCTCTCCATAAAGCATCCCCACCCACGCCCAGCACCCTCCATCCCTCTCCACAATGCATCCCCACCCACACCCAGCACCATCCTTCCCTCTCCACAATGCATCCCTAACCATCCCTCCAGTCTCCACAACGCTTAGATTTTATGAGATGAAGGGAAAAGAAATCAATCAGCCCAAAATATCGGCTGGAAAAAAAAAAAAAATAAAAAAAAAATCCGACATCATATATTGGCCGCCAGATTTCTAAATATCGGCATCGGCATGAGAAAAACACATACCATTTGACCCCTAATTTTCAATGCCCTGGCTGAGGGAAGGAGGTTCTCACCCATGGCCCTGTCCATCGTCCCTTTGATGCAGTGAAGTTGTCCTGTCCCCTAAGCAGAAAAACGCCCCCAAAGCATAATGTTTCCACCACCATGTTTGAGGATGGGGAGGTTGTTCTTGGGGGTCATAGGCAGCATTCCTTCTCCTTCAAACACGGTGAGCCAAAGATCTCGATTTTGGTCTTATCTGGCCACAACACTTTCACCCAGTTTTTCTCGGAATCATTCAGATGTTCATTAGCAAACTTCAGCCTGCACGTGGTTTTTTGAGCAGGGGGACCTTGTGGGCACTGCAGGATTTCAGTCCTTCACAGTGTAGTGCGTTACCAATTGCTTTCTGATGACTATGGTCCCAACCGCCTTGAGATCATTGACAAGATTCTCCCATGTAGTTCTGGGCCCATTCCTCACTGTTCTGATGATCATTGAAACTTCACAAGGTGAGATCTTGCATGGAGCCCCAGACCGAGGGAGATTGACAGTTATGTTGGGTTTCTTTCATTTGTAATTAATCGTATCAACTGTTGGCACCCTCTAACCAAGCTGCTTGGCGACGATCTTGTAGCCCATTCCAGTCTTGTGTCGGTCTACAATCTTGTCCCTGACATCCTTTGGTCTTGGCCATGGTGGAGAGATTGGAATCTGATTGATTGCTTCTGTGGACAGGTGTCTTATATAGGTAACAAGCTCGTTCCCTGTATAGAAGACACCTGGGAGCCAGAAATCTTGATGGGGGGGGGGTAGAATCAAAAATGTATTTTACTCATTAAAATGCAAATCAATTTATAACTTTTTTGAAATTTTTTTTTTCTGGGTATTTTGTTGTTATTCTGTCTCTCACTGGTAAAATAAACACACCAATAAAATAATAGACAGATCATTTCTTTGTCAGTGGGCAAAAGAACAAAAATCAGCAGGAGATCAAATACTTTTTCCCCATCACTGTATCAGGTCTCCCACAGTACATGCAATTATTTTAGTAAATATAAACTGCTAAAATACCTTTTCTCATCAGCAGTATGTACCAGTGTCTTGACTTCTATCAATGTCTGGTTAAAGTTTGGAGTTTTTATTCTCCTATGACTGCCCCATGATGCTGCAGGACCCATGACCCTCTGGCTGGACAGTGTTGCTTGGCCCTGTGCCAAACATATGCACCCTCAAAAAAAATAAAAATAATAAAAAAAAATAAAACCCCACACACCACAACAACCCTCTAGCAATACACACCAAACTGACCATGTGCAGAGTGCCATCAAGGCTCTGTTCTATCAGGAGATGGATTGGGGACTGTGGATGAAAGGGAAGATCAGAGAAGAAGACAAAATCAAACAGGCCTTTTACACAATGCGCAGGATTAACCCCCTGGTCCCATAGTGAGTAGAACAAGCATGCTTTTCTGCATATACAGACTGATTTTATTGTAGTGGGTTTAGGAACACTGAATTCCTTAAGGTAGTTTTGAGCACTATGGACAGCTATACTATTCACTTCATATTCATCTGTGGATTTCTGCCATAAAAAAAGGCAATTTTTTCTGCAAATTTTTATAATTTGACTGTGTCACAAACAGTGGTAATGTGTTTATACAGAAATTGATTTATATAGCCAACTCCTCACCTTTCCAGGAATAAAACAACAAAGATTAGAGTCCACATATTTCATAAACGTCATGTTGAGTAAGGAAAGTCTAGTTTCAACCGCAGCCAGGATGTCAGCATGGCGTGCCAGCGAGTGATTCCGCCTCTCCGATTCCCTCCTGCGCAAAAGGTTACATGGTATAATCAGCTGCAAATACGCATGACTGAGGGGATAAATAGAATGGTCAAGGTGCCTTTACAGTTGAACTCCAGGCAGATATAAGGATATAAGACAAGTTATTTGCAGCTCTGTAAAGATTAAATTCTTAAGAAAGCAGCGCAATTACCTGAAATTGACCTTGTATCAGCCGCTTGTAATCCCTGTAAGGCAGCGTATAGGAGGGAGAAGCAGTACAAGAGGGCCTTCAGTTCAGATGAGACACGAAGCATGCTGATCGAAGGAGAAAGCAGAATGAGATGAGCCCATCGCTGTGCTGCTTCTCCCTTCACTGTACAGTCCCAGCTGGTTAAATGATACTGGCCATGACTGAAGACTAAGAACATCTAGTGGTGGAAAAGAAATACTACAGGAGGACAGATTAAACAGTATAGCAGAAACTAGTACTTTTTTCCTATTCATTCCAATATTTGGGAGTTACTATCCCCCTATTTCAGATTTTATTTAAAATGCTCCCTTTTTTTTTTTCATGTCTGTATATTGAAAAAGGCATATCTCAAAAAAAAACATAGAAAAGGCAAAAAACAGTCACAAAATACACAAGAGGAAAAAAAACTAACAAAAAAAACACACCTCCACTATAACAAACCTCTAACCCTCAGAGGTACAGTGGGTAATATAATTATTTGATCCCCTGCAAATTCTGTAAGTTTGCCCACTTACAAAAAAAACAAAAAAGGTCTATAAAGTGTTATCATAGGCGTATTTTAAATGAGAGACACAGAATATCGAACAAAAAGTACAGAATAAGTATTTGACCCCCAAGCAAAACATGACTTAGTACTTGGTGGAGAAACCCTTATTTGCAAGCACAAAATTAGGGCGTTTGGTTAGTTACCAGGTTTGCACACATCTCAGGAGGGATTTTGGTCCACTCTTTACAGATCTTCTCTAAATCCTTAGGGTTTCTTGCCTGTCACTTGGCAATTCGAAGTTTCCGCTCCCTCCATAAATTTTCTATAGGATTAAAGGTCTGGAAACTGGCTAGGGCATTCCATGACCTTAACCACCTCCCGCCTGTGCTATAGGCGAATGATGGCTACAGAGTGGGCCTTAAAGCAGTGTTTCAGCTGAAATATTTTTTTTTTTTTTTTTTTAAGTCAGCAGCTAAAAAAAAAAAAAAAAAAAAAAAGTAGCTGCTGACTTTTAAATAAGGAGACTTACCTTTGCAGGGCGCCCGCGATGTCGGCCGCCGAGGCCGACATGTCCCTTGGCTCTCAGGTCCCAGCACTGCCATCCTCACTAAGGGAAACAGGCAGTGGAGCCTTGCGGCTTCACTGCCCGTTTCCTACTGCGCATGCGCGAGTCGCGCGGCGCTTTGTGGATGGGACGCGCTGTGTTAGGGAACACACAGTTCCCAGAACACAGCGCGCCCCATTACCCAGAAGACAACGCGACGAGGAGAGAAGACGAAGATCACAGAGGAGCAGGAAGAAGGCAGATTAGGAAGACTGCCTAGCAACAGGGATTTCTGCCAAGGTAAAAAAATAAAAAATAAAATTCTCTCTCAAATGTTTTTTTTTTTTTTCTTAGGGTGGCCCTCCACTTTAATTGCCAGGAGGCCGTCAGACATCCACCCATGCATGAACGGCCTGCTGCGGGGCGCGCTCTGATCACTGAATCAATGAGCCTTGGCTGATCACAGATTGGAGTAAGGGATGGATCCCGGCCCCGTACCATGTGATCAAAAGGGAAAAGAACCCGCTGCTCTAGGTGTATGGAATAAGCCCAAATGGAACCCAACTAGTAGTGCCAGCCCCGGCCCGCCTCCATAGAAATCCTCAAGAAAAAGAAACTGCTGCACATCCGGAGGTTCCAGTTGCCTTTTATTAATCACTGCGCTAACACCAAGGACAGCAGCATACAGTCACATTCCACCACATCTTGTGGTCAATCACTACCAAGGTATAGCCAATGACAGCTGATCACATGATGCAAACAGAAGGATCGGTAATCTACCCCCCCCCCCCCCCCGCCCAATGCTGACAGATCACTGTCTTTAGAGGCACTGCTGCCACCCATCCGTGCAGGAGAAAAAAAATTACCCGTTTTCATGAAACAGTTTATCAAATTTTTTTGTCTTTTTTCATTTTTTAGCAAAAAATAACCCCAATAGCGATTAAAAAACCACCAAAAGAAATCTCCATTTGTGGGGGGGGGGGATTATATAAAATTTTATTCGGGTACAGTGTTGTATGACCACAGAATTGTAATTTAAAGAGTGACAGCGCTGAAAAATGAAAATTGGCCTGGGCAGGAAGGGGGTTTAAATGCCCAGTAAGCAAGTGGTTAATGTGCTTATTGAGCCCCTCCTTTGTTGCCTCGGCGGTATGTTTTGGGTCATTGTCATGCTGGAAGACCCATCCATGAACCATCTTCAGTGTTCTGGCTGAGGGAAGAAGGTTCTAATCCAAGATTTTACAATACATGGTCCCGTCCATTGGCTTCTCAATGTAGCAAAATTTGCCTGTACCCTTAGCAGAGAAACAGCCCTAAAGCATCATGTTTCCACCTCCGTGCTTGACTGTATGGAGGGTGTCCTTAGGGTCAGTGTCAACATTTTTCTTCCTCCAAAACACAATGAGTCAAGTTAATGCCAAAGAGCTCAATTTTGGTCTCATCTGACCACAGAACTTTCCCCCAATCCTCCTCTGAATCATTTAGATGTTCATTAGCAAACTTTAGACTGGCCTGTACATGTGCCTTCTTGAGAAGGGGGACTTTACGGGCACTGCATGATTTTAATCCATAGCGGCGTATTGTGTTACCAATGGTTTGTTTGGTGACTGTGGTCCCAACTGCCTTGAGATCATTCACAAGCTCCTCCTGCGTAGTTCTGGGCTTCTCATGATCATTCTTACCCCATGAGGCGAATTCTTGCATGGAGCTTCGGACCGAGGGCGATTGATGGTTATTTTGTATTTCTTCCATTTGCAAATAATTACTCCAACAGTGGTCTCTTCACCAAGATTCTTGCTGATGGTCTTGTAGCCCATTCCAGCCTTGGGCAGGTCTACAATATTGTCCCCGACATCCGTTGACAGCTCTTTGGTCTTGCCCAAGATGGTGAGGTTTGGCTAGAAGATTCTGTGGACAGGTGTCTTTTATATGCATAACAAGTTGTCATTAGGAGCAGGATTAATATATGTACCACATGAGCACATACTGTAGTCAGCCTGTGAGAGCCAGAATTATTGTTGATTGGTAGGGGATCAAATATAAAATTTTACTCACTGAACTGAAACTCAATTTATAAAACATTTGTATCATGTGTTTATGGATATTTGTTTGATATTCTGTCTCTATCATTCAAAATACACCTATGATAACAATTATAGGCCCTTCATTTCTTTGTAAAAGGGGCAAACTTACAAAATCTACAGGGGATCAAACAGAAATGCTTGAGCCAGGTAAATCCCCCTCATCGGTAGTTAGAAGAGTTAATATGATCAAGATGGTCTGGGCCGCACAATTATTTACATACGCCACAATCCATCTATGTGGATACCACGGAAAAAGTTTGTTCGTATCGGTGCACAATTCAGGAAGCTTATTTGCAAAAGGCAGCCTGAATTAATGCACTACTTTACAGTATAGTAAAGATCAAGGTGGTTCAGTAGTCCCAAAAACTAGGATTTATTTCATAGCTGCCCAATATCAAGACTGGACGGGTTGGAATGTGGGAGATTTAACGAACCCCATACATAGGTACCTACTACACTATGACACAGAACGGCATTGTTGCATTTGGAAATAAATGTTACTTTTGTTCCATCAAACTGTCCTATGGTATCCTTGTTAAACAACATTTTGGAAGTATCAAAAAAAAAAAAAGCACAAGCTTGCAGTTTAGGGGCTACCTGAGTGGCACTCCACTATGGTGTAACTGTGTGAAAACTTTCTAAACTACAAGAGTCCACCCCCTGCCCGTCAATAGCTATTCGGTTCATTGCTCAATTATACTTTTGGGTATGTATTGAAGTCTTTCATCACTATACAATCAAAGTTTAATTTTGCAAGACAGAACTTCTACAAATATTTACAGTTATGTCATGCTCTAAAGCCCCGTACACACAATCGGAAATCCCACCAGCAAAAGTCCGATGAGAGCTTTTGGTCAAAAATTCCAACTGTGTGTATGCTCCATCGCACTTTTGCTGGCAAAATTCCCACCAGCAAAAGATTGAGAGCATTGAACGACATTTTCTTGGCTCGTCGTAGTGTTGTATGTCACCGCGTTCTTGATGGTCGAAAGTTCAGAGAACTTGTGTGACCGTGTGTATGTAAGCTAAAATTCCTTTGGAAAAACAAAAACTCCAATAGTGTGTATGCGGCATAAGGCTCGGTTCATACTGGGGAGACTTTTCAGGTGACTTAATTGTCTGACAAGATGTGCTCCATTCAGTGCAATGGAACCGCTTTGACTTAGAAAAAGGGTTCTGCACTACTTGGGGGCGACTTCAGATGGGCTTGCATGGACTTCTATTTGAAGCTGACCCAGTGTAAACCGAGCCTTAATGCTCAAACCTTTCATAGTACCTTGATACTTGAAGAACCACATTTATTCCATGACGCAAGGTTATAACTAATAAAAGGTGTGATTTCACACATTTATGCCATTCTCCTAAACCTAGCCCAAGATCCTGCTCACTTACCTTGCAGGGGGAAATGGGAGATATATGTAGGTGAATTGGATGGATAAAAATGAGAGGCAGCTTTGGCATCCATCCCACTACTTTCTCTCCACGCTTCACAAAAATTGTTGCAATCATGACTCCTGGATCGGGCTCATAAAACACCAGTAGAACGGTTTAGATGGGACTCCCCCATCTGTCCCAGATGCAATAAAAATGTGTAGGATTTAATCCATACCGTATGTTCTGGAGATACCAGAAGCTTTTCAGATATTGGACAACAGTTTTACAAACCACAGTGAGGGGGGTGGGGGGTGGGGGAATTTGATCCACTGCTGATTTTGTACGTTTGCTCACTGACAAAGAAATGATCAGTCTATAATTTTAATGTTAGGCTTATTTTAACAGTGCGTGACAGAACAAAAATATCCAGAAAAACACATTTCAAATAAGTTATGAATGGATTTGCATTTTAAACGAGTGAAATAAGGTATTCGATTCCCTATCAACCTGCAAGATTTCTGGCTCCCAGGTGTCTTCTATACAGGTAACGAGCTGAGATTAAGAGCCCTTTCTTAAAGGGAGTGCTCCCAATCTCAGTTTATTACCTGTATAAATGACACGTGTCCACAGAAGCAATCAGATTCCAATCTCTCCACCATGGCAAAGACCAAAGAGCTGTCCAAGGATGTCAGGGACAAGATTGTAGACCTACACAAAGCTGGAATGGTCTACAAGACCATCGCCAAGCAGCTTAGTGAGAGGGTGACAACAGTTGGTGTGATTATTCGCAAATGGAAGAAACACAAAATACCTGTCAATCTCCCTCGGTCTGGGGCTCCATGCAAGATCTCACCTCGTGGAGTTTCAATGACCACGAGACCAGCAAGGAATCTGCCCAGAACTACACAGGAGAATGTTGCCAATGATCTCAAGGCAGCTGGGACCATAGTTACCAAAAAAACAATTGGTAACACTACGCGGTGAAGGACTGCAATCCTGCAGCACCTTTAAGTTCCCCCTGCTCAAGAAAGAACATGTACAGGCCCATCTAAAGTTTGCTAATGAACAGCTGAATGATTCCGAGGAGAACTGGGTGAAAGTGTTTTGGCCAGAAGAGACAAAAATCGAGCTCTTTGGCATCAACTTAACTTGCCATGTTTAGAGGAGGAATACTGCCTATAACCCCAAGAACACCAGCCCCACCCTCAAACATGGAGATGAAAACATTATGCTTTGGGGGTGTTTCTCTGCTAAGGGGACAGGACGATTTCACCGCATCAAAGGGACGATGGACAAGGCCATGTACCATCAAATCTTGGGTGAGAACCTCCTTCCCTCAGCCAGGGCATTGTAAATGGGCCGTGGATGGATATTTCAGCATGACAATGACCCAAAACTCACAGCAGGGGCAACAAAGGAGTGTCTCAAGAAGCACATTAAGATCCTGAAGTGGCCTAGCTAGTATCTAGACCAGGGGTGCCCAACATTTTAAATAGCGAGAGCCACTTAAGCGACTTAGTAACCAATTGTGGGCCACAATGAGTGGAGCGAGCAGATGACAGGTCCACGTCCGCCCTGCATATGCAGAGCGGACACGGACATGGCTTGCTGTACTCTATGGGCCCTCCAATTTGATCTGCCATGATGGAATGGGATGGATCCCCCTTCTGTTTTAGACCTTAAGACCTCTGATCTAGACCTTAATCACACTGAAAATATGTGGAAGGAGCTGAAGGTTCGAGTTACCAAATATCAGCCTCGATACATTAATAACTCGGAGAGGATCTGCAAAGAGGAGTGGGACAAAATCCCTCCTGAGATGTGTGCAAACCTGGTGGTCAACTACAAGAAACAACTGACCTCCGATTACCAACAAAGGTTTTTCCACCAAGTCATGTTTTGCAAAGGGGTCAAATACTTATTTCACTCATTAAAATGCAAATCAATTTATAACTTGATACGGTTTTTTTTCAGGATATTTTTGTTCTTATTCTGTCTCTCACTGTTGATATAGACCTACTATTATAATTATAGACTGATCATTTCTTTGTCAGTGGACAAACATACAAAATCAGCAGGGGATCAAATACTTTTTTTCCCCTGTATTCGGTTACTGGTTTTGTTAATGGTGTAGGTATAATGAAGACTCTATACAAGCATCATATGCATTTGTAAGAACCTTATGCTGGAAATCATCTTCTACACATAAAAAAAGTAATTATATATGCATGACAAAAAAGCCTAAAAGCGGCCTTCCAGGCTTTTTTGTTTATTGAACGTGAGCAGCTACAAAAAGTACAGCTTCTGACTTTCAATAAACGACACTTACCTGTTCCAGGGTCAAGCGATGCGGTCGCACGGAGCACCGCGCTCCTCTCCCCTCCATTGAAACTGTGGGCACCTGGCCGTGACAGTTTGCGGCTTCACCGCCAAATGCGAGAGTCAAGCTGCGCTCTCTCAAGGTGGACAGGCAATCTTCTGGTACCTGTCATCTGTCATGGGAGGGGCCACCTAGGGGGGAGAGGAGTCGCCTAGGCGACCCGTAGGCAGAAGCAGGAAGTGGGACAGGAAGTCCCACTCAAAACTAAGCACCCACTCCCCCCATCCCCCCAAAAAAACGACATGCCAAATGTGGCATGTAAGGAGGCAAGGAGGCGTGGAGTGCTTAAAGTGGAAGTTCCTCCACTTTTGGGTGGAACTCCGCTTTAATACAAAATACAATAAAATGTGGGACAGATGGTTAGCGCAACCTGCTATGTGTTTAAATGAGGACTCTTAAATTCCATATTACACATCACTGGTAAATGCATTTTTTTTGTGTTACAAAGTACTGATTTCCTGACACTTGTCCGTTCTGCTCCATGATTATTGCACTAGTACAGAGCCATTACATACTATTTTACAGTTTATTGGTCATACACTTGGAATGAACGTTTCTTTTGGCTCTTGGGTGCTGCCGCTGCCATCTTCTGTAAGGGAATCAGGAAGTCAAGCCTTGCAGCTTCACAGCCTGGTTCCCTACTGCGCATGCACGAGGTGCACGGCACAATCCGGATGGTCCCTGCTGTCTCTGGGATCCGGGTGGGTGGGGGGGGGGGGGGATTTAGAGGCGTAGACTCTCGGGAGTCACCCACCGCCACCCCCCCCCCGGCTTACCGTTACCTCCAGTCCACCTGAGAAACGATTCGACGGTGCCATAGGTGATCAAAGAGTTAACATATTGTTTGGGGGTTATATATAATTTTCTAAAAAAAAAAAAAAATACTGATTTAAAAACTTGGAAAAAAAGTGCCAGAAAAAGCCTGGTCGGCAAGTGATTAAAATTTCCAAAGCTGGTACAGCCGAGGTAAGTGAACGATAAACACATTACGATGACCTGGCCAGAAAACACATAAGAAAAGGCTTCCATTTATTATGAAAAGGAGAACCTTTAAAGTGAGGTAGGCTTTAACAGTCATATTGCGAAACAATGCAGCAAGTACTCACCTTGGCAGCTGTGCTTTGACCTGTTTTTGACATAGGCTGTGGTAGCGTTCCACCCGCAGGAATCCTTGGTTGAGTATGCGCTGACACTCCAGGTCCATACGCTTACACACCTAGAACACAAACAGAACAAGTAAATTTACCAGGATGTAACCAATGTTGGAATCCTACGAATTTCCCTGAAGTTTCACAGGTACAAAAGACATTTTAGATGAAAAGTGCACAGCAAAGCCTCCATAAATATAAATCTTTGTATTTTCTTTTCCAATTACAAATGTAAAATAAAAAGGCGGGATGAGGGTCAGAAGGAGCTGTTGGGGGGTGTCACTTTAGAATAATAAATGGAGCCAGGGCTTCGGTTAGAAACCATGGAGCCCCATACAGCCAAACTGTCAGGGGCCCCCCAAATAAAAACAGTTTACTATGCTTCAGTAATGAACACAGTGAATGACTGGTATCAATGACTCATTGTGTTCATTCAGGAAAGGAAGGGACTGGTAAATATGACATTTACCGAACACTTCCACCACGCTACATCCCGGAAGATCCTATTGTGTGCTTGCAGCTGCAGTCTGGAAGGAGCGGAGGGAAGCTGGCAGCACTTCAGGGGGCACACAGGGGGGCCTTGGCTTTAGAGGGAAAAGTATGGTACATGGGGAGGGGGATTGATGCGGCAGGGAGGACAATTACTGGAATGCTTTGTATGGATCTCTCTGAAGCAGCTGAATGCCAGCAAGAGGGAGAGGGAAGAAAAAAAATTATTGTACATCGGTACTTTGACGCTAAATACCGTTGTTATGACAGTGGATATCTGACAAAACCCCAGTATTTTCAACAACGAGCGACTGGCTTTCAGATAAAAGTGGTCTCTGCAGCAGATTCGCCGTAAAATCCCTTTTGGGGTAGCGGAGATGACCGCATTATGGTCATCTCCACCGCTTACCGGAGCTGTTGGTAGCAGAGACGATCGCATCCTCCCCCCTGACAGGCATGGAGCCGAGTGAGGGAACGATAGCCCCTGCTCGGCTCCATGACATTGAAAGGCGGAAGCGACGTCAAAAATAGAGGAGTACTGGCATAAAATAGTGAACTTAATACAGGAAAGAACGGAGGAGAAAATAGAAAACAAAATACAAGCTTGCTTGTTCCACGACTCCAAGAAACAGCAATATATGAAAACAATCACTCCAAAACTCCTGAATGCAGCAAAGATGCAGATTCCAAACAACTGGCTAAAGAGTGAAAAACCAGGCATAAAAGAATGGTTTGAACAAATAGAGTATTACAGGAAAATGGAATCCCTGGGCAGCAGAGATAAAGGTCATTATGAAAATCATGTTAGCATATGGGAAGTTTGGGAAAAATGGAAGACCTCAAATAAATATCTCAAGAAGATGGAGGAAAGGGATAAAGAATTTGACGAACCTGGGGGCTAAGTAATAATAAGTTATATATGGAGGCCTTTTTTTTTTTATATGGTATGTGATTAAAAATTAAAATATTAAAACAATGAAATAAGTTATAGTAGAATAATCCACTATGATGTGAAAACGAGAAGGGACAAAGTTGAACTGTAAAGTTGAAATAAGTCTCTTGGGAAATTTTGCTGAAGTGGAAAAAAAATAAAAATAAAAAAAACACATAATTTCTGCCCAATGGTCTTAAAAAGGGGATTTTTTTATTTATTTTATTTGGATTTTTATGTATGAGATCTGAGGTCTTTTTGACCCCCAGATCTCACATTAAAGAGGTCTTGTCATGCTATACATCTCAATGTTTACATTCCTCGTAATACGAATAAAAGTGACCCAACATTTTTTAAAGACTGTTAAGAAAAAAAAAAATAATAATTTAAAGCGCACTGTCCCGCCGAGCTCACGCGTAGAAGTCGCTCCCGCATATGAAAATTTTGTTTAAACCACACATGAGGTATTGCCATGATCATTACAGCAAGAGCATTAATTCTAGCACTAGACCTCCTCTAACGCTAAACATGTAATCTGTAGAAATATTTAAACGTCGCCTATGGGGATTTTTAAAGTGGTTGTAAACCCTTACAACACACTTTGACCTACAGGTAAGCCTAGATTAAGGCTTTCCTGTAGGTCCAAGAAATATCTCCTAAACCTACACGGTTTAGGAGATATTTGCCGAAAGACAGGCACCGCATGCGCCGTAGACAGCGGCACACAGGCGCACTGAGTGCGGCACCATCAACGACGAAGATGCCGTGCGTGACGGCTCCCGCGCGCATGCGCGGGAGTGACTTCATCGCGGCTTCGCCGAATGACAGCAGCGCAGCAGCGAGACCCACCGAGAAGATGGATGCGCCAGACTAGAGGTCGGCCGATATATTGGCCGATATTTGCCGTTTTTTAAATAATCGGCATCGGCCGATTGTGTTGATAAAAAGCCGATTCTACAGGGGGACTTTGAAATGACTTCTGTAAGAAGTCAGTGTGAGTTGCCTGAGTCGTCATAGCAACACTTTCCTCCTCTCTGGGCAGGCTGCCAAGAAAAGAACAAAATGATACAATGTTTACACTTCTGAATGAATGAAGTCATCTCTGTGTGTAGAAGTTCTCAGTTTAACCATTTAAAGACTAAATCTTTTCTGACACTTGTTGCTTACAAGTAAAAATCCTGTATTTTCTGCCAGAAAATCACTTAGACCCCCCAAAAATTATATATATTTTTTTAGCAGAGATCCTAGGGAATAAAATAGCGGTTGTTGCAATATTTTATGTCACACGGCATTTGCACAGAGGTCTTTCAAATGCATTTTTTTGGGAAAAAAATACACCATTTAAAAAATAAAAATAAAATAAAAACAGTAAAGTTAGGCCATTTTTTTTTTTTTTTGTCCAAAAGTTTTGACTACCCGTTTTTATTTAATATATAGTTTTTTTTTAATCTAGATCATACATACAAGTAAACTGATTGGAGGTTTGTTTTGTTTAATAAATGTTTAAAGCGGGAGTCCGCCGGGACTCCGCGTTTTTTTTTTTTTTAAAGCCAGCAGCTACAAATACTGCAGCTGCTGACTTTTAAAATAGTGACACTTACCTGTCCAGCGCGCCCGCGATGTCGGCACCCGAAGCCGATCTCTAGATCGACACTCGAGTGCTGCCGCCGCCATCTTGGGTATAGGAATCAGGAAATGGAGCCTTTCGGCTTCATTTCCCGGTTCCCTACTGCGCATGCGCGAGCCGCGCTGCGCAATGAGGACGGTCCCTGCTGCCTCTGGGATCTGTGTGTTTCCCAGCAGGCAGCGGGGCACTTGCGGAAGGAGGCGGGCACTTGCGGAAAGGGGCGTAATGTACGCCCCTTTCCGCAGAGAGCTAGCCCGGAAGTGGGTGCAGTTACTTGGATTATCCAGGTAACTGCACCCCCCTCCCCCCTGAAGGTGCCAATTGTGGCGCCGGAGGGGGGGAGGAATCCGATGAGCGGAAGGTCCATTTTAGGGTGGACCTCCGCTTTAAGTGTAAGAAATTTTCTGTATCACTTATGAAGGCTGCTTTCACACTGGAGCGGGCAGACGTTGATGGTAAAACGCAAGTTTTAGCGGCTCTTTACCATCATTTTAGCGGTGCTATTTGGCTGCTAGTGGGGCACATATAACCCAGCTAGCGGCCAAGGGAGAGGTTAAATGCGCCCATGAAGCACCGCTGTCAAATCGCATTGCATGCGCTTCGGCAGTGGTGCCCATTCATATCAATGGGCAGGAGTGGTGGAGGAGGGGTATACACCACTCCAAATGTGCTGCTTGCAGGACTTTTTTTTAAGATCCTGTCAGTGCATCGCCTCAGTGTGAAAGCACTCTGTCTTTCACACAGACTGCAGGGGAGCCATTTTGCAGGCACTTTACAGGCGCTATTTTTAGCCCAAAAGCGCCTTAAAAAACGCCCCAGTGGGAAAGGTGTGTTAGATCAAGGGGGATTAAAAATAAATAAATAAAATAAAATCGGCCTAACATATCGGCCCAAAAAAAATCGGCATCATATATCGGCTATCGGCCGCCATGATTTCTAAATATCGGCATCGGCCAGAGAAAAACCCATATCGGTCGACCTCTACGCCAGACTACAGGGGACAGCGGTGACTTCGCTGGCTCCTGTGTCAGGTAAGTGACACATAATGGACTACTATGCGATGCATAGTAGTCCATTATGCTTTGCCTTTGCAGGGAATGAAAGAGGGTAATTGTTTGTTGCCATTCCATGAGCGGGTGCAATTTTGCAGCATGACATGTTGGGTATCAATTTACTCTGCGTAATTATCTTTCACATTCAAAAAAAATAAAAATAAATGTTTTTTTCCCCCCCCAAAAAAATTGTGCTTGTAAGACCACTGTGCAAATACAGTATAAAGTATTGCAACGACCACCATTTTATTCTCTAGGGCGTCTGAAAAAAGTAATAAAAATAATAAAATAATGTTTGGGGGTTCCAAGTAATTTTACAAGTCCGTTTTTTTTTTTTGTTGCTAAAAACAAGTGTCAAAAATAGTCTCGGTCCTTAAGTGGTTAAGAAGGATGGTGACAAGTCTGCTCACAATTTATTACTGATATTTTATTACAAAAAGGGGGATTGTATAGTTTAGATTTAGAGACCATAATTGGCAGGGGGGGGGGGGGGGGTGGCTTGACACGACAACATAGCTTGACATGTGTTTGCAGCTGTGATTTTTGCTTTGCTGGTCTGTTTGTGGACTAAACAAGAAAAGCCACATCAGTTTGTAGACTCATCTTCAAGGAAAAAAAGATTAGCAGATGTTTGCCATCTGAAATCTATAGGCTGCTATACTAGCAGATGTTCTTTAAAAAGATCGTGCACGCTCTCAGACCAACTGACTCAGAATTCAAGATCAATTTGTCATGCTTGCCATAACCGAGTCAGCAAACCGCTGCATCAGCTGCATTCTGAATGAATCCATTGTGCAGCTAGGAGACAGGGAGGTAAGAGAAGAGCCGTACCTACTGCAGATCCAATCAATCTCCGGCTCAGGGCACAGAGATCACTGATACCATCAACCTTTACATTCACCAGAGGAATAATACAGCTAATACATCAGGGGAAGATAGAGAGGTGCATCTCCAGCTTCTATGGAAGAAGAGTCAGGCTTTGTGTGCACTTTACAGCAATTTAGTACTTTCCATGAAATCATATCATCTGGGATGAAGAATAGGAAATCACTATTCAATAGGAATCATATGACCCTCCCTGCATTTTAAAGCATCACCTATTTGGTCTGTATTGCGATTTAGAAATAATGAAAGCTTTTCTCCAAGATATATATATATATATATATCAGACTTGCTTTAAGCTTAGTAACCTCAGTATATATCCCCGATATTCACTTCTAAGACTCAACTGCCCTCTCCATTATTTTAGAACTGGCAGTTAAGAGCCAACACAATGACTGCAACATAGCTGAACAACCAAACCAGCTTCAGGAGAAAACTGAGCTGAAAGCAAAAGAATGGCAAAGCTGGGAGGAAATACAGCGTAATTCGTAACCACTTGATCTCAGGAAGGCCATTTTTTTGCAATACAGCACTGCGTTACTTTGACAATTGCGCGGTCGTGCGTCATTACACCCAAACAAAAATTTACGTATTTTTCCCCCCACAAATAGAGCTTTATTTTGGTGGCATTTGATCACCTCTGTTTATTTTTTGCACTTAAAACTAAAATAGACTGAGAATTAAAACATAAATAAATCAACCTAATTTCTTCATAAATTTAGTCCAGTATGTATTCTGCTACATTTTTTTGGTAAAAAAACAAAAACAAAAAAATAAAATAAAAAAACACATTCCTAAGAAGCATACATTGATTGGTTTGAGCAAAAGTTATAGCGTCTACAGACTATAGGATACATTTATTCATTTTACTAGTAATGGCGACAATCAGCGACTTATATCAGGACTGCGATATTGTGGTGGACTGACACTTTTTGGGGACCAGTGACACTGATACAGTGATCAGTGCTACAAAATATGCACTATCACTGTACCGACATCCAGGGCAGGGATATGCAATTAGCATTCCTCCAACTGTTGCAAAACTACAAGTCCCATCATGCCTCTGGGTGTCATGTTTGTGGCTGCCAGTCTTGCTATGCCTCATGGGACTTGTAGTTCTGCAACAGCTGAAAGTTCTTTAATTGCATAACCCTGATCTAGGGTGATCAAAGGGTTAACGGTGTGCCTAGCCAGCGTTTTACTAAACTGTGTGAGGTGCTTTTGCTAGGGGAGGAGATGAAATTTGTGTCCCTTCCCCCGTCATAACGGCAATCTGCCTTGTATAGATAGGTACATTTCTGTTCTGTCTCTGCCTGACGATCGACTGGAGGACATCAAGTACAGTGGAACCTTGGATCACGAGCATAATCCGTTTCCAGGAAAATACTTGTAATCCAAAAGCACTCGCATATCAAACAGAGTTTCCCCATAGAAGTCAATGGAAATGAAGATAATTTATTCCACATTTTGAAGTCTATTGCATGCAATACCACATGTGGCCAGAGGTGGGGGGGAGCCAGAGAGACTCGGGAATACTTGGAGACGGCTCGGCTGCACTCGGGAATGGAGTATTTTCAAACAGCTCCCAGTATCACCGGCGCCCCCGCACCTCTGACCAAATGCGGTACTGCACACTGCAGAGGCTTGAATCTTGCTCATTTGCAAGACAACACTTGCAAACTGAGTCAGGAATTAAAAAAAATAAAAAAAATTGCTCGTATTGCGAAATGCTCGTTAACCGCATTACTCGCAATCCTGTACCTTGCACCTGCTGATCAGCTTCCATTGTATGCAATCACAGCAGAAGCGAGCCGTCGGCGCTGTGCATACGCACCCCCTACCTGGAAGTGTTGGAACACACACACACACACACACACACGTGATCCAGCACACAGGTGCCGCTCTGTAGCGATAAAACTGCTATACAGACTTAAAGTGGTTAAAAGAAATCCACAAGGACTGAATGATAGAAGATGCCTCTGCAGGCTTTTTGTTGTCACCCAGGTACTGGCTTTACTACCTAAAGGAGAACGCCTGGGAAAACAGTCAAATGTATTAAAGACAAATCAAATAAAATCCTGGCACCAGCAAATAAAATACAAATAAGGACTGCTGCGCTGCATCCACTACACAATGTAGAAACAAAATATAAAAAGATATTTCTAAAGTGGGTGCTCTGTCCCTTTAAAATGCATACAATAACGTTATATAATATACTATTACTATACTATAAGAAGGTACCAATAGTGTAAGCTTAGTGCATAGAATCTACATGAAAAAAAAACAAAAAAAAAATATATTCAATAAAAGATGCAATAATTCCATAAAGAATTATTTTAGAAGTGGCAAAAGCCATTCAAGTCCTAAAACATATGCATTATAATATGATTCACCCTCTACCTAAAATTAAAGCATATAAAGTGTATATATCCATACAGATGGACAATTCAAATATGAATAAAAGCAGCATATATAAACATGTTTAGTAAAAAATAAAAAAATAAAAAAAAAAAAAATTATAAAAGTGAACACTAAAATAAAGAAAGAAAAAAGAAAAAAGGGAAAATGTGTAGAATGTCTGTACAGATGGATACATATCCTGAACAGTCCAAAATCAAGATGGAAAATCCCAAAACGATAAGTGTGAGATGAAGAGTATTCTTTATTCCTGCTGCACTAAATGCTCTTCACCTCACACCTTGAAGTGTGTCATTTTATCCTTTGGGATTTTCCATTTTGATTTTGGAGTGTTAAGGATATGCAGCCATCTGTACGGACATTATACGCTTATTTGCCTATTTGTCCCAGAGCCATTTTCAAAATGTCAGACAGTCTCTGCAGCTTCTGCAGGCCCCTTCTGGCACTAGTTCTAGTACCACGGGCTGTTAGTAACAGCCAGGGCCCCAAATTCAGGAGCTCCTGGGCTTCCGATGCTTCTACAGACCGCTCTATAGACCTTGGACATCACCAATGACAGCACACATTTCCAACCTGACATGTTCCCATTTATGGTAACTACAGATATAAAATTCTCTTTTCTTTGCTCTACTTGCCCAAAGCACAGATGTGCTTAAAATATCAAGTGAGCAATGGCACTTGCCATATTTTATTTGTCAAAGGCCCAGGTGCAGGCTTCAGTAACCAAAACGGCAGTGTTTATCCTCATGACACATTACAGGAAGCACCCTCATGGCTAACAGAAGACAGAATTAGAGAAAGACTTGGAAAACAACATAAGTCACCGGGACCAGATGGCTTGCACCCAAGGGTCCTTAGGGAACTTAGTCAAGTCATTGCCATTACCATGGTTTCTAATATTTACTGACAGTCTACTAACAGGAATCATACCAGCTGATTGGAGAAAAGCCAATGGAGCCAACGTAGTACCAATATTTTAAAAATATAAATAAAAATACATCCCTGGGAATTACAGACCACTTAACCTAACATCAATAAAATACAAGCTTCTGGAATGGATCATAAGGGACTATATACATGATTCTGGTATAGAAAACAGTATCATTAGCAGTAATCAGCATGGATTCATGAAGAATCGTTCTTGCCAAACCAATCTATGAGGAGGTGAGTTTCCATCTAGATAAAGGAAGGCCCGTAGACATGGTGTATCTGGAGTTTGCAAAAGCATTTGACACCGTTCCTCATAAACGTTTACTGTACAAAGTAGTGGTGGCTGGTGCTCAAAATTCTGAAAAAAACCCCCATCAATTGCAGCCTCACTTGGCCCATCAAACTCTGCCACGGTGCCAAACGCTGCCACTGGGTTCCCCCCCTCCCTCTGCCACCTGCCCGGGAACTTACCCTGTCTCGGTGGGGCAGCGGGTGACAGCGGCAGGCGGTGTCCTCGATGTCTTCTCCCGTGCTCTCCTATGATTGGATGCCTGATTGGCTGAAATGACAGGCACTGTGATTGGATGCCTATCAGGTGATGGCTAACAGACCCGAGCACCTGATTGGCAGAGAGGCAGTTCAGTGGTAGGAAAGCGAATAGTCATTCGCTTTTCTAACACAGCTGGGTGAACTGCGAGCACCTAGCATAACGTTCGCCGTTTACTTTTTTTTACGCTTATTAGAGAATATGGCTCTAATCAGGTGCTTCAAAAACACCCCCAGCCACCGTAATTCAGGTGCCCGAAAGGGGACGGGCACCTGAACAAGGGGTGGTAGCGGTGGCCATGGATAGATTCATGCAATGCATGAATCTATACATTGGTCATATGGGGGTGGACAAGGTCCATTGTACATGGATTGAAAACTGGCTACAAGGGTGAGTTCAGAGGGTGGTGATAAATGGGGAGTACATGGAATGGTCAGAGGGTCCCCCAGGGTTCTGTGCTGGGACCAATCCTATTTAATTTGTTCATAAACGACCTGGAGGATGGGATAAACAGTTCAATCTCTGTATTTACTGATGACACTAAGCTAAGCAGGGAAATAACTTCTCTGCAGGATGTGGAAACCTTGCAAGAAGATCTGAACAGATTAATGGGGTGGGCAACTACATGCCAAATGAGTAAAAATTAAAAATAATGCTTATGGATAGCAAAAATACAAATGCAATCTATACACTGGGGGGGGGGGGGGGACCTCTGGGGGAATCAAGGATGGAAAAAGGACCTGGGAGTCCTAGTAGATGATAGGCTCA
The DNA here is from genome assembly GCF_037356315.1 of Lithobates pipiens. Lineage (NCBI taxonomy): Eukaryota > Metazoa > Chordata > Amphibia > Anura > Ranidae > Lithobates > Lithobates pipiens. Next base: position 79,034,484 of record NW_027507758.1, on the reverse strand, counting down.
GCAATGGCATGCAATGCCAAGCTGCTGCTAACAAAGCAAACAGAATATTGGCATGCATTAAAAAGTGGATTAATTCCAGAGATAAAGTGATAATTGGCCTCACTTGGAGTATGCCGTCCAGTTCTGGGTAAGCAGTCCTCAGGAAGGAGGATGCGTTTTCAAATGTGTGCGAACTAAACTCCTGTTTTTAATGCATACTGTTAGACAGGTTTATTTGGTTGTCTGCGAGCTGGTGGTATATAGGCTTTTGTTTTTTTCCTGGGCATTCCCCAAGCTTTTGTGGTTATCCATTTTAGCCCTCCAATGCTGCTTATTGCGATAGCCAGCTATAGATGGGGGTGGTGGCAAGTTTTTTGTGATCACTCAGGAAGGATATACTGGAAATGGAGCGAGTACAGAAAAGGGCAACAAAGCTAAGCAAAGGCACTGAAGGGTATTAGTTATGAATAGAAGTTGTGATCACTGAACTTATGCCCTCTGGAAAAGAGATATGATTTCAAATGCCATACTGGTGACACCAAAATAGGGATAAAATGTTTCCACGGAAGGGAATTGAACCACTTGCCGCCCGCCATATAGAAAAATGATGGTGGCAAAGTGGTTTTAATATTCCAACCGAAAGTCGTATGACGTGCTCAGGATATTAAGCCGCTGCGTGCCCCCGGGGGCGCGCATCACGGCGATCGTTGTTGCGGGGTGTCAGCATGACACCCCGCAACTATGATCTCGGTAAAGAGTCTCTGACGGAGACTCTTTACCATGTGATCAGCCATGTCCAATCATGGCTGATCACAGTGTAAATAGGAAGAGCCAGTGATCGGCTTTTCCTCACTCGCGTCTGTCAGATGTGAGTAGAGGAGAGCCGATCGGCTGCTCCTCTGACAGGGGGGGGTCTGTACTGATCGATTATCAGCACAGCCCCCCCCCCCCCCCCCCGAGGATGCCCTCACTGGACCACAAGACACGCCACCAGACCACCAGGGATGCCCAGCAACAGTTTTGCCCCCCCTAGACCACCAGGGATGCCAGTCAGTGCCCACAATGGATGCCAATCAATGCCCACAATGGGCATCACTGATTGGCATGCATTATTGTTTGGCACTGATTGGCATCCATCCCTATACAATACTGTACACTACAATGCCCATCCGTGCCGCCTATCAGTGCCCATCCATGCCACCTATCAGTGCCCATCCATGCCGATTATCCGTGCCACCCATCCATGCCAATCCGTGCCACTTATCAGTGTCTGTGTCGCATATCAGTGCCGCCTATCAGTGCCACTTCATTGAGGCCACATTATTGGTGCCCATCAGTGCCGCCTTATCAGTGCCAGTCACTGCGGCCCCGTCAGTGCCCATCAGTGAAGGAGAAAACTTACTTATTTACAAAGTTTTGTAAGTGAAACAAAAAAAATGTTTTTTCAAAATTTTTGGCCTTTTTTTTTATTTGTTTAGCAGAAAATAAAAATCCCAGGAGGTGATCAAATACCACCAAAAGAAAGCTCTATTTGTGGGAACAAACTGATAAAAATTTAGCTTGGGTACGGTGTAGCATGACCGCGCAATTGTCATTCAAAGTGCGACAGAGCTGAAAGCTCAAAATTCGTCTGGGCAGGAAGGTGTATCAGTGCCCGGTATTGAAGTGGTTAATAAGACTTGTGGCCACTCACTAAAATTAGAAGAAATTAGATTTAACCTTAAACTGCGTAGATAGTTCTATATTTTTTAGGATGTGGAATTCCCTTCCACAGGTGGTGGTTTCAGCTGGGCGCATCGACAGTTTAAAAAATCTATTAGATAAGCACATGAACAACCACAACATACAGGTAAGATGTAATACTAACATATAATCACGCACATAGGTTGGACTCATGTCTTTTTCCAACCTCAACTACTATGTAACCGGGCGATTGAACACAGTCAGTCAATCACTTGGTTTTCAGGGCTCCCCAAACAGAGCTGAGACGGTCAGTCACCGCTCTTCTCCCTCCTCGCTCATTGGAGTGCTGAGCTGGGGAGGGGGCAGTCGGCTCAGTCTCTCAGCGGCTCAAGGAGAGGCTGCGCAGGGTGTCAGTCCAGGCACCTGGCAGATCCACTCTTCTTGTCAGGATAACGCGGTGCCTGGACTGATATCCATAATGTCAGCAGAGAGCAAAAACTATTCACAGGAGTGCAAAACGAATTGCACTCCTTTGATCCATCAGAGAAGTCCAGCCAAACGAGCTTTGGCTGGACTTCTCCTTTAAGCTTTGACAAAAAAAAAAAAAAAAAAAAAAAAAAAACCTGGAAGCCGATTGGTTTCCAAGCACAGCTGCACCAGATTTTGCCCTCTCCAGTTTTAGTAAATCAACCCGTGTGTCTTACAGCGAAAGTAAAGCCTTTGTTTAAGGCAGACTTTATGACCGAAGACTGTAGTGCCCCGTACACACGATCCGAAAATCGTACGGAAAATACCGCTTTCGAAGCGATCGTACGATAATCGGATCGTTAGTACAGAGCTTTCGAGAGCCGATTAGGACAGTACATCCAATATTATTCTATCGGACATGCACGGAAATTTTTTTCGTACGATGCCAGATCGTACGATTTTCGTTTAATCAGTACAGCTATCGTTCGAAAATGCAATACAAATGCATTACAACACATGACATCACTTCCGATTTTTTTTTCTGTCGTGCGGGAATTTTCGTGACTTTGGTAAACTCATCAGATTCGATCTGAGATTAGCATGCAATAAAAAACGGACGATCATTCGTCCGATAATCTCATCGTGTGTATGGGGCATAGGTTTGGGGATGGAAACTTGTTGATCACAATCCCCCTGTGGACCACAGGCAGATGACAGGTGGATCGCCAACAGATCCCCTGGTTGCCAACACGCTTTTTCCCCCTCAAGAGATTCAAAGCGCGCAGGCTGACCCCCCCCCCCCCCCTCAATACTATACCCTCCTGACCCCCCTTGCTCAAAAAATTATAAAAATTGATATATGTTACATACATACATACACACACTGCTTATAAACAAGAGATTAAAATCGTCTAATTCACTTTGAAGTTGCCTGAAGCCAAGAAGCTGGCACAGTGCTATTGCATGATGCTATCTTTAAAGCGTATTTCCACTTTTGCTGCCAAATTGGGAGAACACCTGCTTTGTTATTCATTACATGTTCCCATTCAAATAGCATAACTGCAAAAATAAATACTGTATATCTTTTTACGTACATGCATTTCCTCATTAGCTTTTCCCTTTTAATATTAAAGGATAAGTTCAAGGATTAAGGATCAACTTTTGGAAAAAAATAAAAAATAAAAGCACTTTTTTTTTTAGCTAAAAGCAGATTTGGGTGCAATGTCAAGCTCCTGCAGACTCTCAGGATAGCCATCTCCCCAAACCTCATAGGACAGGCAGTTATCCGAGAGCAGGAAGATCAATGGACCATAAGAGCACTCACTGGCGCCCCCGCAGTTCACTGAGAACAACAAGCAGTCAGCTGCAATGGCTGACGGTACTTGTATGCCATCATTCACAGGAAACTTAATGAATGACATGGCTGTGTGGGTGGAGTACCACACAGCCATACTATATTCAAATTGTGACATTGGGTGTGGGGAGAAGATCCCCCTCCTGCTGTCACAGGGAGGCTGCAGATGCTGGAACAGGTTACATGTTCAACCCTAAAAACAGATGAAATATCTAACAGTCTAAAAGGTGAATGAAATGTATGGCCATTTTTTTCAACAAATAGAGCTTTCTTTGGTAGTATTGGATAACCACTGGGTTATTTGTTACGCTATAAACAAAAAAGACAATTTTGAAAATATATATATATATTTTTTACTTTCTGCTATAAAACATATGCAAATAATAATAATTCATAAAAATGTAAGCCATTATGTATTCTGCTACATATTTTTGATAAACAAATCCCAATAAGCATATATTGATTGGTTTACACGTGTTATAGCGTGTACAAACTATGGGATATATACACAGGATTTTCTTTTTAATAATAGTAATGGCAGCGATCAGCGACCTATGGCGGGACTGCAATATTGCATCATTGTTTACAAGTGCAGAGCTCCACCCTGTGTCTCTCCTCTGCGATCAGTAGGTGCCCGCGGCCATCCATTGGCCGACACCTGCTGATCAGCTTCTGCTGTGACTAATCACAGAAGATGCAGTGCACACCGCCCCTACATGCAAGTGCAAAATCACACCAAAAAATAAATAAATATAAATATATATATATATAGTTGGCAAGTGGTTAAGAAGGGGGCGGCTAGGGCAATACATTTACAAGAAATAACCCTGTCTGTACTGTGCTGGCAGCTTTCATTATCAGTTGTAAAATAGTCCTAAAATAGAGATCTTGAGGCTGGGTTGGTACATTGTATGGTAGGTAATGCACTTTCCCCAAGTTTGTCCCTTTAGTTACACAATTGTTAGGGCAAGTTTATACAAACTATTTTTAAAGAAACAACCAGAAAAGCAAGAAATGTTTTTTGGTCTGTGGTGTGAATGGGAGCACAAACACATAGATGGGGGGGGGGGAGAGGGGTTCTCAACTTTGACTGCAAAAGTGAAAATTGTCTTTAGGGTACATTCACACCTGCAAAAGCACCCTGCCAGCAATTGCATGCAAGAACCCCAGAAGGGGTTCCTGCAATTAGCTATAAGCAGGCAGCCCCACTGAAAGCAATGGGAGGCTGTTGTCTCTCGCAGCTAATCGCACCCACTCGCATGTAATTGCTGGCAGGGTGTATTTGCAAGTGTGAACGTACCCTTAAAAATTACGATTAGGTTAGTGAGGATTAAGTAGGTGTATTGCAGCCCCCAACCTCACCAAAAAAATAAAATGATTAGGATGAAAATATCCATACGACTGTAGGGACCCTCTTTCTGGCATAAAAGAAGTAGAATAATGGGATTTCTTACTGCATTACATCCCAAGAAGGAAGGTGCAGTTATTTCAGACCCCTCTGCAGCAGTAGCAGAGGTCCCTTCAAAGGTGTCCCTGTTTCAGCAATAGAAGCAATGACAGCCTGCTGTGTATCCTTCTAGAGATGCTGCAAGGACAGAGGATACCAGGGAGTCTTGTAACTGAAGGAGGTGTCTGCTGCCAATCTAGATGAAGCAGGCTAGAAATTCTCCCATACTGTAATGCAAAAAAAAAAAAAAAAAAAAAAAAAAAGGAGGGGGGGGGGGGGGTGGGTGTAGTAATTGCAGGGGTAACATTCATAAACTATTATTATTCTCACCTTATACTGCGTGCCATCCTATTAATGGAGATGGCACAGAGTTCTTCTGCTCAAAGATAAAACAGAATTGTTATTGAATATCAAATTCACTTTATGAGCTACAAAGTAGCAACGTTTTGGATTGCATTCAATGTAGGAGTGAAAGAATTACACGCAACGTAAATCTTTGACAATTTGAAGCTCTGTTAGGCCTCATGTACACTGCCGCTGGTAAACGGACATTCAGAGGCAATTGGACGCTTTTTTCAGCTGCCCCTGAACTCATCCAATGTTATCTTATGTGTACAAGTACACAGGGTCATTTAATGTTGTTTTTAGGCAGTTGAGTTTAGAGGCCTTTTAGGGAAAGCAAAAAAAGAAATAAAGATGTTTTGACGCTGAAGTTAGACGCACTTCAAGCGCCAAATGCGGTAATTCGCTTTTAGTTTACAGGCGTTTTTCATTTTTGGCTATTAAAAAAATAAAATAAAAAAAATATTCTTTCAAACTCTTCTAAAATGCAAACACAGCATGTAAACGCGGCAAAACGTACGTTTTAAACGTGGGTTACTATCTGTCAAGTTAAATCATTCAGGAGAGGTTGTAAAAACGTCCACATTAAGCCTTACGTGGGTTGGGAAACCCGCGTTACATGTGCATTTCCTGCATAGCATTCAAAAAGCATTAGGTGCACGATTTGCTGCGGGTGTCAGTGTATTCCTAATGAAAATCCAAACGCAGATCCCAAACAGTTTGTTTGCCTGCACCGGATTGCATAGAACCGCAGTATCAGCGTGATCAGGTTGCAGAACGTTGAATGGGCTGAAAAATTGCACCACACTGAATCACAGGAACGCAGACCACCATTCAGTAAACAGATTTGAACCAGTCTTTATATTTAATAAGGTCTTTCTTATTTTGTTATTTTTTTATTTTTTTTAACCCATCATGGCTGAGGGAAAAAAATAACTTTTGGTAAAATACACAGGGGCTGCAGTGTTGAAAACAATTGTAAACATTTCATGCCCCCGACGCTTACTCTAACCAGTCAATCCCTTTCAGACAAAGAAAACAGGCGGCTGAGCTGTAAAATAACAGCTGGAAGGGGCTGTTCATATACCGTAGCCTCGATACTTGAGCATTATTAACCCTTTCAGGACTAAGCCTATTTTTGGCATTTGGTGTTTACAAGTTAAAATCCATATTTTTTGCTAGAAAATTACTTGGAACTCGCAAACATATACACATTATATATATATATATATATATATATATATATATATATATATATACACACACAATATATATATATATATATATATATATATATACACACACACACACACACTATATATATATATATATATATTATATATATATATATATATATATATATATATATAATATATATATATATATATATATATATATATATATATATATATATATATATTTTTTTTTTAGCAGAGACCCTAGAGAATAAACCGGCGATTGTTGCAATATTTTATGTCACACGGTATTTGCACAGTGGTGTTTTAAACACAACTTTTTGGGAAAAGGGACACTTTGATGAATAAAAAAAAAACAGTAAAATTAGCATAACTTTTTTGCATAATGTGAAAGATAATGTTACGCCGAGTAAATAGATACCAAACATGTCACACTTTATAATTGCGTGCACTTGTGGATTGATGACAAAGTACGGTACCTAAAAATCTCAATAGGCGACGCTTTAAAATTTTTTTACGGTTACCAGGTTAGCGTTACAGAGGAGGTCTACTGCTAGAATTATTGCTCTCGCTCTGACGATCGCGTCGAGACCTCACATGTGTGATTTGAACACCGCTTACATATGCGGGCGTGACTTCCGTATGCGTTTTCTTTGCTTCGCGAGCTTGCGGGGACGGCGGGCGCTTTAAAAAAAAATGTTTTTATTTATTTTAAAATGAATAAATTGTTTTTAAAAAAAAAATAAAAAAATTTGATCACTTTTATTGCTGTCACAAGGAATGTAAACATCCCTTGTGACAGTAATAAGTGGCAACAGGTACTCTTTATGGAGGGATCGGGGGTCTAAAAGACCCCCAATCCCTCCTTTACACTTCAAAGTATTCAGATCGCCGAAAACGGCGATGCTGAATATTTTTTTTAAAACTGACGCCATTGGCAGCCGAGTAAACGGGAAGTGACGTCACATCGCACGTCGCATCCGTGTTTACTATTAGGAGACTGGAACAAAGCCGATTACGGCTTCGTTCCAGTTCTTCCCCAGCAGCCGGAGGCATCGGATCGTGAATCGGTGTTCCCGATTAAACGGGAGCACCGGTACCAGCGGCGGGAGGAGGGGGATGTCCCCTCCCGCTCCTCCGGTATAACAGCCGAGCGGCTTTTAGCCACTTCGGTTGTTATGGCTGGATAGCCAATCGTCCACTGTAAAAAACGGTACCGGGATGATGCCTGCAGGTACGGGCATCATCCCGGTATACCCCCTGGAAGCCGAGTAGGCACACCTGCGTACGCTCGGCGGGAAGGGGTTAACTGAGGGTGAAGAGTTAGGTCTCTTTTAGGTAGGTAATCAGGGGGCAAGGAAAAGCCAATTTAGTTCCCCCCAGCCACACTAACAATAGCAATAATAACAATAACAGCTGGATGGAGCAATTTATAAGCCGCTACATTTTTAACTCAGAGTGCAGAGTTTGACTACCATCAACAAAGTAGAGTTTACTAACACTTTAACCTCTTCACAACCATGCTATAGCCAAATGAAGGCTATAGCACGGTCCCACATTTCTAGGAGGGTGTCTTGACATCTTCCTGCAACACACATCGGCAGTGGGCTGTGATCACTGTGTCCTTCCGACACATCTGACCACAGATCAGGGTAAAGAGCTAATCACAGCAGCTATTTGCTATGTGACCAGCTGCGTCCAATCACAGCTGCTCATAGCATAAACAGGGTTTGCTGGATATCGGCAGTTTTCTCATGCTGACGGTGTGTGAGGAGAGCCAGTGTCCGCCCTGTACTGCGCAGGCGCAGCGGTACGGAGCACAAGATTTGTAAAATCTCCTAAGATTAACGGCGCCTGCGCCGTGAGTCCAGGTGCAAGCCCCACTATCCAAGTGGACATAGGGCTGCACATAGTTAGAGGGCCCCTCAAGGCCTTGCTGTTCTCGCCACTCTTCGGGCACGGCCTCGCTTTGCTCGGCTCTTTTTTTTATTCTAACTCAATGTCCACTTGGATGGTGGGGCTTGAACCTGGACTCACGGCGCAGGCGCTGTTCATCTTTGGATATTTTCGGAATCTACTTGTCATGTGTACTGCGCATGCGCAGTACCAGCAGGCACTATCCAACAGGGCACAGTATTTGACAGGACACCGGCAAGCAGCAATCAACCCAGGGGACATCTACACTGATAATCAGAGTGTGCCAATCAGTGCCCATCAGCGCCACCCTATCACTGCAGTTATATGAATGAAGTGGACATTTCAATCATCCACCAGGCCTCAATTCATAGATCTCGTTTCACTCCTAGAAGCTGTAGTATGGCTTCCATGAATGGAGGAGCTGGGTGTAAAGGGAGGGAGGGAGAGGGGGCGTACTCGGGCACTCTTGATGAGTGCCTGTCACAGCTCCATTGGCTCTATTAACCTCCGCAACACCAGAATTGCAGCACCAGAGCTGAGGAAATCAGAGGAAGACTAAATAACATCCCTCGTGCCCCCCCCTTTTTTTTTTTTTTTTTAATGTAGGCTTTAAAAAAGGTAAACTCCACTGCTTTGGGAAGATTTGTATTAAGAAGATTTTTAGCTGAAAACTTTTTTTTTTTATATTATGAAAATTCAAGAATCCAGGAAAGCTAGCTCTGCCCTCCCTCTCACCTCCTCAACTACAGCAAAGTGCATGCCAGTCTGAGAGTCACACGTGTTCAATCTGCGCATGCAAAAGTGAAAGGGTGCCATACCAACGGAAGCAGGGAGCAATTTTAAAGTGGAACTTGTCAGAAAATTTAAGAGGTCCAGCCCTCCCACCCACTTACCTGTCCAGGTATCCCACGATGTTGGCACCCCAGACGATTTTTCTGATTGGCTCTTGGGTACTGCCACCGCCATTCGTTGTAAGGAAAACAGGCAGTGAAGCTTTTCAGCTGTGCTAACTGGCCAAGCAGTGGAGAAAGGAGGAGGAGGGGCCAATCGTAAACAAGAGGAGCTTCCACTTTTGAATGCAACTCCGCTTTAAAGTGGTTGTAAACCCTTACAACACACTTTGACCTACAGGTAAGCCTAGATTAAGGCTTACCTGTAGGTCCAAGAAATATCTCCTAAACCTACACGGTTTAGGAGATATATGCCAAAAAGACAGGCACCGCCGTCTAGACAGCGGCGTGCAGGTGCACTGAGCGCGGCACCATCAACGGCGAATATGCCACGCGTGGTGGCTCCCGTGCGCATGCACGGAAGTGACGTCATCGTGGCTTCGCCGAATGACAGCGGCGGAGCGGCGAGACCCACCGAGAAGATGGATGCACCGGACTACAGGGGACAGCGGTGACATCGCTGGCTCCTGTGTCAGGTAAGTGACACATAATAGACTACTATGCGATGCATAGTAGTCTATTATGCTTTACCTTTGCAGGGAATGAAAGAGGAAGTAAACCCATCAGGGTTTACTTCCTCTTTAAGTCCCGTTAGATGACTTCAGGCTGACCCCTTTATGCAGGTATAGTTATGTAAAAGATTTATAAGTACACTGTATCTTATCCGGCTCTGCACATGCTCAATTGCTCCCTATTCTTAGCACTGTGCCTAAAATCAGAGGTGGATTTCACTGGCAGATTCAGCAGGTAACTGTGGAACTTTCCAGGACTAAGAAAAGTAAATGTAGAACATTTTTAAGTAGAAGGCCACAGTTCTACTTTAAAATAAGCCTGTAACAGGTGGACCATCATTGCTGACCTGAAAATGCTGGTTGCCTGGATATTTATAATGAGAAAAGCCATCATATGTGCATGCCTGTTCCTGGCTATTGTCTCAACAAACGTTAGTGAAAGGATCAGCCCAACGGCCACATGAAATTTAATAGGAAAGGTCAGCAATGGCCTCTATTATGACAGGTTCACTATAAAGAAAACCAAACTGAATAAAGTAGGCTGCCATTGCTGATCTTATTAAAAAACAACCTGTTTATTTGTTCCAAGTCACTGACCTGGAACAACGGCACAGTGGGTGAAGATCACAACTCTGCATGCGTCTTTCATGTCAGTGTAAGGATTGAAACCACTGAGTCAAGACAGCCAGGCAGCCGAGTATTTTCAGGAGGTCAGCAATGGCAACCCCTGTGTTTCTCTCATCACAGACGTTCTGTGAAGCAGAACTAAACCCTCCTATCGCTGGAAGCCAAGGAAGCTGCCATCTTCAACTGCCATGGTGCTGCACCAGTACTCAGTTATGAGAACCGGTCATTAGAAGGTTTGACAGTTTGGTTGGAGCGTGGACAATTTACATGTTTTTTGGAAACCATTGATGGGTTTTAGTTCTGCTTTAAAGGTGCCGTCATCTCACCTATTCAGGCCAAAGTGATACAGACTTTGTAAAGGGTTCCCCTTGCACCAGGTATACTCCCCTCCCTGTGCACCCTTAGGCCCCTTTTACACATGTGCACCGTTCCTTTCCTCAGTCCAGTCACTTTTTATTTCTTTTCAAAGAAAAAAACATATGAAGTTTACATCGGTTTGTCATCCGTTTTTTTTTACATCCTCCAGCTAGAGAGTCCTTAACCACTTGAGTGCCGGAGCCATTCTTTCATGCAAAAACAGACCGTTTGTCCGTTCACATAGGATCTGTATTCTTTTTTTAAACAGAAATAAAAGAGAGCTTTGATCCATTCCAAAAAAAAAAAGAGATGTTGACGGAAACGGATGTAAACAGATGATCATCCAAGATTCCATAGAGATGCATTGATGTCCGTTTTTCATCTGTCAACGGATGCATGAAAAATGAACAAATGGTTTGCATGTGTGAAAGTGACCTTACCACTCCTTCCTCCAACCACAACACCTGCATCAGGGGCCCCCCAGTCCACACCACGTTCGGGGGGGGGCCACAGGCGCACCCCTGGGTCCATACCACGTGCGGGGGGGCACAGGCACGCCCCCGGGTCCATGCCACGTGCGGGGGGGGCACAGGCACGCCCCCGGGTCCATGCCACGTGCGGGGGGGGCACAGGCACGCCCCCGGGTCCATGCCACGTGCGGGGGGGGGGGCACAGGCACGCCCCCGGGTCCATGCCACGTGCGGGGGGGGGGGCACAGGCACGCCCCCGGGTCCATGCCACGTGCGGGGGGGGGGGCACAGGCACGCTCCCCGGGTCCATGCCACGTGTGGGGGGGGGCACAGGCGCGTCCCCGGGGTCCATGCCACGTGCTGGGGGGCACAGGCGCGTCCCCGGGTCCATGCCATGTGCTGGGGGGCACAGGCGCGCCCCCGGGTCCATGCCACGTGCTGGGGGGCACAGGCGCGCCCCCGGGTCCATGCCACGTGCTGGGGGGGCACAGGCGCGTCTCCGGGTCCATGCCACGCGGGGGGGGCACGTGCGTCCCCCCCGTCCATGCCACGTGCGGGGGGCACAGGCACCCCCCGTCCATGCCACGTGCGGGGGGCACAGGCGCCCCCTCATCATTGCCACGTGCGGGGGCACAGGCGCCCCCCCATCCATGCCACGTGCGGGGGCCACAGGCGCCCCCCCATCCATGCCACGTGCGGGGGGCACAGGCGCCCCCCCCCCCCCATCCATACCACGCGCGGGGGGCACAGGCGCCCCCCCCATGTCCATACCATGTGGGAAGGAAAAGAGTGCAAGATAAAAAGAGGGTGAAATGAAAGGTGCAAAGAACTAGAACAATATAGTCTCTTCCATAGAGAGTGTGGGGGATGGGTGATACAGAGTGGGGGGGGGGGGGGTTGCCCCTGTCAGCTGTAGTTGGGGGGTAATAAGTATTGCCCCCTCTCAGTTGTAGAGGGAGGGGGTGATAATTGCTTCATAGCAGGTGTAGGGGTCATTGGGGGAGGGGGTGGTATGTATTGCCCCCTGACAGATGTAGGGGGTATCATGGAAGGGATGCAGCAGGCAGAGCTCCTGGGTAGGTAGGTAGGGAAGGGGTAGTGAAGGGTAAAGCACACACAGCGCCCCCTCCCGGCCGGCTCCCCTCTCTCACCAGGCGCAGTTGGCTGATCTGGTCGTAGCTCAGGAAGTTCAGGATGTTCTCGATGGCCACAATGGGGAGGTTGAGCAGCGTGCTGCACTCCGGGGATCCCCCGGGGGACGAGGAGCCCCCCGTACCGCACTCACTCCCCCTCTCCTCCCCGGCTGCCGACATCTTTTTTTTTCCTCCAGAGCAAACACCCGCCCCCGGCTGACGTCACTTCCGCCACTGAGGCGACCGTCGTCCTAATACAGAAGGGGCGGGGCTGCGCTGTGCCTGTGTGTGAGGGTAGAACACACTGCTCTGTATGTGGGGGGCTCATCCCTGTATGAGGGGGATGGTATATGGGAGTCCCTGTAAACATAAGACCAATAAAGTCAAATATGGCAGATTACCCGTCCTCACATGTAGCGACTGCTTCAGTTACATTCTTCCATTCTGTTTCCCTCTTTATTTTCCTGCAAGTAACTCACTTCCTGTCCCAGGGTGACAACACTGCACTGTATCTATGAAGGAGCAACGTTGTCACCCTAGGACAGAAAGTGTATTAGGACTACAGAACACCTCTCACTAGCCCCCCATGGGTAGAGGGGAGGGAGACCAAGGAACATCCATTCACTGATCTTTCCTAGCAACTAAGAACCCGAAAACAACACGAATTTCATCACTTACATTTCTGCTCTCACTTTCCTCAGCTGTTGTAACTGAGTAAGAAGCCAATGGAGTGCAGAGAGACAGACCCCTGATGTCCTCTTAGGGTCAGCTCACAGCAATTGCAGTGCAAAATCACATATTTTCCAGCACTACACAGGAATGCAATGCTGGCTGTGCCGATGCCATTCATCCTTGCCCTGATTACAATAGTGCCACGAATCGGTGCCCACCAGTGCCACCAATCAGTGCCCATTAGCGACGCCAGTCAGTGCTGGCAATCAGTAATGCCCATCAGTGTCGCCCACCAGTGCCGCCTATCAGTGCCCACCAGTGCCACCTATCAGTGCCCATAAGTGCAGAATATTAGTGCCTCCTCATCAATGCCCACCAGTTCAGCCTATCAGTGCCGCCTCATCAATGCCCACCAGGTCAGCCTATCAGTGCCGCCTCATTAGCGCACATCATTGAAGGCGAAAAATTACTTAGTTACAAAATTTACTGACAGAAAAAAGTAAAAAACTTTTTTTGTAAAAAATATAAAGCCCAGCGGTGATTAAATATCACCAAAAGAAAGCTCTATTTGTGTGAAAAAAAGAAAGTGCTAAAAAAAATTGTACGGGTACAATGTAGCACGACCGCGCAATTGTTATTCAAAGTGCAACAGCGCCGAAAGCTGAAAAATGGCCTGGGCAGGAAGGGGCCATACAGGTCGACCGATATGGGTTTTTCTCTGGCCGATGCCGATATTTAGAAATTGCGGTGGCCGATGGCCGATATATGATGCCGATTTTTTGGGGCCGATATGTTAGGCTGATTTTTTTTTCTTTTTTTTTTTTTCCCCTTCATCCCATAAAATCTAACAGTTAACAGCTTTTGACACTCATCACAGGGGGAGCAAAGCTTAAGCCGACATAGAACCTTTCGAATTAACAGAGTTTCATGAATGATAGCAATGGGCTGATCACACCCCATACCACCCCCCTTGCCCCCACCCCCCCCCCTCACCCTCCACACCGTTCTCAATTGTCCCCAAACACCATGCGCCACCTTGCATCTTCAAATGTGTTCTTACTCCAACCTTGCCACTAACCGAATCTGAACACAGAGGAGATGTACTTATATGTTATATTGTTTACAGATTGATTGCATTGCTATTTGTATTCAGACTTTGACTGTAAACCTGATCTCATTTTCAATAAAATCTTTGATTGTGAAAAAAAAAAAAAATCTAACAGTTAGACACCTTTCCCACTGGGGCGTTTTTCAGGCGCTTTTGGGCTAAAAATAGCGCCTGTAAAGTACCTGCAAAACGGCTCCCCTGCAGTCTGTGTGGAAGCCTGAGTGCTTTCACACTGAGGCGATGCGCTGGCAGGGCGTTTAAAAAAAAAGTCCTGCTAGCAGCTTCTTTGGAGTGGTGTATACCGCTCCTCCACCACTCCTGCCCATTGAAATGAGTGGGCACCGCTGCCGAAGCGCCTGCAATGCAATTTGGCAGCGGCGCTTCATGGGTGCATTTAACCCCTTCCTCGGCCACTAACTGGGTTATAAGTGCCCCGCTAGCAGCCTAATAGCACCGCTAAAATGAGTTTTAGGCTGGGTTCACACTGCTGCGGGGGGAGATCCGGATGTGATTCGCACCGCACTGCAGTGCAAATCACATCCGATCTCTGTAGCGATGCGAGTTCAGCCATACAGATAGTATGGCTGAATTCGCATCGCTCCCGCAGCAAACTCGCACGGGACCCTTTTTTTGGTCCGCAGCAGAATCGGATCGCATGGGTGTTGACACCATGCGATCCGATTCCTGTGCGAGTGTGCAGATCGCACTGCGATATGCGGACGGATCTGGGGGTGTCATTAACATATCATTGACACTCCCAGCCGTCCGCATAGGGCAGTGTGAACTGCCGGCGGGAGGTATGCGATGAGGGAAAACGCCGCGGATTCGCGGCGTTCCCGCATCGCTATAGTGTGAACCTAGCCTATGGGCCGGTTCACACAGCGAGGCGATGCGAGGCGACACGACTCGCCTCGCCTCGCTCCCGCAAGTCGCCCCCGTTCTGTACAATGGAACCGTTCTGAGAGGAGCGACTCGAGTCGCTCCGACTCAGAAAAAAGGTTCCTGTACTACTTCTGGGCGACTTCGGGGGCGACTTGCATTGACTTCTATACAGAAGTCCTCTGCAAGTCGCCGCTGAGGTCCCCGCAGGTCGCGGCGAGGCAAGTCGGAGACGCCTCGCCGCGCCTCGCTGTGTGAACCGGCCCTTACTGTGAATGCCTGCCCGCTCCAGTGTGAAAGCAGCCTTAAGTAATAAAGTGATACAGAAAATTTCTTACATTTAAACAGTTATTAAACAAAACAAACCTCCAATCAGTTCACTTGTATGTATAATTTAGATTTTTAAAAAAACTATATATTAACCCTTTCATGACTAAGCCTATTTTTGGAATTTGGTGTTTACAAGTTAAAATCCATATTTTCGACTAGAAAATTACTTGGAACTCCCAAACATTATATATATTTTTTTTAACAGAGACTCTAGAGAATAAAACGGCGATTGTTGCATTATTTTATGTCACACGGTATTTGCGCAGCGGTGTTTTAAATGCAACTTTTTGGGAAAAGGGACACTTTCATGAATTAAAAAAAAAAAACAGTAAAATTAGCCCAATTTTTTTGCATAATGTGAAAGATAATGTTACGCCGAGTAAATAGATACCAAACATGTCACACTTTATAATTGCACGCACTTGTGGATTGACGACAAAGTACCGTACCTAAAAATCTCAATAGGCGACGCTTTAAACATTTTTTACGGTTACCAGGTTAGCGTTACAGAGGAGGTCTAGTGCTAGAATTATTGCTCTCGCTCTGACGATCGCGGCGATACCTCACATGTGTGATTTGAACACCGTTTACATACGCGGGCGCGACTTCCGTATGCGTTTTCTTTGCTTCGCGAGCTCGCGGGGACGGCGGGCGCTTTAAAAAATTTTTTTTTATTTTTTTATTTATTTTATTTATTTTAAAATGACTAAACTGTTTAAAAAAAAAAAAATTGATCACTTTTATTGCTGTCACAAGGAATGTAAACATCCCTTGTGACAGTAATAGGCGGTGACAGGTACTCTTTATGGAGGGATCGGGGGGTCTAAAAGACCCCCCACCCCTCCTTTAGACTTCAGTGTATTCAGATCGCCGAAAACGGAGATTCTGAATACCGGATATTTTTTTAAAACCGGCGCCATTGGCAGCCGAGTAAACGGGAAGTGACGTCATGACGTCGCTTCCGTGTTTACTATGAGGAGACTGGAACGAAGCCGATTACGGCTTCGTTCCAGTTCCTCCCCAGCGGCCGGAGGCATCGGATGGCGAATCGGTGCTCCCGATCGAGCGGGAGCACCGGTAACAGCGGCGGGAGGCGGCGGGAGGGGGGGACGTCCCCTCCCGCTCCTCCGGCATAACAGCCGAGCGGCTTTTAGCCGCATCGGTTGTTATGCCTGGATAGCCAATCGCCCGCTGAACAAAACGGTACCGGGATGATGCCTGCAGGTGCGGGCATCATCCCGGTATACCCCCCGGAAGCCGAGTACGCACATCTGCGTACGCTCGGCGGGAAAGGGTTAAATACACAAAAACAGGTACTCAAAACTTTTTTTTTTTTAAATCATTAGTGTATTTTTTCCCCAAAAATTGCGTTTGAAAGACCACTGCGCAAAAGCCGTGTGACATAAAATATTGCAACAATCGCTATTTTATTTCCTAGGGTCTCTGCTAAAATATATATATATAATTTTTGGAGGTCCTAAGTGATTTTCTAGCAGAAAATAGAGGATTTTTACTTGTAAGCAACAAGTGTCAGAAAAGATTTAATCTTTAAATGGTTAAACTCCTACACACAGAGTTCAGGTCATTGATGAGTAGAAACATTGTATCTCTTTGCTTTTTTCTTGGCAGACTGCCCAGAGAGGAGACAAGTCCTTCCACTGAAGACTTCAGGCAACTTGCATTGACTTCTATTACAGAAGTCATTTGCAAGTCATGCTGAAGTGATAATCGGCCTTTTTCATCAGCACAATCAGCCTATGCCGATTAATTAAAAAACACCAAATATCTGCCGATATATCGGTCGACCTCTAGAAGGCGGTATAAGTGCCCGGTAGGCAAGTGGTTAATAACACCCCGCACACATCTTACAAAAAAAGGTGCACTCGCAACCACCAAAACACACAGTAACATAGAATAATGTGGTTTAGTGTGGCACATTTTTAAAAGTTGGGCCTGTTGTACTTTTTACTCATTCAGCAGCCCATTGAAATTAATTGCCTGTTAAAAAGACGTTGCGCAGGAACGCACAAAGCCGCACACACCTTTCCTGGTGAGAAACTGTAGGCAGGCGCAGTCTACTTTCTCCACTGCAGATGGCGCTCTTCTGCAGCAGCACTGCAGTTGGAAAGGAAGCCAAGAAGAACACAGTTCCTCTATGGTTTCCTGGGTCACTGGGGAAGCATCCACTTGGATGTTGCCGACCCTTGTGACCCTGGCAGTCATCCAGCCTATTTAACTACTTGCCTAATGGACACTTTTACCCCCTTCCTACCCAGTCAAATTTTCAGCTTTCAGCGATGTCACACTTTGAAGGACAATTGCGTGGTCATGCAACGCTGTACCCAAACAATTTTTTAATATTTTTTTTGAGGCAGATAGAGCTTTCTTTTGGTGGTATTAACCACTTCAGCCCCGGACCAATTGACAGCCTAAGGACCAGAGGTCTTTTTACAATTTCGCACTGCACTGCTTTAACTGGTAATTGTGCGGTCATGCAATGTTGTATCCAAACGAAATTTGCGTCCTTTTCTTCCCACAAATAGAGCTTTCTTTTGATGGTATTTGATTGCCTCTGCGATTTTTACTTTTTGCGATATAAATCGAAAAAGACCTAAAATTTCAAGAAAAAAATATATTTTCTACTTTTTGTTATAAGAAAAATCGAATAAACTCAATTTTAGTCATACATTTAGGGCAAAATGTATTCAGCCACATGTCTTTAGTAAAAAAAATGTCAATAAGCGTATATTTATTGGTTTGCGCAAAAGTTATAGCGTCTACAAACTAGAGTACATTTTCTGGAATTTACACAGCTTTTAATTTATGACTGCCTATCTCATTTCTTGAGGTGCTAAAATGGCAGGGCAGTACAACCCCCCCCCCCCCAAATGACCCCATTTTGGAAAGTAGACACCCCAAGGAAATTGCTGAGGGGCATGTTGAGCCCATTGAATATTTTTTTTTTGTCCCAAGTGATTGAATAATGACACAAAAAAAAAAAAAGTTTACAAAAAGTTGTCACTAAATGATATATTGCTCACACATGCCATAGTTATATGTGGAATTGCACCCCAAAATATATTCTGCTGCTTCTCCTGAGTACGGGGATACCACATATGTGGGACTTTTTGGGAGTCTAGCCACGTACGGCACCCCGAAAACCAATCACTGCCTTCAGGATTTCTATACCGCGTACACACGGGCGGATTGTCTGTCCAACTTAGTCCGCTGAACCGTGTTTCAGCGGACAATCCGCTCGTGTGTGGGCTTCAGCTGACTTTTTCAGCGGACTGTCTGACGAACAAAGTCTTACGGAATTTCCGTAATTTTGTCCATTCAAACTTGGTTTTGTCCGTCCAAACTTGGTTTCAGCGGACAGTCCGCTCGTGTGTAGGCAAGTTGGACGGACTAAGTATGGCGCATGCTCAGAAAGGATTTACACGGCCGAAGGTTGCATTGCAGTGTATAGGACGTCATTTTTCTAGTCCCGTCGTACGTGCTGTACACGTCATCGCGCACGCTTTCAGCGGACTGTCTGCTCATCGTGTGTGGTCAAGTCCGTTCATTCAAAATTTGGACGGACTGTCTGTCGGATTGTCTGACGAACTTAGTTGGCCAGACAATCCGCCCGTGTGTACGCGGCCTAAGGGTGCAAATTTTTGATTTCACTCCTCACTACCTATCACAGTTTCGAAGGCCATAAAATGCCAAAATAACACAAACCCCCCCCCCCCCCCAAATGACCCCATTTTGGAAAGTAGACACCCCAAGGAAATTGCTGAGGGGCATGTTGAGCCCATTGAATATTTTTTTTTTTGTCCCAAGTGATTGAATAATGAAACAAAAAAAAAACAGAAAAAAGTTTACAAAAAGTTGTCACTAAATGATATATTGCTCACACATGCCATAGTTATATGTGGAATTGCACCCCAAAATATATTCTGCTGCTTCTCCTGAGTACGGGGATACCACATATGTGGGACTTTTTGGGAGTCTAGCCGCGTACGGCACCCCGAAAACCAATCACTGCCTTCAGGATTTCTAAGGGTGCAAATTTTTGATTTCACTCCTCACTACCTATCACAGTTTCGAAGGCCATAAAATGCCAAAATAGCACAAACCCCCCCCCCCAAATGACCCCATTTTGGAAAGTAGACACCCCAAGCTATTTACTGAGAGGCATGTTGAGTCCATGAAATAGTTTATATTTTGACACAAGTTGCAGGAATATTACAATTTTTTTTTTTTTTTTGCACAAAGTTGTCACTAAATGATATATTGCTCACACATGCTAAGGGCATAAGTGAAATTACACCCCAAAATAAATTCTGCTGCTTCTCCCGAGTACAGGGATACCACATGTGGGGGACTTTTTGGGAGTCTAGCCACGTACGGGACCCCGAAAACCAAGCACCGCCTTCAGGATTTAAATATAAAACGCTACAAAAAAAAACTGTTAGCGATCGCAGGGATCAGGCCTGACTCTACGAACGCTGCAGTTATGTGTTTAGTGTTTTGTAAGTGACAGTGATCGATCGATACTGCACTTGGGTGGGCTGGGCGGAGGGGCAAAACGCAGGTGCCAGCAGGTATCTGGGCTGATCCCGCTAACAATGCATTTTTTTGGAACCCTAAACTGCTGGGGACGCTAGTATAGATCTGATCAGTCAGATATTGATCTGTTCAGATTCTATACCACTACGGGAGGTGTATGCTTTGCGTGTGGGTGTTAGCGGTACTGGCACTAACCTAGCGCTGCCTGGGGCGACGCAGACCCTGACCCTAAAACCTAATTGATATCACCCGCCGGGTGATCAGGGGGTTAAACCTTTACTGGGTAATAAATGGTGGGTGCCCTGATGCTATAAAAAGCAAACTAACCAGAGTAACACTTATACGGTGATCACTGGTGAAAGGGTTAACTAGGGGCAATCAGGGGGTTAAAATCTTTATTAGGTAGTGAATGGGGATCCCTGGCGCTATATAAAAACCTGACGGGGAACCTAAATAACTAACTGGCTAACCAGCGTCACCAGTGGCACTTATACGGTGATCGCTGGTGAAAGGGTTAACTAGGGGCAATCAGGGAGTTAAAACCATTATTGGGTAGTATATGGGGGTACCTAGCGCTATAAAAACCTGGCGGTGAACCTAAAAAAATAACTAGCTACCTAGCGGCACTAGTGACACTAATGCAGCGATCAGAAAAATGATCGCTTAGTGATACTGGCAAAAGGGGGTGAAAGGGTTAACTAGGGGCAATCAGGGGGTTAAAACCATTATTGGGTAGTATATTGGGGTACCTAGCGCTATAAAAACCTGGCGGTGAACCTAAAAAAATAACTAGCTACTTAGCGGCACGAGTGACACTAATGCAGCGATCAGAAAAATGAACGCTTAGTGACACTGGCAAAAGGGGGTGAAAGGGTTAACTAGGGGCAATCAGGGGGTTAAAACTGTTATGGGGTAGTATATCGGGGTACCTAGCGCTATAAAAACCTGGCGGTGAACCTAAAAAAATAACTAGCTACTTAGCGGCACCAGTGACACTAATGCAGCGATCAGAAAAACGATCGCTTAGTGATACTGTCAAAAGGGGGTGAAAGGGTTAACTAGGGGCAATCAGGGGGTTAAAACCATTATTGGGTAGTATATGGGGGTACCTAGCGCTATAAAAACCTGGCGGTGAACCTAAAAAAATAACTAGCTACCTAGCGACACCAGTGACACTAATGCAGCGATCAGAAAAACTATCGCTTAGTGACACTGGCAAAAGGAGGTGAAAGGGTTAACTCTAGCGGCAATCAGGGGGTTAAACCTTTATTGGGGGTGGTAGGGGGCTACCCTGGACCTAACACTAACTGCCCTGACAGTTTTTACTTTTACAACTGACACTGAATGCAGTGATCAGTAAATAAATGATCACTGCAATCAGTGACACTGTGACTGGGAGGGGGAGGGGGTGGGGGGGGATCGGGGGCGATCGGGGGGGGGGTTTGTGTGCCTATGTGTGCCTACATGTCAGTGTAGTGTTGGTGCACACTTACTTTCACTCTTCTCCTCATAGTCCGGTCAAAAAGACCGCCCCGAGGAGAATGACATCACTTCCTCCCTGCCTGTGTTTACTATACACAGCGGAGGAAGCTTCTCATTCGCCAGGAGCGATCGAGAGGGGATGGCCAGAAACCAACGGCCATCAACTCATTCCGGATCGCTCCTGAAGCGAAACGGACCGCCGCATCCAGCGGGAGTGGGTCCGATCGGACCCCCCACCCGCTGGAAGGCAAGCACGTACATGTACGTGCTTGTGCCTGTACATGCCATTCTGATGACGTAAATTGGCATGCGGCGGTCCTTAAGTGGTTAAATCACCACTGGGTTTTTTGTTGTTTGCTAAAAAAAAATAAAAAAAAAATTTTAAATAATTTTTTTTCTTAGTTTCTGTTATAAAATGTTGTAAATAAGTAATTTCTCTCCTTCACTGATGTGCTCTGATGAGGCTACATTGATATAATGGCACTGATGAGATGGCACTGATGAGATGGCACTGAAGGGCACTGATGAGGAGGCACTAATACGCAGCACTGATAGGTGGCATGGATAAGCAGAACTGATGAGCAGGCGCTGAAAAGCAGCACTGATTGGCATCACTGATGGGCACTGACTGGCATCACTGCTGGGCACTGACTGGCATCACTGATGGGCACTGATTGGCATTACTGATGGGCACTGACTGCCATCATTGCTGGGCACTGTTGGGACTGCATTGATAATCAGTGCCCTGATTTATCTGTGCAGATCTCTCCTGTGAGTGTGAGGAAATGCCGCCGATCTTCTCTCCTCTCCTCACACTCTGTAAATGGGAGGAGAGGAATGCTTATATTATAATACAAGATTTATATAGCACCAACAGTTTGTGTAGCGCTTTACAACATCGGGGAAGACAGTACAATTACAATACAATTCAATACAGGAGGGATCAGAGGGCCCTGCTTGTTAGAGCTTACAATCTAGAAGGGAGGGTCAAGTGGAACAAAGGGTAATAGCTGTGGGGGATGACAGATGGACAAAATGAAAATAGTTGTTAGGTGTGGGTAGGTTAGGCTTCTCTGAAGAGGAGGGTTTTCAGGGATCATCTAAAAGCTAATAGAGTAGGAGATAGACGGACAGATTAGGGTAAGGAGTTCCATAGACTCGGAGAGGCTCTGGAAAAGTCCTGGAGACGAGCATGGGAGGAGATGATGAGAGAGCTAGAGAGCAGGAGGTCTTGAGAAGAACGAAGAGAACAATTAGATTGGTATTTTGAGACTAGGTCAGTGATGTAGCTGGAGATTGCTTTGTAGGTAGTTGTTAGTATTTTGAATTTAATTTGTTGGGTGAGTGGAAGCCAGTGGCGGGATTGACAGAGAGGAGTAGCAGAGACAGAGCGGTTGGTAAGGTGAATGAGTCTGGCAGCAGCATTCATGATGGACTGAAGGGGGATAGAGTATGCAGAGGTAGGCCAATGAGGAAGGAGTTGCAGTAATCGAGGCGAGAGATGATCAGGGAGTGAATTAAGAGCTTTGTTGTGTCATTGGTTAGAAAGGGGCATATTTTGGAGATGTGCGGCAAGATTTGGACAGTGATTGGACGTGGTGCTTAAAGGAGAGTTCAGAGTCCAGGACTACACCTAGGACCTTGACATGTGGGGATAGGATGATAGTTGTGCCATCAATTTTGACAAAGAGATCAGGGGAAGGGGCACATTGGGGAGGAAAAATGATAAGTTCAGTTTTCGATAGATTAAGCTTGAGAAAGTGGTGCGACATCCAAACTGAAATATCTGATAGTAAAATAGTGATACGTGAGGAGACTGAAAGAGTGAGTTGAGGGGTAGAGAAATAGAGTGTCGTCAGCGTAGAGATGGTATTGGAAGCGGTGGGAGGCTATCAGCGGACCCAGGGAGGAGGTATAGACTGAAAATAGAAGAGGTCCAAGAACAGAACCTTGGGGGACCCCAACAGAAAAAAGAAGAGGAGAGGAGGAAGTAGAATTGTAAGTAAAGCTAAAGGTACGGTTAACTAAGTAGGTAGAGAACCAGCGAAGAGTACAGTCATGGAGACCAAAGGCGTGGAGTCTTTTGAGGAGGAGGGGGTGGTTAACTGTATCGAAGGCAGCAGAGAGGTCCAGTACAGTAGGAGTACAGAATAGTGTCCCTTAGTTTTGGCCATTAGTAGATCATTTGTTAGTTTTAGGAGAGCAATTTCTGTGGAATGTTGAGGACGAAATCCAGACTGAAGGAGATCAAGAAGGCTATTATCAGCAAGGTGGATGCTCAGTTGGTTGTAGACTAGACATCAAGGAGTTTGGATAAAAAGGGGAGCAAGGAGATGGGGCGTAGTTTGGTAAGATTGGATAGGTCCAGTGAGGGCTTTTTAAGTACAGGGCTGACAAGTGCATGTTTTAAAGAGTTGGGGAAGATGCCAGGTGAGAGGGAGAGAGAAGATGTGGGTTAGAGAGTGTAGAATAGAGCTTGAGGGTGAATGTAGCATTTGAAAGGGAACAGGATCCAGAGGGCAGGTGGTAAGATGAACATTAGCAAGTAATTTAGCAACCTCGTCTATAGTGGTGGGGTTGAAAGAGGGGAGTAGCACTTTCAAACCACAGACAAATACAAGGCATTCTTCCCCCCCCCCCCCCCCAATCAGGGATGCATAACTCACAAAACAAAAGGGTGCGGTGTCAGCGGGGGGAGGGACACTGGGCATGGCGCCCACCTCCCTTCCCCCCTTATACTTCTACTTTCTCTATACTTTGCTCCCCCAACCCCTCCCTTCCTCACCCCTTCCCACCTATCCAACTAAACAATGAACCCTCCCCTAGGATACTCAACCGATCTTTAACCACATAGAGTTGCACCTAAGAAGCCATCTACATTCCCACACTGTCATTAGAGTCAGGATTAACACCTCTTTCGGAACCCAAGTTAGACCACATGATAATGGTCTCATGGATTGGGCACTCATATTTAGCACTACCTGGCACGACTTGAGTGCACCTCCTTTAATACACCATTATATCGGTTATACGTTTGTTGTTAAGCTATGACTATCTTTGTATAGCAATGTCCTATTACCCACGGCCAAAGTAACTTTGTCATAGTGACACCTGCTCCTTGATACGAAAGAGTCGTGGCAGCACTTTTTGTACTTGATTTTTACCTGTCTCACATGTCTGTATAATGTGAACTGTTTAATAAAAATCGTTTATGAAAAAAAAAAGAAAAGAAAGAGGGAAGTAATGATTGTACCTGTGCACATGAGGTGTAAAGTATGGATGGTATCTGAACAGTAGAGATCTCCTTGTGAATTGTATCAATCTTCTATTTGAAGTGATTGGCGATCTCCTGGGCAGTGAGTGAGTTATGCAGGCCATACACGGTCGAATTTCGAACGAATTTTCTTTTCAAAATCAGAAAATTTGTTTTTTTTGTGATCCGATGATGCCACCATTGATTTTCGAAATTCGGCCGACCAAGCCTTCAATTTCACCTCATGTTGCTACAGAAAAGAATTTTCTTGGCTGGGAATCTTCTTTTCTCTCCGTAAATTTTCTTTTATCTCCGTACATTTTCTTTTATCTCCGTACATTTTCTTTTCTTATTACGTTTCTCGCACGATTCTCCCATCATTGATTAGAAAATCGTTAGTTTTTCTAAAAATGTCCAACATGTCCGATTCCTCAAATTTTATTTCGGCACGAAAATCGGCTGTTGCTGCAGCCCACTAATGGTGCGAAATTCATACGAAAATTCTTAGATATGATTTTCGAAAGAAAATTCTTTCGAAATTCGAACCGTGTATGGCCGGCATTAGTGGGTGGAGAACGAAGTAGAGAGTTAAAGGTAGAGAGGAGTTGATGATAAGTTTTTAACGAGAGTGATGAAATACAGTAGGTCTGCTTGGCAGTGAGCAAGGCTGGAACTTCCTTGTTTACATATGATCAGCTGTGATTGGACACAATAGGTAAAGAGTCTCGTCATCAGCTCTTTACTGAGATCGTTTATGCGCCATGTCCCACCGCCCTTATGACGCGCAAGCGTGGCAAGAGTGGGACAAAATCATATGACGTCATCCCAGAAGGAGAGAGCACTTTGCGCCCGTCATTTTACAATACGTTGGGCGGCAGGTGGTGAAGGCTCTGGCTCCCAGGTTTGGCATGCATTTGTGAGTTGGTAATGTAGGGACAAGTACCCCTCTGGTTTAGGATAGAACGCTGACAGTTGGCTACAATCTGCTCTCTACACGCTGTTGGAACTGTGAGCCCCGGTTCACACAGCCACACTGAGCAAATCAAATGCGATTTTGTGTGGTGCACTTTGAGCCCATTCCTTTTAAATGGCTCACATCCCACTGCATCCACATGAAAAAGGTGCAGAAAGCTTTTATTTGTTCGCACTGAACCAGATTTCATGGGTGCACATACCAATGCTATCCAGTTCAGGTAAATGCACTGTTTTTGTGTGTTTTGCAACCTGCTTTTGGGGTGTTGTTAACCTTTAATTGACACTTGCAGCAGATTGCATGAACAAAGTATGATTGCTATGCAGTGCAGGAATGCACAGGAATCATTGTGTTTCCCACATCGCATCAATCTGAACAGAGGCTGAGAGTTGGGCTGCCTTCCCATCGGGTTATATGTGAACTGTCTTCGCATTACTTTAATACAAGTTCTTACATTGCACTGGGACTGAGTGTGTTATTCCGCCACCCCGCGCTGCACCCCACCTACAAACCGGCCCTTAGACCTCTAATCCTGCGTACACATGACCAGACTTTTTGACAGCAAAGGTCCAACGGAAGGAGTACGTCGGACAATTCGATCGTGTGTGGGACCATCAGACCTTTGCTTGCCAAAAATCCGGTGGACTTTAGAAATAGAACATGTTTTACATTTTCCGGCCGGCACTCCGCCGGACCGAGAAACCCGTACCTATGTATGCTAATCCGACTGACAAAAACCGACGCTAGGGCAGCTATTGGCTACTGGCTATGAACTTCCTTATTCTAGTCCAGTCGTACGTCATCACGTTCAATCTGATTGTGTGTGTCCAAGTCTGTTCATTCGGAAAGTCTGCCGGAACTCCGCCGAAAGTCAGTCGGAAAGACTGTCGGACCTAGTCCGATGAAAAGTCTGGTTGTGTATACACGGCATAAGAGAACCTGTCACTACAAGTATGCTATCACATAGGAGGGCTATTGATTCCCTATGTGATGGAAATAAAGTTGAGTAAAACAAATGTAAAAAAGTAAAGCTAAATCCAAGCACTAAAGTGGAACTTACTAAACCCTCCTACCCTTTTCAGCAAAGGAAGCTGCCATCTTATCCTCCTTTCGATCTGCAACTGCCATAATACTGCACATGTGATCAGTTATGACACCAGCCATTTGATGGTTTGGTTGAGAGCACAAGCAACTGTGACAGTTAGCATTTCCAGCATGCCAGAAATGTAAAAGTTTTTTGAAACTGTTAAAGCGATGGGTTTAGTTCCTCTTTAATCACTTCCTCACATACATGTACTAGGGCAGGGCGACCCTTCAGCGCAAAATCACATAACCTGTACATCTTTTTTATTTGCAGGTCTGGGGCGCACATGCACGCCGCTGGTGACCCGCTTCCGATGTGATTGGACTCAGTAGGAGCCAATCAGCGGGTCCAGCGGACCTGATGTTCGATAGCACCCAGCGATCCTTCCCAAGAGAGGCAGAACTGCGGTCTGCCTATGTAAACAAGGCAGATCGCAGTTCTGTGAGAGGGGAAGATGGAGATCCTGTGTTTCTGATAAGCAGGAACACGGATCTCTGTCTTCCCCCAGTCAAAGCACCTCCCCCACAGTTAGCAAGCACTAGGAACACATTTAAGCTTTAGATTGCCCCTGAAGTTAACCCCTTCCCAGCCAGTGTCATTATTATAGTGACAGTGCATATTTTTTAGCACTGATCACTGTATTAGTGTCACTGGTGCCCCAAAAAGGGTCACTTAGTCACAGTCACTGATCGCTGCCATTACTAGTAAAAAATAAAAATGGCATAAAAATATCCCATACTTTGTAGACGCTATAACTTTTGCGCAGACCAATCAATGCACAGTAAAACCTTGGTTTGAGAGTAACTTGGTTTGAGAGCGTTTTGCAAGACGAGCAACATTTTTAAACTCATTTTGACTTGATATACAAGGGATGTCTTGATATACAAGAAGCGTCACTTCACGACTAAGTACAAAAGAGAAGAGAGACGCCTCTAGTCCATTCACACAGGAGCAACTTTGGATCCGACTTGAAGTCGTCCCAAGTTGCCTCAAGTCACGCAACATGATAAAATCAATGTAAGTGAATGAGAGCTGTCTTAATGTACACTACTGAAGTCGCTCCGACTTCAGAAAAGGTTCCTGTACTACTTCAATCCCACTTCTAGGCAACTTGTACTCATTGATTTCAATAGAAGTTGCCTCCAAGTCTGATCCCCTGTCTTAACTGAAGCAACTTTCCAGGAAGTAAAAATAGTTTTCTAGGCAAACCCCTCCCTCCCACAGAGCTGATTATTATGTGATTGACCACTGGAAAAAGTCCCCTGTCCTGGAAGCAACTTCAAGTTGCCTTGTAAATTGCCTCAAGTCGTGCTGTGATTCATACTCAAGTCGTGTCCAAGTTGCCTCCCAAAGTCTCGCTCAAAGTCGTGTTGCCCCTATGTGAATGGACTCTAAGTGTAGCAATATGGTTACATTTAATGAAGGTACAACATTTAGCAACATATTGCTACACTTAGAGGCGCATCTCTTGTCTTTTATACTCTGTAGCTCCTGCTAGATTTTCCCCTTGTGGAGGCTTCTATTTGTGGATGGACATTTTATGGTTACAAAACCTATCACATTGCTATAATCTTTTTCTATGGACTATAAACTGAAGGATTTATGAATAAATGGTTGTGGAACGAATCATTTGAGCTTCCATTATTTCTCATGGGGAAATTTGATATACAAGTGCTTTGGATTACAAGCATGTTTCCGGAAAGAAATATGATCCCAAGTTGTGGACTGTGGCCAGTGGGAGTCAAAAAGGTCAGTGGAGGAATAGCACCCCATCATTGGTGTCAGTGGCAAGAATTGTGCCTCCTCGTTGATGTCATTGGGAGGAATTGTGCCCTATGAATGGAGTCATTAGGCCCCATTGTTGGTGTCATTGGGAGGAATTGTGCCTCATCTTTGGTGTCATTGGGAGAAATTCTACCACTTCATTGGTGTCAGTGGGGGAAATTATGTAATATTGTTGGTATTCGGGCCAATTCACACTATGTGCGGTGACAGACATTTTACTGCAGTGTAAAACGTCTCTTACCGCAGGGACACACAGGAAGCAATTGTTTCCTATGTGTCCCATTCACACTGCAATGCAGCCTAGCACTGCGCTAAAATGCTGCGTTTTATTGTAGCACACCAGCCCAAAACGCACTGCAATGTGCGGCAGCACAGAGTAGCAAGTCATAGCAGTGAATGACGTGTATTTCAAATAAAGCTCATACAAAAAAAATAAAGAAAGGGAGCAGTGTGATGCGATAAATCATGCACCACACTGCCCCCTAGTGCACCCAGCAAGGCAAAACAGTGAATTGCTACTGCCGCTCTGCGTTGCAATGTGAATTGGCCAATAATGGATGAAAATAGTGCCCCAAGGGCTAGATAAAAGCAAGCAAAGGGCCACAGTTTGGAGACTACTGCCTTACGTCATCATAGTTTCCTGTCTGCTTTTTCTGCAGCCTTTATAGCAAAATCAGCCTGTGAAAGTCCGCTGTGTTGCGTTTCTGCCCTAGGTCCTCATGCGCACAGAATTTTCTTTTTTTTTAAGCAAAGGTTTTTGGGTGAGTAAAACTCTCCTTAAAAATGTGCCTAAAGCTACATTTTGCATGCACATTTGTGCACATTTGTGATTTTGGCGTTAAGCCCTGGTTCACACTGGTGTGATTTGTCATGTGATTTGACAGTTCCAAATCACATGAAAGTCGCACCCTATTGCTAGCAATGGAACCATTCAGATTGCTGCGGCTCATGTCGAGACGACTTTGAAAGAGGTTCCTGAACTACTTTTTTCCGATTTCATTGCAACTTGCATAGACTTCTGTTAAATGAAGTCGCAAGCCGCAATGAAATTGGAGGTGGAGGATCGCTCCATTGTCCCCGCTGAGCCGGCGGATAACAGGGCGGTCCCAGCACACTGTGCAGGGACCGCCCTGTCAGCTCTCCATTCTCCTCTATGGGGATCGGATGAGCACGGAAGGCTGGTAGCGCCCAGCGCTTCGCTGAGAACGCGGAAACACTCGGAAACACTCCATTCCCGAGTGTCTCCGAGTGTCACCGGCGCCCCAGCACCTCTGGCCACATGTGGCACTGCATACACCAGCGCCCCCTGCACCTCTGGCCACATACAGTATTGCATAGACCAGCAGTGGCTGGGGAACGGATTATCTGAGTGTCAATTATTTCCTATGGGGAAACTTGCTTTGATATACGAGTGCTTTGGATTACAAGCATGCTTCTGGAACGAATTATGCTCATAATCCAAGGTATTACTGTACCTCAATCAGGAAAAAATAAGAATTTTGGCCACTAGATGGCGCTTCAATCCAACGGGATAGTTCTACAGCACAGAATATGGCAAATTGCGTTGTAGCTGTGTAAGGCTGGATTCACACCTATGCATTTTTAGTGCTTTTTGCATTTTGCAGATTTGCATTACAGAACGTGTTCCATAGGAAACCATGTTAAATAGACTGTAGTGCAAATCTGCAAAATGCAAAAAGCACTAAAACTGCATAGGTGTGAATGCAGCCTAAATGGGTGTCACATTTGTGCAGAAAATATTTTTTTGTACATAGACCCCTTTTATCTTTTAATACGCTATTTATTTTTATCTTAAATTCTACTTTATACAGGTCTGCAGTTTATTTATTTATTACAGGTACTTATATAGCGCCATCAATTTAAACGCGTTACATATATATTATGAATTCATATAAATCCCTGCCCTCAAGGAGCTGACAATCTAAAGTCCCTAACTCACACTCATACATACTAGGGGCAATTTAGACATTCTATAACCAATTAACCTACCAGCGTGTCTTTGGAATGTGGGAGATATATAAGTAATATATGCTATTCTCTGATTGAGTTTGTTTTCTGTAGAATGTTTCAAATATTTTACAACATTTTTTTTACATACATTTAATTTTTGTATAAAAACATCCAAGCTATTCCAGTTGCCCATAAACATTCCAATCACGTAGAGCGTACTGAACCTGAAACCTATAGAACGGTGAGATGAGACCGTGCCAGTGTGATAAATGAATTCAAATTGAATGTTTGGACATATTGTCTCATGGGATGTATTAGAGATTCATTACATCAGCTGCATGAAAATAGCATTTCCTATCTGACACATCAAACTAATTAGAAGCAGAAGGAGCCCTGGAGGAAGCTAAGCACAGTACACATTCCTATGAGAGGGTGGGAAGAGGTTTACATGCAAATGATTTCTAAATATAAAGTGCTCATTTTTGTGGAAACATTTCAGAATGTACATTCGTCAGGTGCCTGCGTCATGACGCACGGGGCAGACACATGCTAACACATTGATTGCAGTAGACAGACAAATAATAGACACAGAACGGAGTAATAATTAAAAATGAGGCAGATACATGTTTTGTGTTTTTTATTGTTATTTTTATAGTGTGATCATAGTGAGCGCTCATTTTGCACATGTAAGCTTTAAAGTGCAACTAAATTGTATACGAAAATTGTATACGAGGATCACAACCTGAAAATGCTATTTAACCACTTCAATACCGGGCAGTTATACACCTTCCTGCCCAGACCAATTTTCAGTTTTCATCACTGTCGCACTTTGAATGACAATTGCGCGGTCATACAACACTGTACCCAAACAAAATTTTTATCATTTTGTTCCCACAAATACAGCTTTCTTTTGGTGGTATTTGATCACCTCTGGGTGAGGGGGGTGGGGGCGAGTGATACAGTGAGTGGCTATGGCCGCCAGCTGTATCACTGGAGCGCGCCCGCAAGCACGCCACACCATGAGAGGGAGCTCCCATGTAGTTCTTGCGGGAGGGAGCCGAGACAGCTGCCGAGGGACCCCAGAAGAGCAGGTTCTGGGCCACTCTGTGCAAAACGTGCTGCACAGTGGAGGTAAGTATAACATGTTTGTTATTTTTTTTTTAAATTGCCTTTAGTGATCCTTTAAAAAAAGACTGAAAATTTTGAAGAAAAAAGTTTTTTTTTGTTTCTGTTACAAAACTCTGTAAATAGATACGTTTTCTCCTTCACTGATGGGCACTGATGGGGCTGCACTGATGGGCACTGATGAGGCGGCGCTGATGCGCACCAATGAGGTGGCACTGATGGGCACTGATGATGGGCATTAATATGTGGCACTGGTGGGGCACTGATAGGCGGCACTGATATGCAGGACTGATGGGTACACATAGGTGGCACTGATGGGAACTGAAAGGCGGCACTGAAGGGCTCTGATAGGCAGCACAGATGGGCACTGATAGGCGACACAGATGGGCACTGATAGGTAGCATGGATGGGCACTGATATGTGGCACAGATGAGCACTGATAGGTGGCAATGATGTACACTAATGGATGGTACTGATGGATGCCAATCAGTGCCAAACAATAATGCCTGCCAATCAGTGATGCCCATTGTGGGCACTGGCATCCATTGTGGGTACTGATTG
This sequence comes from Lithobates pipiens, assembly GCF_037356315.1. Classification (NCBI taxonomy): domain Eukaryota; kingdom Metazoa; phylum Chordata; class Amphibia; order Anura; family Ranidae; genus Lithobates; species Lithobates pipiens. Next base: position 79,002,272 of record NW_027507758.1, on the reverse strand, counting down.
GCTTCCCCGGTGGCCATGGGTGGCATACCTGGTGGTGACTAGTGGGGGGCATCCCTGGTGGCGTCCCTGGTTGTCCAGTGTGGGCATCCTGGGGGGGGGCTGCGCTGATAATCGATCAGCACAGCCCCCCCGTCAGAAGAGCCGTCGATCGGCTGTCCACTACTCGCGTCTGACAGACACGAGTGAGGAAAAGCTGATCAACGCTCTTCCTGTTTACATCGTGATCAGCCGTGATTGGACACGCCTGATCACGTGGTAAAGAGTCTCTGTCAGAGACTCTTTACCTAGATCGGAGTTGCGGTGTGTCAGACTTACACACCGCAACAACGATCGCCGTGATGTGTGCCCCCAGGCGCGAGCAGCAGCATGATATCCTGGCGACGTCATCTGACGTCCAGTCAGGATATTGCAACCACTTTGCCAACGTCATATTGCTATATGGCGGGCGGCAAGTGGTTAATTCCTTTTTTTTTCATAATTTTTTTTCTGGATAATTTGTACAAACAAGAGGTTATCATATAGAATGTGTCAAATAACGCTTATATTGGAAGAATGGTAAATACAGTAAGTGCAGTTCATCTAGTAAAAGCAAACTTTCCCATCCATCCATGTCTCAATGCTTTATTTTGTTGAGAAAAACATCACCTAGCATTTCTAATAGCAGCCATCTTTGATAAGGGCAGATGATTCATGTAGCATTTACTTCCTGGAATCCATATGTCCTTAGCTCAGGCATTCAAGCAGGATAAAAGAGAAAAATACCCATGAAGACACCGGGATGTATGATATAATTTTGTCCTAGGCCAGATATTAAGAAGTAACTGAAGAAATGTTAAAAAAAACAAAAGTTTAATAAATAAATATAATATACCTTCTTATCTGTTTACTAAGAATAAGGATTAAAAATAGGTAATGCTGATTGAGAGAGTTTAGTTTTGCTTTAAAGTAGAACGCCAGCATCCCCCACCCTTTGAAGTTCCCCTTTCTGGAGTATTGTGAGCCTAGCCTGCGTGATGACGTGCCTGATAGAGGCTGTCATTTTGCCCAAAGAGGACTGCTGGTCAGAGGAGAAAGCTGGGGTAAGAGCTGGATTGTGGGGAGGGTAAGTATAAGGTCTCATGCACTCTGGACATTTGGCCATCTCTCCTAGATGCCTTTACTGCTGGCAGCAGTGTTTTGGCATAAAAAAACGATTGACGATTCTAAACTAGTTACGTGTTTAGGTGCATCATGCATTACCAAAAATAAATCTGTAGTACATCCAAAATCCATACAAATACCAACCAAATCTTCCTCGTTCCTCCCAAGACCTCCTGCGCGCTAGCTCCCTTGTCCCCTCCTCCCATACTCGCCTCCAGGACTTCTCCCGAGCCTCTCCCATCCTTTGGAATTCCCTACACCAACCTGTTTGACTATCTCCAACTCTATCCACTTTTCGGTGATCCCTGAAAACTTTTAATTTTCTTCATCAGCTCATCCCCCGCACTTATTAAATTTTGTATCACTTGACCCTCCCTTCTAGATTATAAGCTCTAATGAGCAGGGCCCTCTGATTCCTCCTGTATTGAATTGCATTGTAAGTGTACTGTCTGCCCTTACATTCTACAGCACTGCGCAAACTGTGGGCGCTATATAAATCCTGTATAACAATAATAATCTCTGCAATATATGGATATTTGCATGGTTTATTTCTTAAAAAATGTTAAGATCCAATTAACATTGTTATGATGCCACATCATGCATGCCTAATGTTAATCCAACGCACCTTGCCTATGTACATGTGCTGCAGCACAGCGCAATGTGTGGCTAAAAATGGTACATGCCTATTCAAATGAGTAGGCTACCTTAATGGGATGCATGTCAATGTGTGATTGCCACATGCCTGGTGGAGATAAAGCTGGAGAGGGGCTTTTCTTGCACCTCTTGTCCAATGCACCTGGTAGGGGTGACAGTAGGTACGAGACACAGAGTGGCACGGGTGTCAATGTAACAGGCAGCGTCAGCTGTTAGTTGCAAGATATGGATTGCTGCAGATCACCAAACATGGTCCAGAGACCATAACATGTCACCAACAACCAGGCAGCAGGGTACAGGAACATCAGGCAAAGGTAGAGTCAGGATCCAAACCGGGGTCAGTTCACAGCCAGGCAGCAAGGTACAGGAACATAAGGCAGAAGTGCAGTCAGGGCATGAGCCAAGGTCACAACAAGTAGCTAGGAATCCAAAGATGGGTCAAGGGCAAGCAGGGTCATGCAGGAGAAGGCCAATATGGCAGGTCAAGGCACAGGTAAAGCAGAAATTATCTGAAGAACACTCAGCAATCTGTTCATGTCACAATCCAGGTTAAAGCAGCGTTCCACCCAAAAATTGAACTTCCGCTTAAAGTGACGATGACCCCCTGACATGCCACATTTGGCAAGTCATTTTTTTGGGGGGGGGGGGGGAGCAGATACTCTCTTGTTAGAGGCATCCAGCTCCCACTTCCTCCTGGGGCTCCACGGCGCAGGAAGGAAGTTCACCTCTCGCCCCTCCCTCCCTGCAATCTTCTGGGACACATCACAGGTCCCAGAAGATTGCCCGGCTAACACAGTGCGCAGGGCGGCTTGCGCATGTGGAATGTGCGTGCCCAGCTGTGAAGCCACAGCCGGGCGCCCACAGGAGAGACACCGGAGCCGCAGAGAGGAGGGGGAGGGGAGCAAGGCTTAATTCGCCTGCATCGCTGGACCGTGGGACAGGAGAGTGTCTGAATAATAAAAGTCAAAAATTGTAAAAATGGGTGGAACTCCGCTTTAATCACTTGCCGCCAGTATAACGTAATTATATGGCAGCAAGGTGGCACTGCTGTGCCAGATCATATACCTAGTACATGATCTGACACTTCCGGGTCTGGGGTGCGCATCCGCCGGAGCTGATCTGCGGGTGGGTCGGACTTGATGTCTGTCGGCAACCGCCGACCATTCAGCACAGAGGCAGAATGGCGATATTGCTATTTTATCAGTGGGGGGAGACATAGATCCTGTGTTCCTGCAAATCACACAGTTAACCCTTTGATTACCCCTGATATTTTGCATATTTTTAGCATTGATCACTGTATTAGTGTCACTGGTCCCCAAAAAGTGTCAAAAGTGTCAGTTAGTGTTTGATTGCCTGCCGCAATGTCGTAGTCCCGCTATAAGTCACTGATCATCGCCATTACTAGTAAAAAAATGAAAATAAATAAAAATGTCCCATAGTTTGTAGATGTTATAACTTTTGAGCAAACCAATCAATATATGCTTATTGGGATTTTTCTTTCCAAAATATGTAGCAGAATATATTGGCCTAAATTGATGAATACATTAGATTTTTTACATTTTTTTATTGGATGTATTTTATGGCAGAAAGTAACAAAAAAATAAAAATAAAAATATATATATATATATATATATATATATATATATATATATATATATATATATATATATATATATATATATATATTTTTTTTTTTTTTTATTTCTTTTTTATTGTTGGTCTTTTTTTGTTTACAGCGCAAAAAATAAAAAGCGCAGAGGTGATCAAATACCACCAATAGAATGCTCTATTTATGGGAAAAAAAGGTCATCAAATTTATTTGGGTACAGCTTCACAGGACCGCGCTATGGTCAGTTACAGTAACTCAGTGCTGTATCACAAAAAATGGCCTGGTCATGAAGGATGGTAAATCTTCCGGACGTCAAATGGTTAAAAAGAATTATGTGAGTGTTTGGGATTTAAATAGTGCGAGTAGAGGAAGGTATGTGGATTGGGGGAAGGGAGGTGTTAAGGCCCGTACACACGGTCGGACTTTTTGACAACAAACATGCAAATTAGCTGTTTTGGAGCAACATCCGACTGTGTGTACGCTCCATCGGACAAACTTTTTCTGTTTTCATCGGACTTTTGTTGGCTGTGCGAACGGACAAACTTTCTGGCAACAAAAGTCCGATGGAGCAAAGTCCGACCGTGTGTACGCAAAAGCATCGGACTTTTGTACAAGGTACAAACACGCATGCTCAGAACCAATGCAAAAGATCAGACTACAATACAGAAGTTCACCAAAGGTGGCGCTGGAGTCATTGAACGTCCTCTTTTGATGCGGCGTCAGTACGTTGTGACGTCATTACTTTCGTGTTTGTTGTCAAAAAGTCCGACCGTGTGTATGCAATACAAACTTGTGGACCACGCCCTTTGTACAAAAGTCCACGGAAAAGTTTGTACAAAGTCCGACCGTGTGTATGAGGCTTTATACATACAATTCTTGTTTCAGACCCTAGGGTACATGCTTCTTCCCTGCACGTTTTGATGAAGTTTTCCTGATTGTAGGTTATGTCCAGATTTGTAGTTGCTCCCTCTAGTGGCAGTCCGTCAGAACATATGATGTCAGATTGATTATTATAGTGCCATCTTTGACAGTAAGAATAAAGCCACACTTTTGTACACAAAATTTTATAACATACTGTATATAATTGATACACAAACTCTGTAATTTATTGTTATTTACACAACGCCTTTTAATCTTCAGCTGCAATGATTTTTGAAAACCGCCCAAAAAAATGTATTTCATAGAAGTGTATTGGAGGCTGTGTAGAGACACAGATGTCATGGAAAAGCACAGGGCATAACTGGAGATGTAGAGATGCACGAAGCAGCACTTAAAAGGCACCGTGTGGAGTCACTAGGATGCTCCGGGGAGCACTGGAGGCATGGGGCACACAGGGTGCACTGGAGACACTCGGCACAAGAAGGGCAGTACAGCAAACACTGACAGATGAAGAAGCACAGAGGATACAGGGGACTGGAGGCTGGTACACAGGACTAGGGATGGCCGAACTGTTCGCCCGGCGGTCAGTTCGCGGCGATTTTCGGCTGTTCGCGGTCCGCCCGATCGGCGGACTATTGCCGCTGTTCGCCCGGTGGACTTACGTGTTTACTGTGTAAAAGAACTTTGACCTATGATGACACATCCATCATGGGGTATAGGACAACCAATTGAGACATTACAGCACATAGACAATTGGACATTCCCCCTAACTTATAAATAGACCTGATCCGGCGGCCATTTTACATTCTTTCTACTGTCACTATAGGGAGAGGTTGCTGTGTGGAGCAGGGAGAGACTGCAGTGACACAAATCGCTAGCTATTAGGTCCACAAAAGTTCTTTTAAGGACTGGTATGGTATAGGTGTAGTTCAGAATATAGGTTTGAGGCACTGCTATTCAAGTCATTGTTGCAGCAGATTGTCTTTTCTCAGTGCAGATAGGGACAGGACGCTGTGTGCAGCAGGGACAGTCAGTTTTATCATTAGCTGTTACTATTAGGTCCACAAAGGTCCTTTTCAGGACTGGTATGGTGTAGTAGTACAGGATATAGTTTTGAGTGCAGTGCTATTCAAGTTATTGTTGCAGCAGCCTGTGTTTTGTCAGTTTAAATAGGGACAGACAGGAAGCTGTGTGCAGCAGTGAGGGACAGTCAGTTTAATCATTAGCTGTTACTATTAGGTCCACAAAGGTCCTTTTCAGGACTGGTATGGTAATAGGGTTGTACACGTATAATATTCTTTCTTCCAAATATAGAAAGAATATTATACTTGACTGCTGCCCTTCTGCTGCCGTAGTCCTTTATGAGTATAGGGACTGAGGTACAGTCTGCTAATCACAACCTACTAGTTCCACAAAGGTCCTTCTAAGGACTGGTAAGGTATAGCGTACTACAGTATATAGGGTTGAGTGAGGTACAGTCTGCTAATCCTTAGGGATTGGTATAGGTCCACAATATATAGGGTTGAGGTGCACTACTGCTGACTGCTAGCCTTCTGCTGCAGTAGTCCTTTATGAGTATAGGGACTGAGGTACAGTCTGCTAATCACAACCTACTAGTTCCACAAAGGTCCTTCTAAGGACTGGTAAGGTATAGTGTACTACAGTATATAGGGTTGAGTGAGGTGCAGTCTGCTAATCCTTAAGGACTGGTATAGGTCCACAATATATAGGGTTGAGGTGCACTACTGCTGACTTCTGCCCTTCTGCTGCAGTAGTCCTTTATGAGTATAGTAACTGAGGTACAGTCTGCTAATCACAACCTACTAGTTCCACAAAGGTCCTTCTAAGGACTGGTAAGGTATAGCGTACTACAGTATATAGGGTTGAGTGAGGTACAGTCTGCTAATCCTTAAGGACTGGTATAGGTCCACAATATATAGGGTTGAGGTGCACTACTGCTGACTGCTGCCCTATTCTGCAGCAGTCCTTTATCAGTATAAGGACTAAGGTACAGTCTGCTAACCACAACCTACTAGTTCCACAAAGGTCCTTATAAGGACTGGTAAGGTATAGCGTACTACAGTATATAGGGTTGAGTGAGGTACAGTCTGCTAATCACAACCTACTAGTTCCACAAACAAAGGTCCTTCTAAGGACTGGTAAGGTATAGCGTACTACAGTATATAGGGTTGAGTGAGGTACAGTCTGCTAATCCTTAAGGACTGGTATAGGTCCACAATATATAGGGTTGAGGTGAACTACTGCTGACTGCTGCCCTTCTGCTGCAGTAGTCCTTTATGAGTATAGGGACTGAGGTACAGTCTGCTAATCACAATCTACTAGTTCCACAAAGGTCCTTAAGGACTGGTATAGGTGTACTATTTGGTGTGCAGTATATAGTTGTGTAATACACGTATAAAATACTTGCACATATAGAAAGCATAGTATAGTGCGTTCCCACTGTGCAGCATTGTGACTGCTGAGCGGTTCTGCAGCGATACTACAAAGAGTGACAAACGCAATCCAAAAAAAAAGTATTATAACTGGTGTGATAGACCAGTGGCCCCCAAAAACAACAGATTGAAGCGGGGTGTTATATACCTTCTTCCACATACATACTGCACTTCTGTAGAGAGTTTTGTCACAGGGTCATTTAAAAAATGACAGGCAGAGGAAGAGGCAGGCCCTTCCGCAGGGGTGGTAGGGGTAGGGCAGGAGCAACAGGCTTGAGCCAAAGTGGGAAATTGCAGAAGGTGCGTGCGATTACGTCAAAGGAAGCACCAGAATTGGTTGAGTGGCTCACTCAGCCTTACTCTTCTGCACCCTCCTCATCCTCTAGATCGGCACCCTCTTCTTCACTCTCTGCTATGTGCACCCCCAAAGACACTACCACCAACAACACCACCACCACCACATACCTTCCGCTTGAGTCACAGGAATTATTTTCCGATCCATATCAAGACATTTGTGATGCGCAGCCACTTTTGGCATTGGATCAGGAAGAGGCGGTAGCAAGAACCGCCACTCAGCAGTCTGACGACAGTACCCAGATCAGCCCAAGGAGGAGGTTGGTCCCCGGTGTTGCTGCCTACTCCGAGATCTCTACTTATAGCGGTGGGGAAGGTGAGGTCGATGATGACGTGTCTAGTGATGTCACGTGGGTGCCCACAAGAGAGGAAGAGGAGGGGAGTTCAGAGGGAGATATGGACCAGCAGATAGGGAGGAGAAGCAGGAATAACTTACATTGCACAGGAGGGACAAAGCAGACTGCTAATGTATCAGGAGCGAGTCATCGACCATGTACGGTCACATCTGGCGCTCCCAGGACGCCGGCACATGGCTCCAGAGTGTGGGCTTTTTTTAATGTGTCCGCTGCTGACAATAGTGTTGCCATCTGCAATCTTTGCAGTCAATGCATTAGTCGCGGTAAGCCCAACACTCACCTAGGGATGACCTCCTTAAGAAGGCACATGAGCTGCCATCACCGAGCCCAGTGGGAGCAACGGAACACACAAAGCCACACTCCAGGCTCTCACCGTCCAGCCTCGTCTTCTACTTCTCCTCTCTCCTCACAATTGTCCTCCACTCCACCTTCCATCACGCCAAACTCACGTTTTTCCGCAAAAAGGCAGGCTTCCGTGGGCCTAATGTTCGAGCATAAAAAAATGATGACGCCGGATAACCCTCTTGCCCAACTGTTGACGGCTGGCTTGTCAGAACTGATAGCCCGCCAACTACTGCCATATAAACTGGTGGACTCTGAGGCCTTTCGAAAATTTGTGGCCATTAGAACACCACAATGGAAGGTTCCAGGAAGGAAGTATTTCTCACAGAAGGGCATCCCAGAGCTATATGGCCATTTTCAGCGGCAAGTGAATGTATCTCTGGCACACAGTGTCGGTGCCAAGATACATCTGACCACAGACATGTGGTCTAGCAAACATGGGCAGGGAAGGTATATCACTTTTACTGCCTACTGGGTGAACCTTCTGACGGCCGTCAAGCATGTAACCCGTGGCACCCGTGTAGATTTGGTTTTACCGCCATGGATTGCATGCAGGCCTGGCTCTTCTTCTCCTCCTCCTACTCCATCCTCCTCCCTCTCCTCCTCGGCTGACCTCCTTTTCCGCTGCTAGCGTCTCTTCCGCTGTGCCGCCCAAGCTCCCCAGAACCTATTCGACATGCCAGGTGAGACGTTGCCATGCCGTGCTGCGTCTGTTGTGCCTGGAAGCCAAGAGCCACACTGGCCCGGCACTCCTTTCAGCTTTGCGTTCACAGGCAGATTAGTGGCTAACACCGCTCAATTTGACAGTTGGTAAAGTGGTGTGTGACAACGGTGCCAATCTGCTTAGCGCATTGAAACAGGTCAAAATCACGCACGTGCCATGCATGGCACACGTCTTAAACTTGGTCGTGCAGCGATTCGTTGTCAAATACCCTGGGGTCCAGGACATCTTGCGGCAGGCAAGGAAAATCTCGGCCCATTTCAGAAGATCTTACACGGCAATGGCTCGCCTTGCTGACATTCAGCGGCGACACAATCTGCCGGTCAGACGTCTTATTTGCGATTGCCCGACGCGATGGAACTCAACCTTCTATATGCTTGATAGGCTGCTCCAGCAGAAACGTGCAGTTAACGTCTACCTGTATGAACTCTGCGGCAGAACAGGTTCTGGGGAGCTGGTTTTTTTTTCACCGCGCCAGTGGCTGCTCATGCGCGATGCATGCAGACTTCTGCTGCCATTTGAGGAGATCACCAAACTGGTCAGTGGCAGCCATGGCGCCATCAGTGACATGGTACCTTATGCCTTCTTTATGGAGCGTGCATTGCGTCGTGTCATTGATCAAGCTGTGGAGGAGCAGGAACAGGAAGATAAGGAAGTCGCAATGCTGGATGAATTCCCAGGGGGGGCTACTCTATCTGAGACAAGTAAACAACAGGAGTCTGAAGAGGAGTCAGAGGAGGATGGTGCCGGGGCGGATGAGGAGGAGCAAGAAGAGCATGCTTTAAACATTTCTAGGATCCCTGTTGTTGTGTGTGGATGGGGAGAGGAGAATGAAGAGGACGACATTATCCTGGATGATGAGCAGGAGCCAGGCCACCACACCGCTTCCAGTTTAGTGCAAATGGGGGCCTTCATGCTCCAGTGTTTTAATAGGGACCCCCGTATAAAAAGCATAAGGGTCAAGGACCAGTACTGGGTGGCAAGGTACTTAGACCCCCGGTACAAACACAAAATGGCAGAAATGTTACCGCCGTCACAGAGGGCTGTCAGAATGGAGCACTTCCAGGCCTTGCTTCGAGAAATGCTGCATTCTGCTTTTGCGTGCGCTGGCAGAGGAGCAATTCCCACTCCCAGAGAAGGAGTTGTGGGTACCAATCCAACAGCGCCTACAAGAAGAGGCCGGTTTGAAGATGTGGTGGTGACTTCTGATATGAGGTAATTCTTTCAGCCGACCCATCGACAGGTGTCATCCGAATCCAGCATCAGGGAACGCCTAGACCGTCAGCTGTCCGACTACATCGAGTTAACGGCCGATGTGGACGCTCTGAGGAGTGATGAACCCCTGGACTACTGGGTGGGCAGGCTTGACCTCTGGCCAGAGCTTGCCCAATTTGCAATAGAACTGTTGGCTTGCCCCTCGTCCAGTGTCCTGTCCGAAAGGACGTTCAGAGCAGTAGGGAGGATCGTGACCGATAAGCGTACTCGCCTAGCTCATGACAGTGTTAACTACCTCACATTTCTAAAAATGAATGAGGCATGGATCTCGGAGGAATTCAACACATGTGACCAGTAGACCATCTATATGTCTAGAAACGATTTTTTTAATCGAGCACACAGACCTTCTTTCTTCATTTGGCTCACTTCCTTGTACAAAAAAAGCACACCGTACTATATGCCTGTACCCTCCTGTTTGAAGAGGTTGAGCGGTGTCATATTTTTACTGGAGCTGCTTATTATGAGGGGCTCCCACCATCCCTGTGCTGACTTCCTCCTGGGGCTGTACCTCTGCTGTGCATATTATGAGGGGCTCCCACCATCCCTGTGCTATGCTCATTATGAGGGGCTCCCACCATCCCTGTGCTGTGCTGACTTCCTCCTGGGGCTGCATATTATGAGGGGCTCCCACCATCCCTGTGCTATGCTGACATCCTCCTGGGGCTGCTTATTATGAGGGGCTCCCACCATCCCTGTGCTGTGCTGACTTCCTCCTGGGGCTGTACCTCTGCTGTGCATATTATGAGGGGCTCCCACCATCCCTGTGCTATGCTCATTATGAGGGGCTCCCACCATCCCTGTGCTATGCTGACTTCCTCCCGGAGCTGCTTATTATGAGGGGCTCCCACCATCCCTGTGCTGTGCTGACTTCCTCCTGGGGCTGTACCTCTGCTGTGCATATTATGAGGGGCTCCCACCATCCCTGTGCTATGCTCATTATGAGGGGCTCCCACCATCCCTGTGCTATGCTCATTATGAGGGGCTCCCACCATCCCTGTGCTGTGCTGACTTCCTCCTGGGGCTGTACCTCTGCTGTGCATATTATGAGGGGCTCCCACCATCCCTGTGCTATGCTCATTATGAGGGGCTTCCACCATCCCTGTACTATGCTGACTTCCTCCTGGGGCTGCTTATTATGAGGGGCTCCCACCATCCCTGTGCTATGCTGACTTACTCCTGGGGCTGTACCTCTGCTGTGCATATTATGAGGGGCTCCCACCATCCCTGTGCTATGCTCATTATGAGGGGCTCCCACCATCCCTGTGCTATGCTGACTTCCTCCTGGGGCTGCTTATTATGAGGGGCTCCCACCATCCCTGTGCTATGCTGACTTATTCCTGGGGCTGTACCTCTGCTGTGCATATTATGAGGGGCTCCCACCATCCCTGTGCTATGCTGACTTCCCCCTGGGGCTGCTTATTATGAGGGGCTCCTATCATCCCTGTGCTATGCTGACTTACTCCTGGGGCTGTACCTCTGCTGTGCATATTATGAGGTGCTCCCACCATCCCTGTGATATGCTCATTATGAGGGGCTCCCACCATCCCTGTGCTATGCTGACTTCCTCCTGGGGCTGCTTACAGTGCAGGTGTCAGTGCTGTATATCACGGTGCTGGTGTCAGTGCTTTATGTCACGCTGCTGATGTCAGTGCTCTCTATCACGGTGCTGGTGTCAGATCACTCTATCACGGTGCAGGTGTCATTGCTGTATGTCACGCTGCTGATGTCAGTGCTCTCTATCACGGTGCTGGTGTCAGATCACTCTATCATGGTGCAGGTGTCATTGCTGTATGTCACGCTGCTGATGCCAGTGCTCTCTATCACGGTGCTGGTGTCAGATCACTCTATCACCATCCCTGTGCTGTGCTGACTTCCTCCTGGGGCTGTACCTCTGCTGTGCATATTATGAGGGGCTCCCACCATCCCTGTGCTATGCTCATTATGAGGGGCTTCCACCATCCCTGTGCTATGCTGACTTCCTCCTGGGGCTGCTTATTATGAGGGGCTCCCACCATCCCTGTGCTATGCTGACTTACTCCTGGGGCTGTACCTCTGCTGTGCATATTATGAGGGGCTCCCACCATCCCTGTGCTATGCTCATTATGAGGGGCTCCCACCATCCCTGTGCTATGCTGACTTCCTCCTGGGGCTGCTTATTATGAGGGGCTCCCACCATCCCTGTGCTATGCTGACTTATTCCTGGGGCTGTACCTCTGCTGTGCATATTATGAGGGGCTCCCACCATCCCTGTGCTATGCTCATTATGAGGGGCTCCCACCATCCCTGTGCTATGCTGACTTACTCCTGGGGCTGTACCTCTGCTGTGCATATTATGAGGGGCTCCCACCATCCCTGTGCTATGCTGACTTCCCCCTGGGGCTGCTTATTATGAGGGGCTCCTATCATCCCTGTGCTATGCTGACTTACTCCTGGGGCTGTACCTCTGCTGTGCATATTATGAGGTGCTCCCACCATCCCTGTGATATGCTCATTATGAGGGGCTCCCACCATCCCTGTGCTATGCTGACTTCCTCCTGGGGCTGCTTACAGTGCAGGTGTCAGTGCTGTATATCACGGTGCTGGTGTCAGTGCTTTATGTCACGCTGCTGATGTCAGTGCTCTCTATCACGTTGCTGGTGTCAGATCACTCTATCACGGTGCAGGTGTCAGTGCTCTATATCACGGTGCTGGTGATCATCTCCTGCACCCTCTTCATTGCCTACCCTGACCTTCCCTCTCCTCCATTGCCTTCATGCGCTCCACAGTCCTGAATTGTCACAATTTCACATATAAAAAAAGAATGCTTGTAGTTGTCGATCCCAGATTCACCTCATACATGTGTTATGTCATTGGCCATGTGGTGGGACTATGTGTGCACAGCTAGTAATTATTTTGTGGCTGCAAATTTGACCTGTAGGTTTGTAAAGTTCGACTCCCATTGAAGTCAATGGGGCCCGCCGCGAACGTTACGGTTCGCGAACTATCGGCCGCGTTCGCAAAACGTCCCGTCGGAAGTTCGTCCATCACTACAGAGGACCAGTAAGATTACTACAGCCGGGAAGCTCGATCTAGGCATAGCAGCAAGTTGTTCTACAACCAAGCTACGAGTTGCTTCACAATTTAAAGCAGCAGTAAATCCAAAAGAAAACATTTATTATATTGCAGCTTACAAATTTTTAAATTTGATGGCTGCATTTGTTTTCTTTTTTAGGCTGTATTTCTTTTTTCTATTTTGACTGGTGATCTGGCCAGTAAGTCTGTTATTTTTCAAAAGAACAAGCTGTCCTGCAGATGTTTGGATTTGCAGGCATAGGACAAACAATCTAACGTTGTACAATAATGTAATATACAATTTGTAATTATTGTGTTTTGCATTGTAGACATTGTACGCATATTTTTGATATAGAGAGCTTGTGGATCCTAAACAAGCACTGGATTAATGCAAAATATTTTGTAAGAGTTTATGTATTTACTTTTTTGTGTATTATATGGACACACCAAACATCCCCCTGCTGCAGGCTCCTTGATTGGGGACGGGTTTCCCTTTTTTTCCTTTTGGTTATTATGATATAATGAGGGATGGTGTCAGGATTTTTTTTTTTATTTGATTAGAAACGGTCTCTCCCCCCACATAAATGTTTACATATTACACTTTTGTTTTTGGGATAAATCCCGCTTTCAGGCAGCGGCAGTTAGAAAATTGTCCCAGAAAACAACGGGGCCATTCACAAAGCGCTGCACGACTTGCGCATGTGCAGTAGGAAACGTGCAGTGAAACTGCAAGGCTCCACTGCCTGTTTCCCTTCGTTAAGATGGAGGCGCCGGAGGTTGATCCGATGGATGGATCGGCCTTGGGCGGCTGACATTGCAGGCCCGCTGGATAGGTAAGTGTTTTTATTAAAAGTCAGTAGCAGGGAAAAAAGATACTTGCATAGTCTGGGGTAATTTAGATATTCTCCTCCTGCACAACACTTGCTGCAGACTATCTCTCCTTCTCCCTCCAGCACAATTCTTCAGGCACAGCTAGCACATGGTTAGGCCTGACACGGGTTTCAGCCAAGCCTTAGCAAAGTTCCTTATTACAGGCATGGACCACGGGTCCCCATAGTGTAGCAAAAGAAAGTTCTGGTGCTAGCTGCCCTCTTTGGTGGACTACTAATCCCAGTCAGCCTTTTGCAGACCCTGACAGCTCTCCCAGCTGCGACCTGACTTCACTGCCAGTAACATCACAGTCTGTTCCAGCATGCCTCTCACAGATCTCCGGACTGTACCTGCCACTCACTGGTGGATCCCTCCTGGGGACTTGCCCAGCAGTATTCACCGCTGTCCTCTCCTGCTTCTGTGCAGGACACCCTTTGGGTTGTATGGGGTTCCTGTACAGCTCCAAGCCCCTGGCCCAAGGTCACCACCCCCCCAGACTAGAGGGCTCCCTCCAAGGTCCCGACAGTCTAACACACCATCTTCAGTTCTTCAACCCGAACAACTCCTGCCCAGCTGGGCTGACTCCAGGCATTTAAGGAGGCCTCCCCCCTGCCAATCCAGGTTGGGGATTGGTCAGGGCCCCTCAGAACACCCCAGATAGATGCACCTTTCTTCCACTCCTTCCTTCTAGAAGCCTCTAACCAAAAGATGAAGCTAGCTGTGAGTCACCAGCCTACGCTAAGCCACTCCCAGTCCCACAGATCAAAACAAACAGGTATAGCTTTTAGCTAGGCCTGCCCAATTTTACTTCTGAGGCATAATGGGCCTAGGTGCAAATGAAATGTAACAAAAAGGGATCAAAACCTCCACCACCCTTGCCCCTTCACCCCATTAAATAAAACACTTACAATCATTAGTTTGGAAAGGGCAAGGCCACAGCTTTATTAACCACTTAACAACTGGCCCATAGCTGAATGACGGCTACAGGTCGGTTGTTTAACTCTGGGAGGCCGTCATATGACGTCCTCCCAGAATTCCGCTCTCGTGCGCCCCCTGGGGCGCGCACTCGAGAGCATCCGTGACCGCTGGGTCCTGCATCACGGATCACGGTAAACGGCTACTCATCGCGACCTTTTACCACGTGATCGCTCCGTCAAATGACGGAGTGATCACTTGTAAACAAACAATCATGTTATGACGCCGGTTCCTCCCTCCCCCTCTCTGTACCGATCGGTACAGCGGAGGGGGAAGAGATCAGTGTCAGCAGCACTGTGGGCTGCATCTGCAGTGCCCACATCGCTGCTCACCGAAATTGAACCCCTCAATTCCCTGCCATTACTCTGCAATACCCTGCAATACTCTGCAATACCCGCAAATACTCTGCAATACCCACAAATACTCTGCAATACTCTGCAATACCCGCAAATACTCTGCAATACTCTGCAATACCCACTAATACTCTGCAATACTCTGCAATACCCGCAAATACTCTGCAATACCCGCAAATACTCTGCACTACCCACAAATACTCTGCAATACTCTGCAATACCCGCAAATACTCTACAATACTCTGTAATACCCACAAATACTCTGCAATACCCACAAATACTCTGCAACACCCGCCAATACTCTGCAGTACCCGCCAATACTCTGCAGTACCCGCCAATACTCTGCAGTACCCGCCAATACTCTGCAGTAAAATTCCAGCCAATACTCTGCAATACCCTGCCAATACTCTGCAATACCCTGCCAATACTCTTCAATACCCTGCCATAAATTGCCATACTCGGAGATACCCAGCCATAGTCGGTGATACCCTGCAATACCCAGCCATAGACATCCCCCCCTCCCGCCGCCCTCCGGTGCTTCTACCGACTCGCCAATACGATCAAAGCCAGAATCTTTTTTATTTTTTTTATTTCAGGCTTTCCAGCCTAGAGGTGAGATGTGGGGTCTTATTGACCCCATATCTCACTGTAAAGAGGACCTGTCATGCCATATTCCTATTACAAGGGATGTGTACATTCCTTGTAATAGGAATAAAAGTGATCAAAAAAATTATTTTTGGGGAAAAAAATGTCAAACTAAAATAAATAAAGTAAAATGAACAATAAAAAAAACAAAAATTTTTTAAAGCGCCCCTGTCCCCATGTGCTCGCATGCAGAAGCGAACGCATACATAAGTCACACGTAAGCCACATAAGAAAACGGTGTTCAAACCACACATGTGAGGTATCGCTGCGAACGTTAGAGCGAGAGCAATAATTCTAGCCCTAGACCTCCTCTGTAACTCAAAACATATAACCAGTAAAAAAAATTTAAAGCATCGCCTATGGGGATTTTTAAGTAGCGACGTTTGGCGCCATTCCACTAGCGTGTGCAATTTTGAAGAGTGACATGTTAGGTATCTATTTACTCAGCATAACTTAATCTTTCACATTATTCAAAAATTGGGCTAACTTTACTGTTTTTTTTTTCCAAAAAAAAGCATTCGAAAAATTGCTGCGCAAATACCGTGCGAGATAAAAAGTTGCAACGACCACCATTGTATTCTCCAGGGTGTTTGCTAAAAAAACATATATAATGTTTTGGGATTCTATGTAATTTTTTAGCAAATAAATGATGATTTTTATATGTAGGAGAGAAATGTCAGAATTGTCCTGGGTGCTCCAGAACGCCTGATGGCGCTCCCTGCATGTTGGGCCTCTGTATGTGGCCACGCTGTGTAAAAATCTCACACATGTGGTATCGCCGTACTCGGGAGTAATAGCAGAATGTGTTTTGGGGTGTAATTTGTGGTATGCATATGCTGTATGTGAGAAATAAACTGATAATATGAAAATTTTGTTAAAAAAAAAAAAAAAAAAAAGTAAAAAAAATCTTGATTTTGCAAAGAATTGTGAGAAAAAATGACAACTTCAAAAAACTCATCATGCCTCTTACTAAATACATTGGAATGTCTTCTTTCCAAAAATGGGTCATTTGGGGGGTATTTGTACTTTTCTGGCATGTTAGGGTCTCAAGAATTGAAATAGGCCGTCAGTACTTCAGGTTTGATCAATTTTCAGATATTGGCACCATAGCTTGTGGACCAATTTGTACTTATTTTTACCAAAGATATGTAGTAGTATAAATTTTGGCCAAAATTTATGAAGAAAAAATTACTAATCTGCTAATATTTATAACAGAAACAAAGAAAAATGCATTTTTTTACAGAATTTTCTGTATTTTTTCTTTTATAGCACAAAAAATAAAAAACCGAGCGGTGATTAAATACCACCAAAAGAAAGCTCTATTTGTGTGTAAAAAAGGACAAAAATTTCATATAGGTCCAGTGTTGCATGACTGAGTAATTGTCATTCAAAATGTGAGAGCACCGAAAGCTGAAAATTGGTCTGGTTATTAAGGGTGTTTAAGTGCCCAACGGTCAAGTGGTTAAACTCCAACACATAACATGTGAACGCATTTAACCAGTGCCAGTCACATTCGTACTGTGAGCACTTAATTCCAAAAGTGGGTTGGGGCCTGTCCTTACCATAAGTGATGGACAGGCAGCTTACTTACAATTTTCATCAAGTGCATAGCTAGGGTTGCCACCTATCTGGGATTCACCTACCCTACCCTTCTGCGTCTGCCCATACGCCTTAGAAAAGGAAAGTGCGGGCTGGAAATTTGAAGGTTAGCAGCCTCTGGATGAGAGGTGCTGACCGCCAAGGGGTGAGTGAGCTCACCATCCATCCCTGTCTGTGACTGAAGTCTCCCCCTTTCTATCTCCTGCCTCTGAGTGAGTACACTAAGGTAAATCAGGGTTCTCAGAGCACCCCTTACATCAGAGTTCCTCTTTACACCAAAGACCACAGGGTTCCCCCTTCAATCAGGGTCCTCTCCATACATCAGAGTTCTCAGTGTCCCCCCCTTAAATCTGGGTTACCAGAGCATCCCTTATGTCAGAGTCCCCAGAGTTCTCCCTTACAGAGTCTGCAGAGTCCCCCCTTACAGTGAAAGGGAACTCTGCGAGTTCAGATGTAAAAGGGGAACTCTGTAGATTCTGATGTAAAGGGGGACTTGTTATTAACTTCATATGATTAGAAATGTTATTTAATAGCAAAATACATGTATAGGTTATACTACAAAAAAAATAAAAAATAGCTGTGTGACGTTAAAGTGTTTGGGTTTGACTTAAAGAAAAGGTGGCAACTCTAGGCATAGCCCATTACAGCAACTTTAAATGCTGGCAAGGTCAAGAAAGCAGCAAGCTGTGACATACCATAAAGAAGAAAAAAGGGGTGGGAGGGTGGGCAGCTCTTCCATCCACTTCTTCAAAAGACCCATAATTCCCTGGGGGGAAACGTTTTTTGAGCTCAGGTTCATCCAATCCCCCATGTTTTCACCAATCATCAGTGACCATAAACCACCTTGCCCGCACCTGGCCATGCCCCCATCAGTCAAGGCTCTCCTTCCCTATAGGGCTCAAGAGGCCTTCATTGATGTTTGCATGAACATGGCCTCCTACAGTCATTCACTTGTACTTGGCGGCTATACTTGGCATGTGTGGCTCCCTGGGCATCAGAAAGCTCTGGGGGATTTTATACCTCAGCACACAGGAGTTGCTAGGTGTATAGCCTGTCCTGGGGTGACAATGCTACTTCTCCATAGATACAGTTTAGTGAGCGAGCGTTGTCACCATAGGATGGGAAGTTTACTGGATCATCAGATAAAATAATGGAGAAAAACAAAACAAAAACGAATGTAGCTGCTGCATCTAAGGACTGATAAGCTTCAATATAGAGCAATGTTGTTCTTGGGTTTTGATGCATAATTTATATCTGACACATGATATAGTCTCTTTAAAAGGCACATAAATAAAGCATTCACCCACACTGAATCGCATGCTGCCCTCAAATAAACATATACTATTCATAGAAGCTTATTTACATGCATTTCGCAAGTTGCTGCAGATAAGCGGGAATATTTTGTTTCTTGGATGATTCTGTTCTCATTCATATTTGATTTGCATTGATTGTTCTTTTGTTACAAGGTGTGAAAGACTCTACGTTTAGCCCTGTTTATTACAGTTATGAATCATTTATAAAGTACAACAATATTCCACAATGCTGGCAGTATGCCACGGTTATTATAATTATTTTGATGCTGCACAGATAGATCACAAAGTTGCAAGTTTTCTATCCAAAGCTAACAATTTACATTTGTGTTATTGCAATTTATGTCGCAGGCTTCTACAGTACCTTGAAAAAGTATTCATACCCCTTGGAATTTTCCACATGTTACAACCAAAAACCTAAATGTATTTTATTGGGATTTAATGTGATAGACCATAGCACATAATTGTGAAGTGGAAGGAAAATGATAAATGTTTTTCAAAATTTGTTACAACAAAATATCTGAAAAGTGTGGTGTTCATTTGTGTTCAGCCCCCTTTACTCTGACACCCCTAAGTAAAATTTAGTGGAATTAATTGCCTTCAGACGTCACCTAATTAGTAACTAGAGTCCACCTGTGTGTAATTTTATCTCATTATAAATACAGCTGTTCTGTGAAGCCCTGAGAGACGGTTCACACATGGGCAACACGACTTTCAACACGACTTTTGGAGGCAACTTGGACACGACTTAAACACGACTTGGGCCGACTTACAAAATGACTTTAAGTCGCCCCAGGCCAGGTGACTTTTGCCGTGGCCAATCAGAGAATGAGCTCTCAAGGGGGAACTCCACGACAAATTTATTAAAAAAATTTGGCGTGGGTTCCCCCTCCGAGAGCATACCAGGCCCTTAAGTCTGGTATGGATTTTAAGGGGAACCCCCTACGCCGAAAAAACGGCGTGGGCCCCCCCCCTGATCCATACCAGACCCTTATCCGAGCACACTACTCGGCCGGCCAGGAAAGGGGATGGGGACGAGGTCTTGTCCCCCTCTTCAGTTCTTCTTGCCAGGCCACTGCGCCTTCTTCTAGCTCTTTTACAAGCGGTGGCCCGGTCTTCTGTCGCGCTGTCGCTGTCTTGTGTTCTTCTCTTCTTCTCTTCTGGAGATGTTGCCTCGTCGCTGTCTCCGGTCACAATGACAGGACACACGGCGTGCGGCGACTTTTATAGGGACATCACCGGATTATGTCCCCACCCATTATGATGTCACAGTCCCAGCATCCTCTAGGACTGTGACATCATAATTGGGCGGGGACATCATCCGGTGATGTCCCTATATAAGTCGCCGCACGCCGCGTGTCCTGTCACTGTGACCGGAGACAGTGACGAGGCAACATCTCCAAAAGAGAAGAAGAGAAGAACAGAAGAAGATAAGAACAGAAGGCAGTGGCGACAGAAGACCGGGCCACCGCTTGTAAAAGAGCTAGAAGAAGGCGCGGTGGCCTGGCAAAAAGAACCAAAGAGGGGGACAAGACCCCCGAAGTCGAAAGAAGAGGGAGGCGGCGAAGAAGAAAGCCGGGCTCCTCCGCTAATAAAAGAGCTAGCAAAAGAGCAGAAGATAGCGGAGGAGTCTGGCGAGAAGACCCCCAAAGACGGAAGAAGACCCTCTGAGCTGTGCAATAAACTATTTTAACCCTTGTGTGTTTTTTTTTGTACCTTTTTTTTCACACGTGAATGGGTAGGGATACATTGTACCCCATACTTATTCACATAGGGTGGGGGCCGGGATCCGGGGGCCCCCTTATTAAAGGGGGCTCACGGATTCCGATAAGTCCCCCGCCCGCAGACCCCGACAACCAATGGCCAGGGTTGTCGGGAAGAGGCCCTTGTCCTCATCAACATGGGGACAAGGTGCTTTGGGGTGGGGGGGCCGCGCGGCCCCCCTTCCCCAAGGCACCCCCCATGTTGAGGGCACGTGGCCTGGTACAGCTCAGGAGGGGGGGCGCTCGCTTGTCCCCACCCCCTTTCCTGGCCAGCCGGGTAGCGTGCTCGGATAAGGGTCTGGTATGGATCGGGGGGGCCCCATGCCGTTTTTCCGGCGTAGGGGGTTCCCCTTAAAATCCATACCAGACCTAAGGGCCTGGTATGTTCTCGGAGGGGGAACCCACGCCAATTTTTTAAAATAAATTTGCCGTGGAGTTCCCCCTTGAGAGCTGATAATTCAGTGAGAGACGCCTCCGTATAGACGGAGATCCGACTTGGAGGCGACCTCCATTGAAATCAATGGGTACCAGTCGCCTAAAAGTCGGACAGAAGTAGTACAGGAACCTTTTCTGAAGTCGGAGCGACTTCAGTAGTGTGCATTAAGACGGCTCTCATTCACTTACATTGATTTTTACATGTAGCGCGACTTAAGGCGACTAGGGGCAACCTGAAGTCGGATCTGAGTCGCCCCTGCGTGAACCGGCCCTCGGAGGATTGTTAGATAATCTTTGTGAACAAACAGCATCATGAAGGCCAAGGAACACACCAGACCGGTCAGAGATAAAGTTGTGGAGAAGTTTAAAGCAGGGTTAGGTTATAAAAAAATATACCAAACTTTGAACATCTCAAAGAGCACTGTTCAATCCATCATCTGAAAATGGAAAGAGTATGGCACAAGTGCAAACCTACCAATAGATGGCCGTCCACCTAAACTGACAGGCCAGGCAAGGAGAGCATTAATCAGAGAAGCAGCCAAGCCCATGGTAAGTCTGGAGGAGCTGCAGAGATCCACAGCTCAGATGGGAGAATCTGTCCACAGGACAACTATAAGCCCTTGTACACACGGTCGGACATTCCGACTACAAAATCCGTCGGATTTTGTCTGACGGATTTTGTCCGAAACTTGTGTTGCATACACACGGTCAGACAAAGTTGTCAGAAAATCTGATCGTACGTAACATGATGACGTTATTTCGTTACGACGGGACTACGTTCAGGCTAGTAGCCAATAGCTTTGGTCTAGGAATTGAGGATCTGAGCATGCGTGGCACTTTGTCCGATCGGAATTCTCTACACACAATCGGACAAATTCCGATCAGATTCATGTTGTCGGAAAGTTTTATAGCCCAGCTCTAAAACTTTGTCCCTCGGATATTCAGACGGAAACAGTCCGATGGAGCCCACACACAGTCGGATTATCCGACAACATGGTCCGATCGGACATTTTCCGTCGGAATGTCCAACTGTGTGTACAAGGGTTAGTCATTCACTCCACAAATCTGGCCTTTGTGGAAGAGTGGCAAGAAGAAAGCCATTGTTAAAAGAAAAGCCATAAGAAGTCCAGTTTGCAACTTGCGAGAAGCCATGTGGGGAACACAGCAAACATATGGAAGAAGGTGCTGATGAGACAAAAATTTTACTTTTTGGCCTTAAAACAAAACACTATGTGTCTAAATATAATTTAATTCTCAGAAAAGTACTTTAGCATAGGGTGACACTATGAAAGTACTAGTATAAGCCCTTGTACACACGGTCGGAGAATCTGTCGGAATGAGTCTTATCGGACCGTGTCATCAGATAATCCGACTGTGTGTGGTATGCATCGGACTGATTCCGTCCGAATCTCCGTCCGACCCAATTTTCCAACATGTTGGAAATATTTCCCGACCAACTGGGCCGGACGGACCTAATCCGATCATGTGTAGAGCATTTTCATCGGACCAAGTGCCACGCATGCTCAGATCAAATTCCTACATCAAAGCTATTGGCTACTAGCCTGAATGTAGTCCCATCGTAACGAAATTACGTCATCACGTTCTGAAAGATCGGATTTTTCGCCAACTTGGTGTGTATGCAACAGTTTCGGACACAATCCGTCGGACTAAATCCGACGGGCAAAATCCGGCGGATTTGGTTGGCAAAATCTCCGACCGTGTGTACGTGGGCTTAGAGTGCCATCTTCCCGAAAATAGTTTAATTAGAAATTGAAATATTACAAAAGTGAACTTTATAGGCACCCAAGTAAAAAGAACTAAAGAAGTAATAATTGAGGTACAGTTATTACAATGACATATAAAATAAGGTTAATTAGTAGTATACCTTGTACATATAGAAAGTGACATCACATAGTAACCACACTCATAACCATAAGCCAGAAACGGGTTCTTAGAACACTGCCTGATGTAGGTATCAAATGAGTTGTGTGTCCAAATCTAAATCCGGGTATATCAAGAATTTTTTATTCAGAGGTTCGGCATGTTGCGCGTGGATCACGCTTCCTCAGGAGCAGCAGTTTTCTAATGAACAAATAAAAAATACTAAATAATATGCATATACAATAATAAATTTAATTAACAATCAAGAGGAAACACATAAAGAATACCGCTCAATTCAATCAAAAGCGCACAATTAACATCCAGGTTAGCTGAATCCACAAAGGCAGTAGCAAAGTCGCCTAGTGGGGACATATTAATAACTAATATTGTAAATTATAGTACTGAACAGATCTAATCTGGAAAAAGAACTCCCAGGGAGAAAAAAAAAAAAAAGACACCATTCTTGCAAAACATTAATAAATTAATAAATGCTGGTATTAGACGGACGGTTCGAAAAGAACAATCTTTTCTGGTCTTTTCGAACCGTCCGTCTAATACCAGCATTTATTAATTTATTAATGTTTTGTAAGAATGGTGTCCTTTTTTTTTTTCCCTGTTCTTTTTCCAAATTAGATCTGTTCAGTACTATAATTTACAATATTAGTTATTAATATGTCCCCACTAGGCAACTTTGCTACTGCCTTTGTGGATTCAGCTAACCTGGGTGTTAATTGTGCGCTTCTGATTGAATTGAGCGGTATTCTTTATGTGTTTCCTCTTGATTGTTAATTTAATATTGTATATGCATATTATTTAGTATTTTTTATTTGTTCATTAGAAAACTGCTGCTCCTGAGGAAGCGTGATCCACGCGCAACATGCCGAGCCTCTGAATAAAAAATTCTTGATATACTCGGATTTAGATTTGGACACACAACTCCTTTGATACCTACATCAGGCAGTGTTCTAAGAACCGTTTCTGGCTTATGGTTATGAGTGTGGTTACTATGTGATGTCACTTTCTATATGTACAAGGTATACTACTAATTAACCTTATTTTATATGTCATTGTAATAACTGTACCTCAATTCTCCTTTTATATTTATTTTTAATAAAATAAGAAAAATATTATTACTTCTTTAGTTCTTTTTACGTGGGTGCCTATAAAGTCCACTTTTTGTAATATTTCAAAAACACTATGTGTGGTGGAAAGCTAACACTGCACATCACCCTGAACACAGCATCCCCAACCGTGAAGCATGGTGGTGGCAGCATCATGTTGTTCAGCAGGGACGGGGAAGCTGGTCAGAGTTGATGGGAAGATGGATGGAGCCAAATGCAGGGAAAGCTTAGAAGAAAACCTGTTCGGGACTGGGGCGGAGGTTCACCTTCCAGCAGGACAATGACCCTAAACATACAGCCAGAGCTACAATGGAATGGTTTAGATCAAAGCATATTTATGTGTTAGAATGGCCCAAAGTCCAGACCAAAATCGAATTGAGAATCTGTGGCAAGAATGAAAAATTGCAGTTCACAGACGTTCTCCAGAGCTTGAGCTATTTTCCAAAGAAGAATGAGAAAACATGTCACTCTCTAGATGTGCAAAGCTGGTAGAGACATCCCCAAAAAGACTTGCAGCTGTAAATGCAGTGAAAGGTGGTTCTACAAAGTATTGACTCAGAGGGGCTGAATACTAATGCACGCCACACTTTTCACATATTTATTTGCAAAAAATTTTCAAAATCATTTATCATTTTCCTTCTACTTCAATTATGTGTCACTTTGTGTTGGTCTGTCACATAAAATCTCAATAAAATACATTTAAGTTTTTGGTTGTAACATGATGTGGACAATTTCAAGAGGTTTGAATACCTTTCCAAGGCGCTGTATATCAGTCAAAGTTTGTTTGTGTTAAAGCCTAAGATTAGGTCAAAAATCTTTAAAAAAATTAGCTCAAGGGACATTACTTACATTTCATGCAAATTGTCCCTTGTGCTAGTAACAGGTGTCATGGTGGAAATCTGAAGTCCTCTGGCTCCCACCCATACCGTGCCATAAACTTACAGTGCTGCGAGGGTTAATCCATAGCTCCCAACTGTCCCTGATTTCGAGGAACTGTCCCTGATTTGGAGCAATGTCCCTCTGTCCCTCACCCCCCCTCATTTGTCCCTCATTTTGATCCGATCTATAGAGTTGAATCTAAAATCCACTTTTTATCTATCAAAAAGTGTTTTCCAGCTCTAAATATTTCATCTGATTTCTAAATTGCTGCATTTGTAAATTCCAAAAGCCAATATAAAGGAATAGTAATGGTAAAAAAAGCACTTGTGGGTTTAACCAATCTTGTTTTTTTGTACAATTCTTCCTTAACCACCGACGCACGCCAATATACGTCCTTACTTTGAACAGGAATATCGTTGTTATGGCAGCAGCTCTCCTCTTTCTTCGGCCAGTGGACCGCTTTCTGATTCGCCGCAACATCACTTTTATTGGCAGTGGGAGAGGGCCCTCCCCCCCCCCTGCCATGCTCTGGTGCCCTCCACCGCTGCCAACGGCTCTGGATCTTCACCCTTGCTGGGTATAGAGACGAGTGAGGAGAAGATGGCATCTACCCGTCTCCATAACATTGCAGGGCGGAAGTGATGTCAGAACGTCACTTTCTTACATTTAAAAAAAAAAAATTTCATGTCAAAAGTGGCACGCATGCTCAGATCAAAGTACGAGAGCAAAGCTATTGGCTACTAGGCTGAACGTGGTCCCGTAGGAACTAACGAACGTCATCACGTTCTGAACGATCGGATTTTCCGACAACTTTGTCCGACCGCGTGTATGCAACACCAGTTTCGGACAAAATCAGTTTAACTGACAATTGCGCGGTCATGCGACGTGGCTCCCAAACAAAATTGACGTATTTTTTTCCCACAAATAGAGCTTTCTTTTGGTGGTATTTGATCACCCTGCGGTTTTTATTTTTTGCGCTATAAACAAAAATAGAGCGACAATTTTGAAAAAAACACATTATTTTTTACTTTTTGTTATAATAAATATCCCCAAAAATATATAAAATTATTTTTTTTTCTTTCAGTTTAGGCCGATACGTATTCTTCTACATATTTTTGGTTAAAAAAATCACAATAAGCGATTATTGATTGGTTTTCGCAAAAGTTATAGTGTTTACAAAATAGGGAATAGTTTTATGGCATTAATAATTTTTACTAGTAATGGCGGTGATCAGTGATTTTTATTGTGACTGCGACATTATGGCGGACACATCGGACATTTTTGACACATTTTTGGGACCATTGTCATTTATACAGCAATCACTGCTATACAAATGCAGTGATTCCTGTGTAAATGACACTGGCAGTGAAGGGGTTAACCAGTGGGTGGCAGTGTAGGGGTTAAGTGTTCCTAGGGGTGTGTTACTAACTGTGGGGGGCTGGGCTTTCATTTAGTGCTTTCAATCACATGGAGCAGAGATCAGCATCACTTGTTGCTAGGCAGAACGGGGAGATGCTGTTTACAATGGCATCTCTCCGTTCAGCTGCCCCGTGAGACGATCGCGGGTATGCCCGCGGCGATCGAGTCCGCGGGACCCGCGACCGGACTCACAGGGGTCCCGACCGGCGCGCTCGCGATGGCAGGGTGGCATTAAAGATTGGACGTACCTGTACCAAGTCTAATGATCCAGTCTATTTCACAATGGATTAGACTGGATCATAATGGATCAGCCCTCATAGCCTCATTGAATCGCTCTCCAATACACATTACAGCAGGATATATTTTATTTTAAAAAAAATTATAATAATTCCACTTATATTTAAGCAGTCAATATCAGGCTTCAGGCATAAAACACGCTTGCCACAGTATCTCCCAACCCGCTGGCATGCAGTTACGTCATACACACTCTCCGCCCTGGCGTCCTCTGGGATTGGAGGGTTAATACCAGCACTGGACCTGTGACTGGCGCTCATCAAGATTGTCGACTATGCCCACACCTTTTTTGCCCCCCCTTCTCCATTCATAGAAGCGAGTTAAATCTGCCCATCCTCCATTCATAGATAACTTTTCATTTCTGGAAAATACTGTGTAGAAGTATGTAAAGGTGTAAAGAGGTAAATGGCGCTGCCAAACAATAACAGTGAGTGCCGGTTCACACTACAGCGACCTGAAAGTCAGCACGACTTTGCCAGGCAACTTCAAGGCAATTTCAAAGCAACTTCAAAGCAACTTCAGGGAATTCCTGGGTAATCTTCCTGTAATGTCAGATCCAAATCACATCAATTAAGATAAGGATCCAACATGGAGGCAACTTCCATTGAAATCTATGGGTACAAGTCGGCTTGAAGTCGCCTTGAAGTAGTACAGGAACCTTTTCTGAAGACAGAGCACCTTCAGTAGTGTATATTAAGACAGCTCTCATTCACTTCAATGGAATTTCTTATGTCCAGTGACTTGGGGCAACTTGAGGTCTGATAAGTCGGATCTCAAGTTGCTGTATTGTAAACCGCCACTAAAAGTGACCATGCGTGGTCAGATAATAATCCTGATAATGTGCTATAGTGCATAATCCTTCATAAATGTGCAACACAGTGACAAAAAAGTGCAAGTGCTATTTTATAACATAAAACCAGTAATAACTTGATGCTGTGTAGATCAATATCCTAACATTGATACTAAGGTGTGTTGAATCTCATATAAGTGAAAAATCCTACCAAGAAAATATATATAATGATATGTACCACAATAAATTGATAGCGCACTAATTAAAAATGTGACATATTTATGGCAGCATCAAGAGCAAACAATATATTGTCCTTAAAAGTGACTGTTGCAAAAATAATGTCCTTGTAAATGATTTCCCAAAGTGACTTGTGCATAGAATAAATCACATCTTCTGTGCAAAGTAGTGAATAACACTTGTGCTCCCCTTTTTGGTTCCACACTCACCAAATAGCTACACCCTGCAGGGGTAACGCGCATGTAATCACATCTGTCTTTGCATATTAGCCCATTATGCTTTTACTTTGCAGGGTTTGCACGGAACAAAAGAGGAAGTAAAACTCATCAGAGTTTAATACTGTGTACACACGACCGGACTTTTCGACAGCAAAGTTCAGACAGAACGAATCTGTCGGAAAATTTGATCGTGTGTGGGCTTCATGGGACATTTTCTGTCCCAAAATCTGATGGACTTTAGAAATAAAACATGTTTCAAATCTTTCCGCTGGAACCAGTTCCTATCGAGAAATCTGTATGCAGGTCCGATGGACCAACAACGACGCAAGGGCAGCTATTGGCTACTGGCTATTGAACTTCCTTTTTCTAGTCCCATCGTACATCATTGCGTTAAACGATCGGACTTTGATGTGTTCGTGTGTAGGCAAGTCCGTTTCAGGAGAACTCCGTCGGAACTCTGTCAAAAAGTCAGTCGTAAAGTCCATCAGTTCATTCCGACGGGAAGTCCGGTCGCGTGTATGCGGCATAAGAATTTCCTGGGAGTTGTTTGGGACTTAAATAACTTTGTACATATAGTTCTGCTTTGGGGGTTAATTTTGTTTCTTTTTTCTTTACATGGATGACAACTTTGGTGACAGGTGATTTGTTTTACCCTAAGCGGTTGTCCTATCTGCCTCTGGTTTCCTAGAATTAGATAAAAATAACTTGATATCACAGAGTGCTCTGGTGTTCTGTCTCTGATTGACAGTCTTTGTCTGACAGGTATGCCGCGTACACACGATCGGAAATTAGACCAGCAAAAGACTGATGAGAGTTTTTGATCGGAAAATGCTATTGTGTGTATGCTCCATCGGACTTTTGCTGGCTGAATTTCAGCCAACAAAAGATTGAGAGCATGTTCTCAATTTTTCGGTCGGAAAAAGTTCCTATCGGAAAATGTGTTCGTGTGTATGTAATTCCGACGCTCAATAACTCACGCATGCTCAGATTCAACTACGAGGTAGAAGCTATTGGCTACTGGCTATTGAACTTCCTTTTTCTAGTTCCGTCGTACATCATGGCGTTAAATGATCGGACTTTGGTGTGATCGTGTGTAGGCAAGTCAGTTTCAGCAGAACTCCGTCGAAAAGTCAGTCGAAAAGTCAGTCAGAGTTCATTCCGACTGGAAGTCCGGTCGTGTGTACGCATAAGAATTTCCTGGGAGTTGTTTGGAACTTAAATAACTTTATACATGTAGTTCTGCTTTGGGGGTTCATTTTGTTTCTTTGTTCTTTTCATGGATGACAACCCGCTCTGCTGACAGGTGATTTGTCCTAAGCGGTTGTGCTATCTGCCTCTGGTTTCCTAGAATTAGATAAACATAACTTGATATCACAGAGTGCTCTGGTGTTCTATCTCTGATTGACAGTCTTTGTCTGACAGGTATGCCGCGTGCACATGATCGGAAATTCGGCCAGCAAAAGACAGATGAGAGTTTTTGATCGGAAAATGCGATCGTGTGTATGCTCCATCTGCGTGTGGATGCAAGACAGTTTGATCGAAATCCCGTTGGAATGCCTCCGGGAAAACCATCAGAGCTTTTTCCGCCCAAAATTCCGATTGTGTGTATGCGGCATTAGACTTGGTTTCCGGTAGAACAGGCTGCACTGCAAATGCAGTACGTTTGGTGGGGATCTCACTATCTTTGCATATAAATACTGATCACCTGATACTTTTCACTGCTTATTCACAAAGAATAAAATGTCTGTACTGTCCACACTCTTCTTGCCTCTGGCTAAATTGTGAGTCTCTACCTGTTTCACAAAAGAAAAAAATACATGTAGAGCAGCTTACACAAAGTAAACCTGATGGGAAAACATGGTGTATTTCCATTGAGAATATATTAAACGTAAAAAGCAAGTCTACACAAAGTCAACCAATAAATCTTGAAGTATTTTAATTGTTACTAGTATTCAAGGACCCATCATTTCTTTATATAAAATACTTGTAATCCAATTTTTAAAAATGAATGGCACACAACACCCACTTTAACTCCTGCAGATGCCTGTATTAGAGAACACCAGCAATAAAGGGTAGATACAGGTGTATAGTTCGTACAAATTTTCAGTCCGTTCGAATGTTCTGGTGCGAACCGAACCGCGGGGTGTACGGCTGATCCCTATTCAGATGTATACTGTGCTGGAGGCACACAACACCCTCTTTAACTGCTGCAGATGCCTGTATTACAGAACACCAGTAATAAAGGGTAGCCTCAGGTGTATACTGTGCTGGAGGCACACAACACCCACTAACTCCTGCAGATGGCTGTATTACAGAACACCAGCAATAAGGGGTATTTTCAGGTGTATACTGTGCTGGAGGCACACAACACCCACTTTAACTGCTGCATACACCTGAAGATACCCCTTATTGCTGGTGTACTGTAATACAGGCATCTTCAGCAGTTAAAGTGGGTGTTGTGTGCCTCCAGCACAGTATACACCTGAAGCTACCCTTTATTGCTGGTGTTCTGTAATACAGGCATCTGCAGCAGTTAAAGTGGGTGTTGTGTGCCTCCAGCACAGTATACATCTGAATAGGGATGAGCCGTACACCCCCCGGTTCGGTTCGCACCAGAACATTCGAACGGACTGAAAATTTGTACGAACTTTAGAACCCTATTAAAGTCTATGGGACTCGAACATTCAAAATCAAAAGTTCTAATTTTAAAGGCTAATATGCAAGCTATGCAACAGACAACACCAGCAATAAGGGGTATCTTCAGGTGTATACTGTGCTGGAGGCACACAACACCCACTTTAACTCCTGCAGATGCCTGTATTAGAGAACACCAGCAATAAAGGGTAGATACAGGTGTATACTGTGCTGTGCTGGAGGCACACAACACCCACTAATTCTGGCAGATGCCTGTATTAGAGAACACCAGTGTCAGGAACGGTGTTGTTGCTGGGATCGCCTGCTGGTGTCACTGTTTATTTTGCCATCAAAGGTTGCAGTTCTGGTGGTCACCAGCGGGTGTCTCCCAGCAAACAGACATTCTAATAATCCAGCTGCACCTGAAGTGGTATGGCTTGGAAGTATATAAGCCCGCCCTTCACTGAGGCTCATGGCTTCAGAATCCTTCCTGCTAGCCTTGTCCCTGCCTGACCTGTTGCCTGAGACCTGTTCCTGATTTGCTTCCTGTCCTAGACTCTGTTCCCTATACCTGTGACTTGTCCCCTGATCCCTGCCTTGGCTCCGCTTCCTCCACCTGGCCTCCTGTTCCCCTTGTCCCTCATCCCTGCCTTGTTATATATGTGTTCCCTTTCCATGTATATAGTTAGTTAGTTAGTTAGTTTAGGGTTTTGGGGTTTGCTGTGTATTATTTGTGTTCTTGCTTGTTTATGGTTTGCTGTGTATTATTTGTGTTCTTGCTTGTTTATGGTTTGCTGTGTTTGTTTGGTTTGCAGGTGTGCCTTTTTCCTTAATAAATATTTATATTTTCACTTACCTTTCGAGCCTCATTCCTCAGTGCAGCCCATTGATCTGTTTATTCTGTGCTGGATGCCTGTGTTAGGCATCCCTTCCGTGACAGAATTCTGAAGCCATACTAACAGATCGGCTGCACTTGGGAATAGGATCTGGACACTTGCTATTGCCAAGAAAAATGCATCTGGATGATATCCTGTATCTTTCGCTTCTGGCAACAGATGACAGAGATTTTTGTCGTCAGACATTAGGTGAATACACTAGAGAGCAACTGCTGGAATGTATCCGTATAGCCCATGTTTTTGTTGATCAGGGCAGTTTTCTGTTTGAGGATGTGCAACCATTGATTTGGATCTGTACAGAGTTGGCTCTGTCTGATGCCTCTAGTGGAGGTGATGACTATACACCCCCTTTTAGTGCAGCTCAGGTAGAGTCTTTGGTGTGGCTGTTGGAAGATGACTCGGCCTTTTTCTTTGAGCAATACTCAGCTTGTCCTCAACAGGTGCTTGCAGCATGTATTGATTCAGTGCAGTCTCTGGTCAGACAAACCATGTGCAAACCAGATTTTGTGCAACCATTATTACAGGCCTGGTCAAGCTTGTTGTACTCAGCTTCGGTCAGCTCCCAACCACCCATTTCTGTGTCCAGATACCAGCCTGCTGGGATATCTTCCTCTCTATTACCCCCAACAACCACAATTTCTGACCCATACACCCTGCTACCAATGAAGTACCAGTACCCTGTTTCCTCCTGCTGTACCTACCCAGCCTTTAACCCCTCTGCTACTTCTCAGCTGCCTTCATCAGTTCCATTGAATCTCCCCTCAAGTTCTGCTCCCTCTGTTTTACCATCCTTCCACTCTTCGCTCTTACCAGCTGCATCCACTACCTACAGCCCTGTACCCACATACAAATCTTCAGTTGCTAAAACCAAAAAGAAACGGAAGTTTTTCCCAACCCATACCATTCTGTCATCCCCCACTTCTGCCTCCGCGCCTGATGTTCCAATGCCTGCTGTTCAGCCTGTTGTGCCAGTGTCTCTGCCTGTTGTCCAGCCTGCTGTCCCGGCCTTCCAGCCTGACGCCTTCCAGCCTGCTGCCCCGGCCTTCCAGCCTGACACCTTCCAGCCTGCTGCCCCGGCCTTCCAGCCTGACGCCTTCCAGCCTGCTGCCCCGGCCTTCCAGCCTGACGCCTTCCAGCCTGCTGCCCCGGCCTTCCAGCCTGACGCCTTCCAGCCTGCTGCCCCGGCCTTCCAGCCTGACGCCTTCCAGCCTGCTGCCCCGGCCTTCCAGCCTGACGCCTTCCAGCCTGCTGCCCCGGCCTTCCAGCCTGACGCCTTCCAGCCTGCTGCCCCGGCCTTCCAGCCTGACGCCTTCCAGCCTGCTGCCCCGGCCTTCCAGCCTGACGCCTTCCAGCCTGCTGCCCCGGCCTTCCAGCCTGACGCCTTCCAGCCTGCTGCCCCGGCCTTCCAGCCTGACGCCTTCCAGCCTGCTGCCCCGGCCTTCCAGCCTGACGCCTTCCAGCCTGCTGCCCCGGCCTTCCAGCCTGACGCCTTCCAGCCTGCTGCCCCGGCCTTCCAGCCTGACGCCTTCCAGCCTGCTGCCCCGGCCTTCCAGCCTGACGCCTTCCAGCCTGCTGCCCCGGCCTTCCAGCCTGACGCCTTCCAGCCTGCTGCCCCGGCCTTCCAGCCTGACGCCTTCCAGCCTGCTGCCCCGGCCTTCCAGCCTGACGCCTTCCAGCCTGCTGCCTTGCAGTCTGATGTCCCGGCCTTCCAGCCTGCTGCCTTGCAGTCTGATGTCCCGGCCTTCCAGTCTGATGCCTTGCAGTCTGATGTCCCGGCCTTCCAGTCTGATGCCTTGCAGTCTGATGTCCCGGCCTTCCAGTCTGATGCCTTGCAGTCTGATGTCCCGGCCTTCCAGTCTGATGCCTTGCAGTCTGATGTCCCGGCCTTCCAGTCTGATGCCTTGCAGTCTGATGTCCCGGCCTTCCAGTCTGATGCCTTGCAGTCTGATGTCCCGGCCTTCCAGTCTGATGCCTTGCAGTCTGATGTCCCGGCCTTCCAGTCTGATGCCTTGCAGTCTGATGTCCCGGCCTTCCAGTCTGATGCCTTGCAGTCTGATGTCCCGGCCTTCCAGTCTGATGCCTTGCAGTCTGATGTCCCGGCCTTCCAGTCTGATGCCTTGCAGTCTGATGTCCCGGCCTTCCAGTCTGATGCCTTGCAGTCTGATGTCCCGGCCTTCCAGTCTGATGCCTTCCAGTCTGATGTCCTGGCCTTCCAGTCTGATGTCCTGGCCTTCCAGTCTGATGTCCCGGCCTTCCAGTCTGATGCCTTGCAGTCTGATGTCCCGGCCTTCCAGTCCGATGCCTTGCAGTCTGATGTCCCGGCCTTCCAGCCTGATGACCCGGAGCTCGCTGCCCAGCCTGATGACCCGGAGCTCGCTGCCCAGCCTGATGACCCGGAGCTCGCTGCCAAGCCTACTGCCCAGGCTGATGACCCAGTGCTTGCTGCCCAGCCTGTTGATCCGATGCTTGCTGCCCAGCCTGATGATCCGATGCTTGCTGCCCAGCCTGATGATCCGATGCTTGCTGCCCAGCCTGATGATCCGATGCTTGCTGCCCAGCCTGATGATCCGATGCTTGCTGCCCAGCCTGATGATCCGATGCTTGCTGCCCAGCCTGATGATCCGATGCTTGCTGCCCAGCCTGATGATCCGATGCTTGCTGCCCAGCCTGATGATCCGATGCTTGCTGCCCAGCCTGATGATCCGATGCTTGCTGCCCAGCCTGATGATCCGATGCTTGCTGCCCAGCCTGATGACCCGATGCTTGCTGCCCAGCCTGATGACCCGATGCTTGCTGCCCAGCCTGATGACCCGATGCTGGCTGCCCAGCCTGATGACCCGATGCTGGCTGCCCAGCCTGATGACCCGATGCTGGCTGCCCAGCCTGATGACCCGATGCTGGCTGCCCAGCCTGATGACCCGATGCTTGCTGCCCAGCCTGATGACCCGATGCTTGCTGCCCAGCCTGATGACCCGAAGCACGTTGCCCAGCCCGATGACCCGAAGCACGTTGCCCAGCCTGTTTTTATTTCCAGATCTAAACTTCCAGACCCTGGTGGTGGGATACATGTTCCATTGTCGGACTTGGGTGGCATGCCTCCCAGTTGGTTAAGAGACTCTGGCCGGAGAGCGCAAGGAAGTCCGCAGTCACAGGGGAGACTTTTCTGGACTTTTCCCCATTTACATGTACTGTCAGGTCAAGGGCAGAATGGAGTGTCCGGAGGCCACTCCTTAGGGGGGGGAACTGTCAGGAACGGTGTTGTTGCTGGGATCGCCTGCTGGTGTCACTGTTTATTTTGCCATCAAAGGTTGCAGTTCTGGTGGTCACCAGCGGGTGTCTCCCAGCAAACAGACATTCTAATAATCCAGCTGCACCTGAAGTGGTATGGCTTGGAAGTATATAAGCCCGCCCTTCACTGAGGCTCATGGCTTCAGAATCCTTCCTGCTAGCCTTGTCCCTGCCTGACCTGTTGCCTGAGACCTGTTCCTGATTTGCTTCCTGTCCTAGACTCTGTTCCCTATACCTGTGACTTGTCCCCTGATCCCTGCCTTGGCTCCGCTTCCTCCACCTGGCCTCCTGTTCCCCTTGTCCCTCATCCCTGCCTTGTTATATATGTGTTCCCTTTCCATGTATATAGTTAGTTAGTTAGTTAGTTTAGGGTTTTGGGGTTTGCTGTGTATTATTTGTGTTCTTACTTGTTTATGGTTTGCTGTGTATTATTTGTGTTCTTGCTTGTTTATGGTTTGCTGTGTTTGTTTGGTTTGCAGGTGTGCCTTTTTCCTTAATAAATATTTATATTTTCACTTACCTTTCGAGCCTCATTCCTCAGTGCAGCCCATTGATCTGTTTATTCTGTGCTGGATGCCTGTGTTAGGCATCCCTTCCGTGACAACCAGCAATAAAGGGTAGATACAGGTGTATACTGCGCTGGAGGCACACAACACCCACTAACTCCTGCAGATGGCTGTATTAGAGAGCAACAACAATAAAGGGTAGATACAGGTGTATACTGTGCTGGAGGCACACAAAACCCACTGTAAATGCTGCAGTTTCCTGTATTACAGAACACCAGCAATAAGGGGTATCTTCAGGTGTATACTGTGCTGGAGGCACACAACACCCACTTTAACTGCTGCAGATGCCTGTATTACAGAACACTAGTAATAAAGGGTAGCTTCAGGTGTAGGGATGAGCTCGGTGTTCGATTCGAACAAATGTATACACCTGAAGCTACCCCTTATTGCTGGTGTTGCTCTGTTTCTGTAACACAGACAGGCAGCTGCAGTAATTACAGTCAGTGTACTGTGTCATCTGCTCAGTGTGCACCTAAAGCTACCCAATTCCTGGTTTTCCCATCTCCCTGCAGGCCATTACTATGTCTGGAAGGCCAACAAGGAGAGGCAGATAGTCACAAGCCAATAAAATAGGGCAAGCAGGCTCTGTGTCTAGAGACAATAGCGCTGGTCATGGACGTGGAGCATCGTCATCAGCACGTGGCCATGGAACACGCTTGTCCTTATTTTCGGCAGCTGGACGTGTTGAGCCGCATCATGCCGAAGACTTGGATGACCAAGCCCTCCTCATCCTCCTCATCCTCTCTCACCCAGGCTCAGGGTACTAGCAAAGTAGCTGCCAACGCGTCCTCTTCCCTCGTCTCAATGTCATCAGTCACTCCTTCCCTAGACCCCCCATGTCCTCCTGAGGACTCCCTGAACTGTTTGACCACAGTGTTGGGTACGGGTACATTCTCCAGGAGGATGCCCAGCGTTTTGAAGGCTCTGATGATGATACCCAGTGCAGAGAGAGGGGATGCTCAAGAAGGACAGCAATCTGGCAGTCATGTTCCATCAGCTGCAGCATACTGCCAGGTTTGCTCCAGTGATGAAGAGGGAGGGGATGATGAAGTCACTGACTCCACATGGGTGCCTTATAGGAGAGAGGAGGAGGAGGCATATCTTCAACGAGGTAGGATGCCCTCCGGGGGCCAGCTTAGAGGCAGCACACTGACTGAATCACACCGCAGAGCTCTGACTGTGCAGGGCGCTGCCTCTGTGCGTTATTCTAAAAGTTCTTTGGTGTGGGCCTTTTTTGAGACGAGTGTATCAGATCGCACCGTTGCTATCTGCAACATATGTCTCAAGCGTATCTCGCGTGGCCAAAACATCAGCTGCTTGGGCACCACATGCTTGACCAGACATATGTTGACCTGCCATGCAGCTCGTTGACAAGCGTACCTTAAAGACCCACACCAAAAAAAAAAGCGGACCTCTCCTTGCTCCTCATCAGCTGGGATCTCCAACCCCACTAGACCTTCAATCCTCTCTGAAACCTGCACTGAGGAATGAAGGTGTAGAATTAGGTGTGTCACAGCCAAGTACTTGCGGGCACTCTGCTAGCAGTACACCGACGTCTGATTTTGCCACGCAAATTTCCCTGCCCCAGCTGCTGGACCGTCGAAAGAAGTTCACTCCCAGCCATCCACATGCCCAGCGGTTGAATGGTAGCTTGGCGAAATTGTTAACACTTCAGCTGCTGCCTTTTCAGTTGGTAGACTCTGCCCCCTTCCGTGAGTTTGTGCAATGTGCGGTTCCTCAGTGGCACTTTTTCTCATGGAAGGCGAATCCGGCTCTCTACCGGCATGTGGAAGGCAATGTCCATGCCTCGCTGGACAGGGCAGACAGCAGTAAGGTGCATATTACCGCTGACTCATGGTCCAGTAGGCATGGACAGGGACGATACCTATCTTTCACGGCCCATTTGGTTACTCTTCTGGCAGCTGGGAAGAATGCAGGACAAGGTGCAGTAGTGTTGGAGGTTGTTCCACCACCACGCCTCCAAAATGCTACTACAGTGACATGCCCACCAGGTGGAACTCAATGTTGGCCATGCTGCAGCGGCTGCACACGCAGCAGAGGGCCATCAATGAGTACCTGTGCGACTACGGCACCAGGACAGGGTCAGGGGAGCTCGTTTTTTTTTCAGCATGCCAGTGGGGCATGATCAGGGATGCATGCACTGTCCTGTCACCATTTGAGGAGGCCACGAAGATGGTGAGCAGTGACAGTGCATGCATCAGTGACACTGTACCTCTTGTTCACCTGTTGGAACATACACTGTGTGAAATAATGGACAGGGCACTTGAGGAAGAACAGAGGCAGGAAGAGGAGGACTTCCTTGCCTCTCAAGGCCCCCTTTTTCCAGACAGTGTTCCTGCTGTCCCACCTATCACACAGGAAGAGGACGAGGAGGAGGAGGAGGATTGTGTCAGCATGGAGGTGGAGCCTGGCACTCAGCATCAGCAGTCTTTTAGGGATGATTTACAGTCCCAAGAAACCCGTGGACTTGTACGTGGCTGGGAGGAGGTGGCTGCAGACCATGTTGTCCTAAGTGACCCAGAGGACTCCGGACCGAATGCCTCAGCTAACCTACGCTGCATGGCCTCCCTGATCCTGCAAAGCCTGCGGAAGGATCCTCGTATTCTTCGGATCAAGGAGAGGGACCATTACTGGCTGCCCACTCTCCTTGATCCACGGTACAAGGGTAAGGTTGCCGAACTCCTGGTCCTGGATGACGCTGAGGCTTTGGTCAGTCACAGAAGGAGCGGTGGAGAAGGTGGCCATCTGACCGATGTGTTCAGACAATTTTTTAGTCCGCAGCCCCAAGGTATGATCGGTTCCAACAACCATCGCCAGCGTCTGATTTACATGGTGCAGGAATACCTAGGGGCAAGGTCAGACTTGGACACATTTCCCACCGAAAATCCTCTGGCTTACTGGGTCTTGAGGATGGATCACTGGCCAGAGCTTGCACAGTATGCAATTGAGCTACTGGCCTGTCCTGCATCCAGCGTTCTTTCGGAACGCACCTTCAGTGCTGCTGGAGGCTTTGTAACCGATCACAGGGTACGCCTGTCCACCGACTCGGATGATCGACTGACCTTCATAAAGATGAATCAGTCTTGGATCACCACCAGCTACCAAGCACCTGAAGCTGATGTAACCAAATATTTTTTTTTTAAATGTCCCATCCCTTCAAGACTGCCTATGCTGATGCTGAGTGACTGTCCTGTTATGTTGACTGACTATCCTCTTCCACCTCAATGATCCTGCTGATAGCTTGAAAGAACATTTTTGGTTCTGGGTGACGCCACCAGTGGCTAAGGCCCAATTTTTCAGCCCCTGTTTAACAGGGGCAAGTAATTGATACGATACTTTGCAGCAGGGCTCATTCCTGCACTACAACTAGAGTATCTGGGAGAGGTTGCAGTGTTGTGGCCCTAGTACCAGTGCCTACGGCCCAATTTTTCAGCCCGTTTAACAGGGGCATGTAATTACAATTTTTGATGCAATGCTTTGCAACAGGGCTCATTCCTGCACTACAACTAGAGTATCTGGGAGAGGTTGCAGTGTCGTGGCACCAGCACCAGTGCCTAAGACCCAATTTTTCAGCCCCTGTTTAACAATTACAATTCTTGATATAATATTTCACAGCAGGGCCCGTTCCTCCCACGAGAGTAACTGTGAGGACTTATAGTGTTGTGGCACCACCACCACAACCACCAAATGCCCAATTTTTCTACCACTGTTCAACAATGGCATGTAATTACAATTCTTGATATAATCGTTCACTGCAGGGCGCTCCAGCACCCACCAAGAGTCACTTTGAGGGCTTACAGTGTTGTGGCAATGCCAACACCTTAGGCTCACATTTATGCAGAGCATATAGGGCAGGCCCCTACTTTCAAACATCCAACTTACAAACGTCTCAGGCCGCGTACACACG
The DNA here is from genome assembly GCF_037356315.1 of Lithobates pipiens. Taxonomy (NCBI): domain Eukaryota; kingdom Metazoa; phylum Chordata; class Amphibia; order Anura; family Ranidae; genus Lithobates; species Lithobates pipiens. The sequence goes on along the minus strand of NW_027507758.1, from coordinate 78,963,337 downwards.
CGCGGACTGTTCGCCCAACCTTGTTCGTCAAACAGTTTCGGCAAACAGTCCGCTCAAAATTTGCATGAGCGGACTTGCCCACACACGAGCGGACTGTTTCAGCGAACTGTTTGCCAAACAGTCCGCTCAACTTTTGAAATGAACGGACTCGCCCACGTAAGGAGGAGGCAAATCCGCCCATTTCGAGCGCGTGTACAGGTAGGCGGGGCCCGCGAAGGAGACGTCGCGGGCTCCGCCGCCTGGAATGGGCTTAAAGGGGAACCCCAACGCCGAAAAAAATCGGCGTGGGGGTTCCCCCAAAGTCCACACCAGACCCTTGTCCGAGCACGCTACCCGGCCGGCCAGGAAAGGGGGGCGAGCGAGCGCGCCCCCCCTCCTGAGCCGTACCAGGCCGCGTGCCCTCAACATGGGGGGGTGCCTTGGGGAAGGGGGGGCCGCGCGGCCCCCCCACCCCAAAGCACCTTGTCCCCATGTTGATGAGGACAAGGGCCTCTTCCCGACAACCCTGGCCGTTGGTTGTCGGGGTCTGCGGGCGGGGGGCTTATCGGAATCCGGGAGCCCCCTTTCAGAAGGGGGCCCCCGGATACCGGCCCCCCACCCTATGTGAATGAGTATGGGGTACAATGTACCCCTACCCATTCACCTGTGAAATAAAGTACAAAAAAAAAACACAACACAGGGAAAAAATATTTTATTTCACAGCTCCGGGGGTCTTCCGTCTTCGGGGGTCTTCTCGCCGGACTCCTCCGCTATCTGTGTGTAGCTCTTTTGCTAGCAGAGGAGTCCGGCTTTCTTCCTCCCCGCCGCCGGCCTCTTCTCCCGACTTCGGGGGTCTTGTCCCCCTCTTCGGTTCTTCTGCCGGGCCACCGCGCCTTCTTGTAGCTCTTTTACAGGCGGTGGCCCGGTCTTCTGTCGCCGCTATCGTCGCCGCCGCCGCCGCCTTCCGTTCTTGTTCTTCTTCTTGTTCTTCTTCTTCTTCTCCTGGAGATGTTGACTCGACGAGCTCTCCGGCCAGAATGCCAGGGACACGCTTCGCTGCCACTTATATAGTGACAATGGGGCGGTGTCACATGGTATATGTCACATGGGTTGGTCACATGGGTTGATGTCACATGGGGACTATGACATCGTAAGGGGGGCGGGGTCACCATGTGACCAACCCATGTGACATATACCATGTGACACCGCCCCATTGTCACTATATAAGTGGCAGCGGAGCGTGTCCCTGGCATTCCGGCCGGAGAGCTCGTCGAGTCAACATCTCCAGGAGAAGAAGAAGAAGAACAAGAAGAAGAACAAGAACGGAAGGCGGCGGCGGCGGCGACGATAGCGGCGACAGAAGACCGGGCCACCGCCTGTAAAAGAGCTACAAGAAGGCGCGGTGGCCCGGCAGAAGAACCGAAGAGGGGGACAAGACCCCCGAAGTCGGGAGAAGAGGCCGGCGGCGGGGAGGAAGAAAGCCGGACTCCTCCGCTAGCAAAAGAGCTACACACAGATAGCGGAGGAGTCCGGCGAGAAGACCCCCGAAGACGGAAGACCCCCGGAGCTGTGCAATAAAATATTTTTTCCCTGTGTTGTGTTTTTTTTTTGTACTTTATTTCACAGGTGAATGGGTAGGGGTACATTGTACCCCATACTCATTCACATAGGGTGGGGGGCCGGTATCCGGGGGCCCCCTTCTGAAAGGGGGCTCCCGGATTCCGATAAGCCCCCCGCCCGCAGACCCCGACAACCAACGGCCAGGGTTGTCGGGAAGAGGCCCTTGTCCTCATCAACATGGGGACAAGGTGCTTTGGGGTGGGGGGGCCGCGCGGCCCCCCCTTCCCCAAGGCACCCCCCCATGTTGAGGGCACGCGGCCTGGTACGGCTCAGGAGGGGGGGCGCGCTCGCTCGCCCCCCTTTCCTGGCCGGCCGGGTAGCGTGCTCGGACAAGGGTCTGGTGTGGACTTTGGGGGAACCCCCACGCCGATTTTTTTCGGCGTTGGGGTTCCCCTTTAAGCCCATTCCAGGCGGCGGAGCCCGCGACGTCTCCTTCGCGGGCCCCGCCTACCTGTACACGCGCTCGAAATGGGCGGACTTTCCGAGCGGGAACAGTTTGCTCATTTCGAAAGTAGCCTACACACGGGCGGACTGTTCGCTCAAACACAGTTTCAGCGGACAGTTTTTCGGAATTTCCGAAAGACTTTGTCCGTCCAACTGTCCGCTGAAACTGTCCGCTGAAAGCCCACACACGGGCGGACTGTCCGCCCAAACACTGTTCAGCGGACAAGGTTGGGCGAACAGTCCGCCCGTGTGTACGCGGCCTCATGCTTGCAAACGAAAGAAGACAACAGGAAGTGAGATGAAAAAATACGGTGATAACCCCTCTCTATGTTTTCCAAAAAGCTTAAAAATTGATTATTAAAAAGATTTTTTGACTGGAGCTACACTTTAAAAATTTACCAGTTTAAAATTACAAATAGATTCTACTTAACACAACAAACCTACACAGTCCCTGTCTTGTTTGCACCGCCTGTATACTGCTGTTCTGAGTATATAGGGCCTGGGGGCCCCACGCCCTTCCTTTTTTTAATTTGGGTATGGGGTGCCCCTTAATATCCGTACAAGACCCAAAGGAGCTGGTAATGGGCAGGGGGGGCTACCCATGCCATTTTTTTCTCAATGATTTTCATCCGTATTGCCGGAAACAGACATCACATAAAAAAAGCAAGCAGTTTTAAATGACTTTTTTTGCGTTAAATATTATTTTGTGCAGGGACTGTTCTAAACATACGGGAAACACGTGCCACTTCACAGGCATACTATAGACACCCCCCAGGCACGATATTTAAAGGAATATTTCACTTTTTTTCACTTTAATCGTCATTAAAAACAGTGCTCCCGAAAAAACTGCAGTTTTTAGAAAAAAAATTGGCATTGATCCTTGTCCCCTGGGGCAGGAGCCTGGTCCCCAAACCCTTTTTAGGACAATATCTTGCATATTAGCCATTAAAATTAACACTTTTTATTTCGAACGTTCGAGTCCCATAGACTTCAATGGGGTTCTAAAGTTCGTACGAATTTCTGGTCTGTTCAAAAGTTCTGGTGCAAACCGAACCGTGGGGTGTTTGGCTCATCCCTATCAGGCAGGGACGGACTGACCATGCCACTAAGGGGCCCCATCAGGGTTGCCAGCCTCAACAAAACCAGGGACAGTATGTAAAAATCTGTGTTTTTTTAAAAATCCCAAGATTATAGCTGCCCCGTCTCTCCAGTAACTTTTCAGTGTGTGTATTTTGTGTGTGTATACTGTGTGTGTATATTGTGTGTCTGTGTGTGTATACTGTATGTGTGTGGGTGTATACTGTGTGGCCCCATAATCTATTGCCTGGGGGCCCCATAATCTCCTACTGCCCTGGGGCCCCCTAATCTTCTCCTATTGCCCGGGGGCCCCATGATTTGTCAGTCCATCCCTGCTATCAGGGACAGTTGGGAGCTATGTGTGTGTATTGGGAGAAATAGCTTTTGATCTTTGATTAACCCCCCCCCCCCCCGGTAATGTTCAGTGGGCAGTAGCCCCGCCCAAAACAACCCATTCAACGTGTTCAGCGGTTGTGGCACAGTGGTGTGGGCTTTTAGTGGTTAATACAGGTGGTGAGGAGGTGATATCAAATCTCCTCACCACCTATCAAATGTCCTCTGAAAAGCAATCCACCTTTAGAGGGAGATGCATATATAAACAAGCCCTGCTCTGGTATTATTGATTCATACCTGCAGCTCAGCAAATAGAATTTTAATCCCAGGAGATTCGCAGCTTGAAGTGGAGGTCCCTCCTGTAGCAATGGATCAGATATTTCTAGTGCAAGGTAAACAGACCGATCTGCCAAATGGGTCACAGAGAGCAGTTAGTATGGAAACTTCTGACACTTTCCCACTCTATCCAAAACTAAATACACTTTAGATGGAAAAAATATATTCATCTTTAAACCTCTTTTTTTATCAATCTTCTTCTACTTGGGCCTCTTTTTCTACAGAATCTCCATTACTGCATCACCACTCCATAAAGTGTGACTAAACTGTGAGTTTTAAGTTTAGAGGTGGGAGACACAGTATCTGTATGATTGGGAAATAAAGCAAATGTAATGTTATCACCTAGGTGGTGTAATACAAAGACTGATCACATCTAAAGCATCACTGTTAATCACACCTGAAACAGTCAGGGTTTCACCCCGTGTCTCAGGGATTTTATGTATTTGTCGATTGCCCGGATCCCCAACAGCTCCATTGGTTCCTCTTGCTGGCCTTCACTTTGTTACAGGGTACAGTAGAGAATTGGATGTATACAGGTTGCCTACCTTATATTGTATTAAGGTTATTATATCATATTACTGTCATGTGTACCTTTAAGGGTCCATGTAAGGTGGGCTTAAAAAAAAAAACGCTCATATAGAGAATTTTTGTATAGGCCTTTAGGAGCGTTTAGTGTTTTTTGCGCAAAAGTGCAAACCAGAAAGGCCCTTTTACACGTACGGACCATACAGTGTTTTCAGGCGGATCTGAGCGGTCACTCCATACATCTCTATGGAGCGAGGGATGACAGCAGTAACATGTCCGCTGACATCTGTGATCCTCCCCGATTCGATCCGCTTAATCCAGACAGATGGATGTCCTATTTTCCATCCGTCTGGTAGATCAGATCGGATGAAAACGGACAGACAGTCTGTTTTCATCCGATCCCCTCATAGAGGAGAGCAGAGATCTGACAGGTCCGTCCCTGCACAGTGTGCAGAGATGGACTTGTCATCCGCCAGCTCAGCGGGGATCAACGGAGCGATCCCTACTGAGCAAGCGGATGGCTGAATATGGATCCGCACATGTGAAAGGGGCCGGAGGGTTTTTTATTTTGCCTCTAAACACTGAGGTTAAAGGATATCTAAAGCTTTGTTTAAAAATTAAAAACAAAATAAAAAAAACACACTTACCTCCTCTGTGCAGTTGGTTTTTCACAGAGTGGCCCCGGTCCTCCTCTTCTGGGGTCCTCCAGCTGTGCTCCTGGATCCTTTTCTTCTGGAGTGCCCCGTTGGAGAGCCGCTCTCCCTCAGGGCACTCGTACGGGCGTGCTCCCGTGTTATTGACACAGACAGGAGGACTCAGCCCCGCTTTTGATTGACAGAAGTGGGAGCCAATAGTTGTGCAATGGTTGTGCTGCTATCAATCTATCCAATGAGGACCCGAGACACTGGCTGGAGCTGGTGTGTGCGTCCCCGTCACTGAAAAGAGATAAGTAAAAGGGGGGCTTCGAGGGGCAGCTGCGTCACAGGAGGTTTTTCACCTTAATGCATAGAATGCATTAAGGTGAAACACCTTGAGGGTTTACAACCCCTTTAAAATAGCACTCTACTAGAAATTAGATAAATTTAGGTAAAATAGGTAAATTTAGTTGCCACACTGTAGTCAATGTGGTTGAAAACGTTTGTTAGGTAAAAGCATAGTTTGCTCACTGTACTCAGTGAAGCTGTAATCTGCTAGTTAGGTCTACTCAGTGTGCTCAGCTGCTGCCAGTCTGTCTGATAGCTTCCTGGAGTTATGCAGATGGCAGCATAAATATACAGGGTTGGCCTATTCCAGAGAGGCAGACTCTGGTGGCATGCTGGGAGACTGTATATATTCTGTGAGCAGGGTCTTTTCGGAGAGTTGGTCCAGCATGGAGGGCATGAAGTATGGCAATATATATATATTTTTTTTAGAATCATACTTACCTTGGTGGATGCAGAATCGGTCCAATACTGCATCTGTCTCCTGCTGGCTCTAAGGCTCAAACACCATCGATCTCTCAGTTCTCAGAGCTCCCTAAACAGAGAGCTGGTGACTGTTGCTCACTGGAGGGCTGGGCTCTGGAGTGGCCAGCCAAGCCAGGCTCTTATCGGCTCGCTGAGAGCCTGAGCCAGGTGCAGGTTCATGTATGTGGGAGGATGCTGACTATATGGTCACAATCTTTCCCAAGCCTGGACCGGCTCTGTGACGCTGTCCACTGAAAATGGGTCACAGGAGTGCAGAACGTACTGCACTCCAGTGGTCCACTGGAGAAGTGGCTTTCGCCACTAGACTGGTCACTGAATATACGTATGAATGAGCCTGTATGCCTGGCTGCGGGGCAATGCCTGTGGGGAAGGCCTGGACAGTATCCCTGCGGCTCCTACGGGAGTAGCTCTACACCTCTAAATATCCTAATGTGCATTGACACATCGGATAACATTGAGCTGCTTCTACAGGCAAAACTCCTGTACGTACAGCATTTTTTTAAGTCCAGTGTACATGGACCCTAAACATTTGGCTAATGGGTGGAAGAGTTCATGTATTTTGTGACATGGATGGAGATTTACTAAAGCAGGTGCACTCAGAATCTGGTGCAGCTGTGCATGGTAGCCAATCAACTTTTAACTGCAGCTTGTTCAATTAAGCTTTGGCAATAAAACCTGGAAGCTGATTTCGCACTTTCCTCTTTTAGTAAATAACCCCTATGGCTTCCCTGCATGGATGTCACTTCCTATGTTTAGACTAGAGCATATTTAAAGGGGAACCAACCTTATAAGGGAGAGTCCAGTGTTGGAGCTTTATAGTGAGAACCAGTGTACGATGTGATCTATTCTGCATTCTCCTCCAATGGGACCCATTTCTCAATGGATCAATGGGAAATGACTTTGTTCTATGGACCTCCTTAACCAAAAGATAGGGGCAGCACCATTAGGCAACAACCCCACTAGGGACAGAACAACCAAATCATGCACAGCAATTAAATGCATTGTACAATTATGTATCTGAGAATGATGTTTTGCACTGTAAAGTTCTTCTGCAAATGTGATTTACACAACTGTTGAGTAAATGGAGTTTCTGTTTAAGGGAGAAGTTGTCCTTGTTATTTACTGGGGAGGAAGAGATCAATGTGCGGTCATTGTATATCACAAAGAACTGGGAACTGGTAGTAAGGCCATATTTAATTATCCAGGTTATGACCAAGTATGAATTGTACAATTAAAAGTGTAACTAAGTTAACCCTTGAGGTTTTGAATATATATGCGTGTATCAGAAGGAGAAGCAGCCAGCTGGCAGAGGAAGTGGTGATGTTGGCAGGTGACGGTGGTTCCGGTAGTGAAGGAACATGTTCCCTCCTTAGTGGCAGGTTCTTCATATTGGAGTCTGCTGCAGTACAGGGCCTACCTAGGCACTGAGCCTGGAGGCAGGATAGATTGATGATCATGTGACAATTGTTGCATCACTTTCTGAAAAAAAATTTGAGTCTGTTGTCCGGACAGGTAGGAGCAGACCATGTCACCGACTGGAAGAATAAAGAAAAAGACACAGCCCTTCTAAAATAGGGTGTAATGATGTAAGGGTATTGTGGTCTCTGGCCTTGAAGTGTAACGTCACCTGAAGTAAGTTGCGTATGTGACATGATTTAGGTTGCAGTACTCCTGATTTGCCCCTAAAGTGCTATCTGTATGGACCCTCACAACATGGAGGTCAGCAGGAGGAACCAAAGAGAGCTGTGGGTGACTCAGAAGATTGACTCCCCCAAAAATGTCAGTTTTCTAGTGGACTTATTTTTTTTTGGACTATTTCTTAGTGAAGGAACGACATTCAGCAGCACAGGTGGCAGGAAAGGTAAGTATGTACTTTCTTTTTTAGGGCTATTCCTTGAAATTTAAGGCCTTATGCACATGGATGAACAGGCATGGGCAACAGCAAGAGACAATGGGGGGATTTACTAAAACTGAAGAGTGCAAAATCTGATGCAGCTGTGCATCGAACACAATTAGCTTCCAGGTCTTCGCCCAGGTTCACATTGAGGGCGGGTTTGAAATCATGCGAACTCAGCTGAACTTGCACGATTTCAAACCCTCAATACAGTCCGACTTTGGGGGCGATTTGACAGACATCTGTGTGGGTTCATGCACAGATGTCTATTCAAATCTCCTCCCGAAGTCGCCAAAAGTAGTACAGGAACTTCTTTTGGGAATCGGTGCGGCGGCGCAAACTCGGCGTCTCACCAATTCGGACAGCGCCGTTGCCGGCAATAGCCAACGTTTTGACATGTCAAATTGCATATCAAAACAGCCCAATGTGAATGTAAGCTTTTTGTCACATCTTAATTGAACAAGCTGAAGTTAGAAGCTGATGGGTTACCATGCACAGTTGCAGCAGATTTCGCACTCTGAAGTTTTAGTAAATCAACCCCAATGAGTTGTGTCTGGATTGTAGACAGATGTCAAACATGGTGCTAAGCATTTATCAAGGTACATGTGTTATATGGCTGTTTAATGTTCATAGATTAACCCTAGGATGAGCTTCCACTTTATAGGTTGTTGAAAAATAACAGACTTACTGGCAGGATCTACAGTAAAACTATGTTACAGGGGAGGCTCAGGGAAACAAAGACCACTGTGTTAATGCTTGGTACAATCTGCACCATATATGTAATTTTTTTATTTGTTACAAGATTTAATTGCCCATATAACCCAAGCCTAACTGCTGCTAAAGGTAATATGACCCTGTAAAGAATTTTAGCCAAGTGACGTGGAAGCTTCCAAACTATGCAGTATTGTGCAGAATATTATCACCAAAAGATTTGGGCTACACACGGATATCAGGGTTTCTCTCTAGTAATTGTAGCTACATCTGGAAGTACAAGACTTGCCTCTGGGAAGAAAGAAACGTGAAACTATTTTTTCACCACGAGAGTAGAGGCACATTCCATAGTGTCCAGTCACTCTCCTGTGTTTTAACTTTCATTACGTAATCAGAGAATGTACAGTGTTGTAACAGTAGACTGAACAAATCAATCCCTCACCTAGCGATAGATATGTCTCACAGAATGTTGTTATAATGTATTGGGCTTATCTAAAAATTGACAAAATTACCTTCCAAAGCTGAATATGTGTTTCAAACAGTAATATCAGGCAGAAAGCATGAATAGGGCAAAGTGGATGCAAAAACCCGGACCTAAGACCTCTCTAATTTAGCACCCTGGTCCTAAACAGGGCTGCTAATATAAATCTAGTTGTGCTAGGTGGTAACTAGCCTGGCTAATTGTTAGTCTTTGATCCACTGATTTCTGTCATAAGTCTGAGTTCATTTTGTAGTCTCTCTCTTCTGTCAATAGGTGGCACTGTTGCTTTAGGGCATTAGGATGATGGATTACAGTGAATTCAGGGGATGAGTAAATAAGTTGTCTCATCCAATTAGCAGGAGTTTCTTTTGCCCGCTTTACATGCTTAGATAGGCTATTTATTCGGGAGGAGTCAGGTGTCCGGGGTTCTTCCCACCCGGGGCTGCGGCCTGGGTGGGTGTGTGTCAAACAACTCCTGGTTGCTAGGCCTGAAGCCTGAGCCCTTTTTAAAAGTCCTACTGTCTGCTAGGTCTATGTGAGGCCTATCCAGTAGCAGAGGTTAAGACCAAAGCCTGGGGCGGAATCATGTGTGTTAGAGGCTCAGCCCGAGGGCAGCCTGTTCTTTGCCGGAGGTAAAGGAGAAGCAGTTGCCGGAGGGACGGCCACTCCTGTTACCAGAAGCAAGTTTGAAAGGGATGAAGTTCTGAAGGAGTACCAGAGCAGGCGCTTCACTAGCCGGGGACGGTGAAGTAAGCAGGAAAGCTTCAGGGGAGACTCATCCAGGATCCAGCAGGTAGCTGAGAGTCCAAGAAGTCTGAGCTTGAGGCTCTACAGTGAGATACTGTGAGTTAAACTGGACGATCTACAGTGGGATTAGAAGTTGTTGCTATAGGAGACAGTAGTTGCTACAAGATACAGATTGCTGCGTTCAGCTTAAAGGCCCTTTTTCTGTAGTGCTGTCTGCTTAGTTCTATTTTTGTCTGTGGAGTTTGCCTAATTGCTATTGCATCTGCCTAAGGGTGTCCTGTTCCCTAACTCTCTCACCCACCAATCCTGTTAAGAGAAATAAAACTCTCTTTGTTCATTTTTACAAAAAGTAACTGGTGCCCAATCTTTCCACCTTGCACAACACCCCCAATGCTTAGTAACCTGCACCCTGAGGAGGAATGTCGGTTCTCCCTGGCTCTGGGGGTCACCATCAGGCCCTTGGAAGTCAGGGAGACTGCTACACTAATATCTTTAGTCTCCATTGTGCCATGCACACAGGCATCAGATTGGCTTACAACAAGTGCTCAGAAATCCATTTTCAATGAGCTGTGCAATATTACAATTATGAATTTGAACTGCAGCCTTCTGTCACCTTCACCTTGAACCTTCTATCCGAAAGGGCAAAAAGTAGGTTACTGTGAGAGTCATAGGGTCATTTTAAAGTGGTTGTAAACCCTTATATACAGTATACACTCAGTGAAGTGACTGGCCTCAGCGGTTACACAGAGATTAAACCAATCCTCCTACATAAGTAGTACCTGCTTATCTGCAGTCTTCTCTTGGCTCTAACAGCCGCTAGTGATAATCGCAAGAGAATCCGGTAGGCTGGTTGCACCCAAGGTGATCGATCTATCAACTTGGTACATTCAGCCTGCCGGTTCAAATCTTGGCCAGTTCCTGTTGAACTGGCAGAGATTCAAAGCATGTATGGCCAGCCTCAGTGTGGTTTAACCACTTCCTCTCTCGCACCTGTACACCCCCTATGGAGCAGAGCAATTACATTTCTGCTATGGGCCTGTTTATTCAGCAATAACGAGGGCATTATTAAAGCAATAGTAAACTCTGCTGTTTTTTTTTTTTTTAAGGGGCCCCCAGGTGGGTTATGCCCTAATGTGCTAGTCTTCACTGCATATAAGCAAATTATGGTAGACTTACCTGCCAAAGAATTCATCCAGTGCTGCTGTGTTACTGATCCAGTCTTTCTTCTTGGTTCTGTCTTTTTGTCCGCTTAAATGGCCAGGCTGGGATGATGCTGAGCTGTGCATGCGCAGGTAAGTGTATGTGACAGCTGACAGGCAGGAAGAAGCTTTTATGAGACTGATGGTGTTTCTTTTGTTATAAATACCCTGCCTGTCAGCAATTTTTTTTAAAAGTGGGTTTAATTACACTTTAAATTATTTACAAATTAAATAGTATTTTTTTTTTCAATTTTGTAGTTTTAACTTTTTAAACAAAACAAATAAAAAAAAGTTTATTAATGGTTACTAAAAGAGAAATAAACCCCAAAAATCTCCAGGAACATATTAGTTGAAGAGAGAGAGAAAGGGAAAAATGTTGATTAGGGATGATTAGGGTAAACTAAGGATTAATAAGGGGTTAAATAAACACATGTTAAAAAAAAAGAAAAAAAAAAGAAAAGAACTTCTTTTAGCGCACACACAATGGTATGAACCAGCCTGGAAGGACACAAGGCATACGGTAACATCAGCCCCTATAAATGCGGTAACATCAGCACACATAAATGCGGTAACATCAGCACCCATAAATGCAGTAACATCAGCCCCCATAAATACGGTAACATCAGCACCCATAAATGCGGTAACATCAGCACCCACAAATGCAGTAACATCAGCCCCCATAAATACAGTAACATCAGCCCCTATAAATGCGGTAACATCAGCCCCCATAAGTACGGTAACATTAGCCCCCATAAATGCGGTAACATCAGCACCCATAAATGCAGTAACATCAGCCACCATAAATACAGTAACATCAGCCCCTATAAATACAGTAACATCAGCCCCTATAAATGCGGTAACATCAGGACCCATAAATGCATTAACATCAGCACCCATAAATACGCTAACATCAGCCCCTATAAATGCGGTAACATTAGCACCCATAAATACAGTAACATCAGCACCCATAAATGCTGTAACACCAACCCCCATAAATGCTGTAACACCAACCCCCATAAATGCGGTAACATCAGCACCCATAAATGCGGTAACATTAGCACCCATAAATGCAGTAACATCAGCCCCCATAAATGCGGTAACATCAGCACCCATAAATGCGGTAACATCAGCACCCATAAATGCAGTAACATCAGCACCCATAAATGCAGTAACATCAGCACCCATAAATGCAGCCTTACCAGCCCCCCAGGTTTTTATCTTAATGCATTCTATCCATTGATGGTGGTCTTAGACACACGGTCGGAGATTCCGATAACCAAATCCGATTTTGTCCGACGGATTTTGTCTGAAACTGTTGCATACACACGGTCGAACAAAGTTGTTGGAAAATCCGATGTGATTACGTTATTTCGTTACGACGGGTCTACGTTCACGCTAGTAGCCAATAGCTTTGGTGTAGGAATTTGATCTGAGCATGCGTGGCACTTTGTCCGATCGGAATTCTCTACACATGATCGGAGTATGTCTGATCGGAGCATTTTGTGGGAAAATGTTACCAACAAGTTGGAAAACTTGGTCTGTCGGATACTCCGATGGAAACAGTCCGATGTAGACCACACACAGTCGGAATATCCGACAAAACGGTCCGATCGGACACATTCCGTCGGAATCTCCCACTGTGAGTACAAGGGCTTACTGGATATTATAGCCTAATATAACACAAGTAGCATGTTCTTATAATTAGAGATCAGGATAACCCACGATCGCGCCCCCGTGGCGATCGTTGATGTGGTGTGGCAGTCTGACATACTGCATCTCTGATCTGGGTATAGACCCTCTGACAGAGGCTCTTTACCACGTGATCAGCTGTGTCCAATCACAACTGATCATGGTGTAAACAAAAAAAGCCATGTACTGGCTTTTCCTCTATCACATCTGACAGACGCGAGTAGAGAAGAGACGATCGTCTGCTCTCCTGACAGGGGGGGTCTGTGCTGATTGATTATCAGTGCAGCCCCTCCGAGGATGCCCACCCAGGACCACCAGGGATGCCACCCATGGGCATCAGGGATGCTGACCATGGATGCCCACCCAGGGCCACCAGTGATGCCACCCAGGACCACCAGGTATGAACTTTAGAGATACCAATCAGTGCCTTACAGTAAAGCCTGCAGTGCCTCCTCATCAGTGCTGCCTATCAAAGCCATTTATCAGTGCCACCTATCAGTACCCATCAGTGCCACCTATCAGTGCCCATCAGTGATGCATATTAGTGCCTCATCATCCGTGCCCATCAGTGCCACCTCATCAGTGCCATCTCACCAGTGCCCATCAGTGCAGCCTCATCAGCGCCCATCAGTGAAGAAGAAAAATTACTTATTTACAAAATTTTATTTAAAAAAACAAAGAAAATCATTTTTTTTCAAAATTTTAAATAATTTTAATAATTTAATTTTTTTTTAGCAAAAGAAAACCCACAGTGGTGATCAAATACCACCAAAAGAAAGCTATATTTGTAGGAACAAAAAAAAAAATTGTTAGGGTACAGTGTTACATAACAGCGCAATTGTCATTCAAAGTGCAACAGCGCTGAAAGCTGAAAACTGGTCTGGGCAGGAAGGGGGGAAAGTGCCCGGTTTTGAAGTGGTTAAAAATCCATCTGACTGTTTAATTTTAAAAGCAGCAGCATGCGTGGTGATCTCACTGGTTTGCTAATAATACAGAACACCGCTGCTTTGAAAAATTAACATCAAAACAGATGGATTTTTAAATACTGTATTTCACTATATAAGCAGTTTTATAGTTAAAAATAAGTGTGAAATTAAAGACTCTGGAGGGTGTAACAAGATGTCCGCTTGCCGCCTTCTGTATCCTTACTGTGGACAAGTGTGGGGTGTACCAAGATGGTGGCAACAGAATGTAATTTCTGTAACAAAATCTGACGGGTTGCCTAATCTGTCAAAAGACCAACTCAGCCTTTTCAACCTGAACACATAATAATTACACAGGTTCTGAGGCTAATTTAATGCAGATAAATGTTTGTGTTTTTTCACCTTAATGCATCCTATGCATTAACCACTTAAGCCCCGGACCATTTGGCTGGCCAAAGACCAGAGCACTTTTTGAGAATTCGGCACTGCATCGATTTAACTGACAATTGCGCGGTCGTGCGTCGTGGCTCCCAAACAAAATTGACGTCCTTTTTTCCCCACAAATAGAGATTTCTTTTGGTGGTATTTGATCACCTTTTTGCTCTATAAACAACAAAATTTAGACAATTTTGAAAAAACACATTATTTTTTACTCTTTGCTATAATAAATATCCTCCAAAAATATATTTAAAAAAAAATGTTATTCCTCAGTTTAGGCCGATACGTAATCTTCTACATACTTTTGGTGAAAAAAATCACAATAAGCGTTTATTGATTGGTTTGCGCAAAAGTTATAGCGTTTACAAAATAGGAGATCGTTTTATGGCATTTTTATTAATTTTTTTTATTAGTAATGGCGGCGATCAGCGATTTTTATCATGACTGCAACATTATGGAGGACAGATCGGACACTTTTGATGCGATTTTGGAACCATTGACATTTATACAGCGATCATTGCAACTAAAAATGCATTGATTACTGTGTAAATGTGACTGTCAGTGAAGGGGTTAACCATTAGGTGGCGCTGTAGGGGTTAAGTGTTTCCTAGGGAGTGATTCTAACTGTGGGAGGGAGGGGCTGTGTGTGACATGTCACTGATCATCGCACACGATTACAGGGAGCTGTGATCAGTGTCAGTGTCACTAGGCAGAATGGGGAAATGCTTGTTTACATTAGCATTTCCCTGTTCTTCCTCTCCGTGAGACAATCATGGGTAACCCCCCCCCCGTGGACATCGAGTCCGTGGGACCCACGATCAGGCTTGCGAAAGCTCCCACGCCGGCGCGCACCCGCAAGCCGCCTCTTAAAGGGCAACGTACAAGTACGTGCTTCTGCCTGTATGTGCCCTTCTGCCGTAGTATATCTGTGTGAGGTGGTCGGGAAGCGGATAAGGTGAAAAAACACCTGTCAGTGACCGGCCCCCAGCCCCCCTCCGTTTTACTTACCTGAACCCTCGAACTTGTCCCACTGGGATGTGCCGTGTCTCTGCCAGGGGGTTCTCGGCTGCTGGATAGATTAATAGCAGCACAGCCATTGGCTCCTGCAGCTGTCAATCAAATCCAATGAAGTGGCTGCCGGTGGGCAGGGCCGAGTCCTACATTTGGTGTCTATGGACACCGAACGCTGGACTCGGGAGCGCTTCTCCTGGGGGGGTTATCTGATGTGGGGAGGAGCCAAGAGAGCCGACGAGGGACCCCAGAAGAGCAGGTTCAGGGCCAATCTGTGCAAAACGAGCTGCACAGTGAAGGTAAGTATGACATGTTTGTTATTTAAAATAAAAAATAAAAATAAATTAACCTTTAGTGTCACTTTAATCTGGCACAGAACCTGTGTAATTATTATGTGTTTGGGTTTAAAGGCATGAGCTGGCAATCCTAGCCCAGAGGGGAGCGCTGGGGGTGGGGTCAGGAGACTTTTTGACACACCCAGAAGTGTCGGATATCAGCAGATCCTGAAGCTTTGCAAGAGAGGGAAGTATTATAGAGGAACTAAACCTTCTTATCATTTTCAGACAAGGAAGCTGCCATCTTGGCCTCTGTTTGATCTGCAGTTGCCATGGTGCTGCACATGTGATCAGTTATGACCAGACATCTGATGGTGTGACAGTTGAGGGCACACAGTGACAGTTATTATTCATTATCGGAAATGTTTTTGGAAACTGTTAAATTGACGGGTTTAGTTTCACTTGAACTTCCCCCCGGAAAGGTAAGTATAATAAAGGTTTTATGTAGTAGACATGGTAACAGGTGCTATGGAGATCGGTGGAGATGGGAAGCACAGGAAGTCAGGAACATTACAGGTTGGGTTGGAAATCTGAAGCCAGCCGCCTGTACAGCTCTGCCGGGTGATTGACACCTGTTGTTGCCATGGAAACTTGTGTTGTTTCTAAGGAATGGGCGGCGGCCATTTTACTTTTTTCCTTAAACTTAGGACGATATTACGTCCCCGCGCTGCACTTGTCGTGCCTTGTCACACACACACACAGGTGACAACTAAACGGGAAAACTACGGAGCAAAAGCGACAACAGGGTCACGTAATGTCAAGAAGAGTGGAGTGACGCGGACGAGTCACGTGACTTGAGTCTCTAGGAGAGATACTAAGGAAAAGGGGCGTGGTTGTGGCGGGCGCTTCTGAGAGGGAGGAGGAGTGGCCGAAGGGGGCGGGTCAGTATCTCTTTACTCCGTACAGGCACCGCCCACCTCCGCCAGACAAAGCCGAAGGTCCCGGGAGACAGAGCTGTACCGGGAGACGCAGGACACCGCGGAGGGTGGGTGACCGTCCATAGAAGCTGGAGAACCCCTCCCCCGCTCTTCTGAGAGAGAGAGGTGAGGGCACGGGCTGGGTGTCATCTCTGTCCTGTACAGGGTGGGGCGCTGGTGAGCAGTGCCAGACTGGGGGGGGATTACTATATATATATATATATATATATGTGTGGGGGGTGATAGGGGCAGAGGGGACAAGCATTATTTAAGGGGGTGTCAGGATTTATAGGTGTGTATGGGGGTGTCATTAGGGTCATATCAGATGAGTGATTTATTTTCAGTGATCCCTATTATTATTATTATTATTATTATTTATTATTCAGGATTTATATAGTGCCAACAGTTTGCACAGTGCTTTACAACATGTGGGCACACAGAACTGAGGAAATGTCTTTTTTATAGAATTGATACCTCCTGTCATTCTTTGCTGATCTGCAGCTCATTGATTGGGTTACAGCAGCATTTTACATCAGTGTCCACCTACCTGCACTCACCTCTATGGCTTAGTGCTGTTTAGCGGAGCGCACTCCTTTCGTTTCTCTTGTAGCATCAACAATTCACCAGTGACTCCGCAATGACATCACTAGGTACAAATCGCTGGCTTTGGCCATAGCTGCGTTTCATCTCTGTGGCAAAGCTGCCCGTCTGACCTGACCCTGACAGGTGTGTGTGTGTGTGTGTGTGTGTGTGTGTGTGTGTGTGTGTGTGTGTGTGTGTGTGTGTGTGTGTGTGTGTGTGTGAGAGAGGGGAGGGCCCAACTAATAATTGGGGTGATACTAAGAGGGATCAAGACCAAAGCCTGGTACACACTATATTAGTTTAGATTGAAAAAAAAAAAGCCAGTCAGGAGGAGCTGTACTAACGATCTGATAGGTGTGTGTGTGTGTGTGTAAGGGGGAGTAATGGAAGGGAGCGGGATGTCAGGTCTGATAGGTGTGTGTAAGGGGGGGTAATAGAATGGAGAGGGATGTCAGGTCTGATAGGTGTATGTAGGGGGTAATAGAAGATAGAAGGGAGAGGAATGTCAGGTCTTATAGGTGTGTGTAGGGGGTAATAGAAGAGAGAGAGGGATGTCAGGTCTGATAGGCATTGGGGGGGGGAGTAATGGAAGAGAGAGGGATGTCAGGCCTGATAGGTATTAGGGGGGGAGTAATGGAAGAGAGAGGGATGTCAGGTCTGATAGGTATTGGGGGGGAGTAATGGAAGAGAGAGGGATGTCAGGTCTGATAAGTATGGGGGGGGGAGTAATGGAAGAGAGAGGGATGTCAGGTCTGATAGGTATGGGGGGGGGAGTAATGGAAGAGAGAGGGATGTCAGGTCTGATAGGTATGGGGGGGGGAGTAATGGAAGAGAGAGGGATGTCAGGTCTGATAGGTATGGGGGGGGGGGGAGTAATGGAAGAGAGAGGGATGTCAGGTCTGATAGGTATGGGGGGGGAGTAATGGAAGAGAGAGGGATGTCAGGTCTGATAGGTATGGAGGGGGGAGTAATGGTAGAGAGAGGGATGTCAGGTCTGATAGGTATGGGGGGGAGTAATGGAAGAGAGAGGGATGTCAGGTCTGATAGGTATGGGGGGGGGAGTAATGGAAGAGAGAGGGATGTCAGGTCTGATAGGTATGGGGGGGGGGAGTAATGGAAGAGAGAGGGATGTCAGGTCTGATAGGTATGGGGGGGGGAGTAATGGAAGAGAGAGAGATGTCAGGTCTGATAGGTATGGGGGGGGGGGAGTAATGGAAGAGAGAGGGATGTCAGGTCTGATAGGTATTGGGGGGGGAGTAATGGAAGAGAGAGGGATGTCAGGTCTGATAGGTATGGGGGGGGGAGTAATGGAAGAGAGAGGGATGTCAGGTCTGATAGGTATGGGGGGGGAGTAATGGAAGAGAGAGGGATGTCAGGTCTGATAGGTATGGGGGGGGGGAGTAATGGAAGAGAGGGATGTCAGGTCTGATAGGTATGGGGGGGGGAGTAATGGAAGAGAGAGGGATGTCAGGTCTGATAGGTATGGGGGGGAGTAATGGAAGAGAGAGGGATGTCAGGTTTGATAGGTATGGGGGGGAGTAATGGAAGAGAGAGGGATGTCAGGTCTGATAGGTATTGGGGGGGAGTAATGGAAGAGAGAGGGATGTCAGGTCTGATAAGTATGGGGGGGGGAGTAATGGAAGAGAGAGGGATGTCAGGTCTGATAGGTATGGGGGGGGGAGTAATGGAAGAGAGAGGGATGTCAGGTCTGATAGGTATGGGGGGGGGGGGAGTAATGGAAGAGAGAGGGATGTCAGGTCTGATAGGTATGGGGGGGGGAGTAATGGAAGAGAGAGGGATGTCAGGTCTGATAGGTATGGGGGGGGAGTAATGGAAGAGAGAGGGATGTCAGGTCTGATAGGTATGGGGGGGGGAGTAATGGTAGAGAGAGGGATGTCAGGTCTGATAGGTATGGGGGGGAGTAATGGAAGAGAGAGGGATGTCAGGTCTGATAGGTATGGGGGGGGGAGTAATGGAAGAGAGAGGGATGTCAGGTCTGATAGGTATGGGGGGGGAGTAATGGAAGAGAGAGGGATGTCAGGTCTGATAGGTATGGGGGGGGGGAGTAATGGAAGAGAGAGGGATGTCAGGTCTGATAGGTATGGGGGGGGGAGTAATGGAAGAGAGAGGGATGTCAGGTCTGATAGGTATGGGGGGGGGGAGTAATGGAAGAGAGAGGGATGTCAGGTCTGATAGGTATTGGGGGGGGAGTAATGGAAGAGAGAGGGATGTCAGGTCTGATAGGTATGGGGGGGGGAGTAATGGAAGAGAGAGGGATGTCAGGTCTGATAGGTATGGGGGGGGGAGTAATGGAAGAGAGAGGGATGTCAGGTCTGATAGGTATGGGGGGGGGGGAGTAATGGAAGAGAGGGATGTCAGGTCTGATAGGTATGGGGGGGGGAGTAATGGAAGAGAGAGGGATGTCAGGTCTGATAGGTATGGGGGGGAGTAATGGAAGAGAGAGGGATGTCAGGTTTGATAGGTATGGGGGGGAGTAATGGAAGAGAGAGGGATGTCAGGTCTGATAGGTATGGGGGGGGAGTAATGGAAGAGAGAGGGATGTCAGGTCTGATGGGTATGGGGGGGGGGTAATGGAAGAGAGAGGGATGTCAGGTCTGATGGGTATGGGGGGGGGGGGGGTAATGGAAGAGAGGGATGTCAGGTCTGATAGATATGGGGGGGGGGGGAGTAATGGAAGAGAGAGGGATGTCAGGTCTGATAGATATGGGGGGGGGGGAGTAATGGAAGAGAGAGGGATGTCAGGTCTGATAGGTATTGGGGGGGGGGGGGGGAGTAATGGAAGAGAGAAGGATGTCAGGTCTGATAGGTATGGGGGGGGAGTAATGGAAGAGAGGGATGTCAGGTCTGATAGATATGGGGGGGGGGGAGTAATGGAAGAGAGAGGGATGTCAGGTCTGATAGATATGCGGGGGAGGGGGGTAATGGAAGAGAGAGGGATGTTAGGTCTGATAGATATGGGGGGGGGGAGTAATGGAAGAGGGAGGGATGTCAGGTCTGATAGGTGTGTGGGGAAGGAGGGGGGGTGTAATAGAAGAGAGGAGATAGTAGGTGTGTGTGTGTGGAGTGATAGTTACTAAGAGAGGGGAAAATATCAGCAACTATTGGGGGAGTTTACAGTTGCGTTGGAATAAAACCTGTTTATATGGTCAGGTGGGGAAGTGTGACCAGGTGACAGAACCTTCAGATGTGTAGGGAGAGGGGTGATACTAGGATAATCTACCAATTAGCATTTCTACCAAAACAGTGAATCAACTGAAGCTGCAGTGGGATGCCCTTAGCTGTATGGTGCTTGACAATTGCTTTGTGTAAAGCCAGCATTGAGGACGCGTATGTGTGTGTGTGTGTGTGTGTGTGCGTGCATGCGTGTGCGTGTATACACGGAAGGGGATCATAGTGAAAGTAGAGAGATGTTGCGATGGGGGGGAGTTGTTGCAAGAAGGACAGGGAATTAGGACTGAGGCTCCATGCACACTAGAATTCTTGTTAAGCTAAAAAAAAAAAGGCTGCTAATATCTTTCTGTAGTAGTGTTTTAGAAGTATTGGTGTCCTTTATTTGCATTTTTGCAGTAAAGGGGGCGCGCTCAAAAAAATGCTTTTAGGAGCGTTTCTGCTGGAAAAACGCTCAAAGAAACTACAATTTTTTTTTCTGCTCCTAGATGCTGAAGCTCAAAAAAAATGCCAATAAACTAGAGTGCATGGACACATAGGAAAACACTATTTAGCTTCTAGGAGCTTCAAAAACTCTAGTGTGCATGGAGCTTTAGGCATGTCTTTTTCTGGAGGGAGACCAGATGACAGGAGTAGGTAGGTGTTGGAACATGTAGGTGGGTACACGTACAAGGAGGAGGGGGTATTGGCATTTATAGATGTGTGTGAGAAGTTGATACCAGGAGCAGATGGGTGTTGGGTATGAAGGAGGGTGGTAATGTGGGATTTGCAGGTGGGGGATGGTAGTCATCAGAAGGGTGGTAGAAGTGACATCATAGATGGTAGGGTGTGTGAGGGATGCAGGAGATGGTCACCAGAATACGAGGTGGGTCTTCTGGAAGCGATCTCGGGGAGGAGACAGGTGGCTGCATATACAGTAAGCCTCCATTGGACAGCAGCCAAGGCAGCTGGTATGCTTACATTTCATCCAGCATCTTATTTTTTCAGCCTTGTGGACATTGTTGTGGATAGGAATTTGTGTAAGCTGGCTTCTAGAAAATGCTGGCTGGGATCGCTGCCTCCTTAATTCAGCAATTAATCGTCCACCTCTAGGTTGCGGGTTTGCTGGATGTAGATTGCAGTGGCAGTGGGGAGGAGGGCTGCCGGGGTACAGATGATGGGAAGAGGAGACTGTTTTCTGTATCAGATTTTGGGTGCCCGGGGTCCTGACTAATCACCATGGGGGGTAGAGGTAAAAGGTGATAGATGTCTGAATTTGGGGGGTCATGCGAAGCCAAGAGAAGCCAGACTGCACTAGTATGGGGGGGGCAGCAGTTTATTACAAGGAGAAGGTTATACAATAATGTGTTGTGTAGATGAGTTCTGCAGAACAGTGCAGTCAGATAGTGTTGTAATCAGGAGGTATGGAGACAATGAACACATTGTAGAAAGAGAGGAACTTTCCTAGCAGAATCTAAGTACCGGGCATTCTTGTTAATCTATTCGCAGGTCCCTGCCCCCATCCAAAATCCTTTGATTGTGTTTGACTGAGCAGCAGGATCCTGATCCTCAGCACGCCATCGCTTTCCCTCCTGGGCTCTGCCTCCTTCCTCAGCGTAAATGCGGTACGGACCCAAAATGATGCCGGTAAGTGGCTCGTTCATATGATGTATATGTTATCCAGTGTTATCTGTACACTTTTCTGCATAAAACTACTTTTATTGCATTGCTGATTGGTGACTTATTTCCTGTTATGATATGAATGTTTGAACAATAACTTCCAAAGCCTGAAAAAGTTCTGTAGTTTCAGCTGGAAAAGCCATGGAAAATAATGGGTTTTCTATTCCTTCTTTCTGCCTCGAAGGAGGGGTGTGTTTGTAATGATGGTATCTTATTCTTGCCCCCTATTCTCGTTTGCTTGGTTGCTACACAGAAAGTAAATATCGTGGGATCCGGTTACTGGCTTTGTGATGTAAATGGAGGTGGCTTTTGTTTTTCAAGTACCTGCACCATGCAGAACGTCTGGCTTGGACATCTGTGTAGCCTTGATCCTTATCTGATTGCTTAAATATTAATTGCTACTGACATGCATGCTTTTCTTTCTTTTATTTGTTGTTACCTTTTTAATTAAACTGTATTGCACATATTTAACATGTCAAACCTGTTTAACTGAAATTGGGCAGAGGTTGTCTTTAGTATAGTCCTGGAAATCACTTAAAATCTGCTGGGTCATTAATAGTTAAATCTCAGGAGGTGTATGCCACCTCCTGGATCGCTGCTTGTTACAATTGGGGCCTCTGTTCACACAGCAATTAGGGTTGGTCTGCGAATTCACCAGTGTTGGCGTTTATCTGGGGCTGCTCTGCCTGTGTGAATAGGAAGCTGACAGCGTCTGTGGTTGTTTGTGGGTAAATGTACATACAGTGGTTACCTGCCATTAGAAAGATGCACCTCAGGTCAGACATCTGTCCTTAACCGCAGGTGACTGCTGCATGCATGGATACCTGTGAACAGTGAGGCCCCTCTTGCTTAAAGTATATGTAAACCTTTTTGGTTTTTTTTTTTTTTAAATAACAAACATCTCATACTTGCTTCCACTGTGCTAGTTCATTTTGCAGTGTGGCCCCGAGCCTCGTCTTCTGGGTGGCGCTCACGGCTCATCCTCGCATCTGGGAGAAGCGCTATCCCTGGGGGTTACCTTGCGGGCGTGCTCCCAAGTTCAGAATTCGCATCCATAGACACAGAATGCCGGTCTCAGCAGCGTGCCCCCACCCCCCCCCCCCCCAGCACCCACGTCATTGGATTTGATTGACAGCAGTGGGAGCCAATGGCTGCACTGCTATCAATCTATCCAATCAAGAGTCGAGAACCCTGGGCAGAGAGGTAGAGCTTGTCTCCGCCAAAGGAACAAACGGGCTCGGTGTCAGAAGTTTTTTCACCTTAATGCATAGGATGCATTGAGGCGAAAAAACACAAGGGTTTACAACCCCTTTAACTCTGGTTGGATCAGCAGGGGATCTGCCCACTGAGTATAGCAAAGAGGGGGGATGACAAGTCCTTGACCACTCCGTTTATGCAGAACGGACATAACACCAACTGCTCAATGGGTAATTAGATGTAAATGGACGACTATCTGTTTAGCCCCAATTGCCCTCTGATCCAATCAGGCCAGATTGAGGGGAACGGATTCCCTTTCGTTTCTGTTTGCCATATTGGATCAGATTGAAGTCCGTCTACATCCATTGCTCCATAGAGAATGGATGGTCTGATTGTCTCTGCCTAAAAAAACAGGCAGGCGGACCCGATCAGATCTCTCATGTGAAAGGGGCCTGACAGCTTCTTAGTCTGTTATCACTTCATACAGGCTGAGTGGCTGCCACTGTTCACTTGCGCCTGTCATCCCAACCGCTGGAATTTGCTGATTTTTGCTGCTGGAATCTGGTATGCCCCTAATTGGCTGTGTGAAGGAAGCCTTAAAGTGATTTTTTTTTCTTTTCTTTTTCCTATAAAAATAACAAACTTGTTATACTTGCATGCTCTGTTGCAGTGGATTTGCACAGAGCAGCCCAGATCCTCCTCTTCTTGGGTTCCTTTTTGTTGCTCCTGGCCCCTTCCTCCTGTTCAGTGCCCCCACAGCAAGCAGCTTGCTATGGGGCACCCGAGCTGAGTCAGACAAGTAACCCACCCTGGTTCCGCCCCTCTGCCCTGATTTCCTAGCTGACTTTGACAGCAGCGGGAGCCAATGGCACAGCTGCTGTGTCTCGGCCAATCAGGAAGGAGAATCTGGGACGGCTGAGACATTCATGGACTTTGCTGGATAACCATTAGGGAGTGCTGTGACAGCTGCTACAAAAAATGATTTTTTTTTTTCTCTTAATGCGTACAATGCATTAAGAGAAAAAAAGCCTGCCTTTACAACCCCTAGGCAAATTTTTATTTTTATTTTTCATTTTGGATAGAGAAAGGGAGGGTTATAACCTCTGTCAGATTTTTCACTATCTGTGTTCCTTTGAAGATTTCTCTTCACTTCCTGTCTCATAGCTAAACAGGAAGTGAGATAAATTCCCTGTTTAATTAAAAAAAATTCACGTGGGACCACCATGTCAGCAGCACTTGTGTCCCCATTGGAAGATTTCCCCTCTATTACTTTTCTGGGGACAACCCAAAATTTGGGGGTTTCTTTCACCTTCAATGATGATGGTAACCAGGACAAATGGAGAGGATGAATCTCCCTAACATGGGCACAGACAGAAATAAAACCTGACCAGTGACTTGAGAATCTCCAAACTATGGCCCTCCAGCTGTTACGGAACTACGCGTCCTGTGAGGTATTGTAGAACTGACATTCACAGACATGACTGGGCATGATGGGGCTTGTAGTTCCTGAACAACTGGAGGGCCGTAGTTTGGAGACCCCTAATTCATCTTTCTATCCCAAAAAAAAGTTTTGCCTTTTATTTAGTTATACATAATTTTACTGAGTACAGATAGTAAAGCTTTCACTAAACTTGCGGCTTTGCGGCAGACTTCCAACTCCTACAAAGCCGCCATCCCGATGTTTGCCCATTTAGTGCTGGTCAGTGTACACTAAATGCAGCACAAGTGGTGTGAATTTAGCCTAAAGCTTGGCCATACATGGATCAAACGGCTGCCAATTCCTGCTGAATCAGCCGAAATGCCTTCTGTGGGTGGCCCTGTCGCCTCTACAAACTTTGATTGCATAATTAAAGGAGCCGGTAGAAAATTGTTGGCTGAACAGTAACTGTTCAGATGCAGTCACTGTTCTGGTATTCAAGCAGCCGCGGGTGTTGAGGCTTCATAAATACAATAGCCGGCAGCGGAGATTCCTTCTTCCACATCGTTTGACGTGAATGGAAGAACATAATGATTTTTCTCTCGTTCAGCCGGCAGGGTTAAATGAGAGAAATCCATGTGTGTATGGCCAGCCTAGACCTTGTGCTGGAGAGGGGGGTGGGGATTTAAATATCTACATACTATGCTTCTAGCTCATACAAGTGTTTTTTGTTTTGTTTTTTGTTTTTTGTTTTTTTCAACTTCCACTTTGCTTTTTGGATACAAAGTCAGTGCAACGTTTTACAAGAGGGGGGGATGCAGAACGATACAAAACATGAAAATACTCAAATGTTCTTGATGTGTCTGTTCTCAAGCACTGCTGATTTGTTGCATCTGGATGTTTTTGTCCTTTTTTAAATGATTTTATAAAGCTGTGCTATCTTCAGCGGTGTAAATCCTTGCTGTAAATCTGTCATAGTGGGAGAGGCAGAAAGGTTATCAGCAGGTTATCCTTCTGGTATTCTTCTGTTGATTCTGTTCTGTCCAGCGTTTATTTTTTTATTTTTTTTGTTTTTTTTTACGCCGTGCTTTAGATATTTATTTGTAGTCACTAGGTTACTGGTGGGTCTGTTTTTGTATAAATAAAATCCTGGAACTAAATGCATAAATTATTGTTTTTAGTGAATAGCAGCAAAAGATAACTTCTGGTTACTCATTCAGTTTGTTCACCCCAAAGTGACAATTTATCCGTAAGCCCTTGTACACACGGTCGGACATTCCGACAACCAAATCCGTTGGATTTTGTCCGAAACTGTTGCATACACACAGCCGGACAAAGTTGTCAGAAAATCCGATCGTACTTAACGTGATGACGTTATTTCGTTAGGACGGGACTACGTTCAGGCTAGAAGCCAATAGCTTTGGTCTAGGAATTTGATCTGAGCATGCGTGGCACTTTGTCAGATCGGAATTCTCTACACATGATCAGACAAAGTCCGATCCGATCATGTTGTCGGAAAATTTTATAGCCCAGCTGGAAAACTTGGTCCGTCGGATACTCCGATGGAAACAGTCCGATGAAGCCCACACACCATCGGATTATCGAACAACACGGTCCTATCGGACATTGTCCATCGGAATGTCCGACCGTGTGTACAAGGGCTTAGAGGATGGAGTCATCCAGTGTTTCTTTTGTTTCTTGGGACCTGCAGTATGTTCCTGCTACATTCTATATTGTTCCTAAAATCAAAGTGTATCTAAAAACTTTTTATTGTTGTTGGAATGTGGTTTGGATCCCTACTTGGGAGAGACACTTTCTGTTTTCCTGGTGACCACTATCAGGCTTCCATGCATGCAGAGCCTTTGTGCATAAGCTTTTACTGGTAACACAATCCTGCTGGAAAACTTTTCTGTACGCCTGTAATGCTTGTGCTACATTAACATGCATATATTATGCTGTTGGCCAATGGCCACCACCGCTGCTCAGGGCTGACATATCAACAAATTGTGATCAGCAGTGCCTGTGCCTTGCTATTGATGTTTACATGTAAATGAGTCATTCATGGGGCAATGATGCAGAGTGACCTCAGCAATTATTCATAAATGACTGAAGGCTGGTGGGTTACACATTGTTAGTACGAATAGGGTTCATGGCTACCGGATGCATAAAATGTGGTTGGTTGTTTTGGCTTGCACAGCTGTACTCTGAGGACCAGTGTGCATAGGCTTATAGCATTCAATAGTGCTGAATTCAGATCCGTATAAATGATGGCTCTAAGCGCAGATAATGAGCCCTTAGGCTCTGTTCACACTGATGCGACATAGGATCCAACATGTGACACCCCAAGTCAAATGCGGTGAAATTTTATGTTTCTCTATGAGAGCCGTCTTTAAAGTGATTGTAAAGCTTTGTGGGCTTTTTTTTAAGTAAAACATGTTATACTTGCCTCCTCCTGTCCAAGGGTTTTGCACAGTGGCCATGATCCTCCTTTTCTGGGGACACTCCCCCAGGCGCACCTGGCTCCTCTTCTTCTTGAGTGCCCCCACAGAGAGCTGCTTTCCATGGGGGCACTCGTGCGGGTGCGTACCTGAGTCCTGCTGCTGCGTCCATTGACACAGACAACAGGACTCGCTGCCGTGTCACTGGATTTGATTGACAGCAAAAGGAGCCAGTCTATCCAATGGGGACCTGAGACAACAACTGGAGCTGCTGTGCTCATCCCCATCGCTGGAATGATTGGGCTCGGGTAAGAAAAAAAAGGGGGGGGGGGGGTTGCTGCAGGACAATATTGATACTACACAAGTCTGTCCCACTTTAGTTAAAGGTTCCTGCACTACTTTGGTCCAGCTTTAATGCCACAGAGAGAAAAAAGTCGCATCAAAATCTTATTCCAAAGTTGCACCACTTTGGATTTGGGCTAGTGCCACAGGTGCAATGCTCTGCAGGCCTCAGTGCAAAGTAAGAGAAGTACATTTTACTATTATTTTTTATTTTTTTGCAGAAGGTGGATTATGCTTAAAGTTAAAAGGTCTGTTCCTCTGTCTCTGCCTGTTCAATAGAAAAAATAAAATGTGGTGAAATGGTTACCTGTCAGTGTGAGTCCTGTCTGGGTCTCACTGGCTGCTGGCTCTGATTCTGCCGGTTCACCAAAGTGCTATACTGATGTGGCAGCAACAATTGGCTTCTCAGAAATGGAGTGCTTATGTCTAGCACGGAGCGACGGTGAACAGGGGGGAGCAGATCACAGCCAACGACACCCAGACAGATCTTGTACTGGTAGGTATTTCAGTGGTGTAAAAGGTGGTGTTTTTTTTTTATTTTTTTTTTACTTTTTATTTTTTTTTTGTCAATGCTTAATTGAAGAAGCTGATTGGTTTCTATGCAAAGTTGCACCAGATTTTGAACTCTCCAGTTTTAGTAAATCAACCACACTGTGTTCTTCCATCCATAAAGCTGTTTACTGGATTAAAGTGAACCCTCAAGTTGTAAATTTATCTTTGATTGTATATCCATTTGCTCTTGGCTAAGGCCCCTTTCACACTTGTGTAACTTGTCCTACAACTTGGGACTGCAAAGTCGCATGACAAGTCGTATCCCATGATTTCCAATGAGTACCGTTCATATCTGTGCGACTTCAATTTGCAGCAACTTCAAAGTAGTCTCTGCACTACTTTGGTCTGACTTTGATGCAACTTAAGGTTCATAGACCTCCAAGATTACACAGGCATTGCTTTATGTCACATAAAAGTTGTGTGACTTTCAGGTCGTACAAGTGTTAAAGGGGCCTAAATGATATTCATTCTCGTAATATACCGACTTTGTAAATATTTTTAGTATCTTTTTATTTTTTTTAAAGGGTTAGTTCACCTTTACCAAAAAACTGTTTTCGCAGACGAGGAACTTCTGTAGATGGAAATAAACTGCAAAATTGAATTGAACCTTGCTATAATTGTAGGCCATTTACGTACCTCCTAGAAGCCTTAAAAATGCCCAAGACATTTCTAAGTGAGGCTCAGCTATTGCTGTGAACTATCCCTTTAAATATTCCCAACTCTGTTTAAGTGCATTGCTCCCGGAGCTTCTGCTCTTGGAACACAAACTCCCTGCTATGTGCTGATGGTGGGGGCTACATGTCCCATGAGGACTTGCGGCCTCCTAACACGTGTATGGTGTTTCATTGATTTTCTTGTGCTTACAAGTGCTTCTGTTGTAAGAATCAATGATGGCTGCAATGTCACTCAATAACAGGTGGGCGGATCAAATGTACTGTTAAGCCGCCCATTGATCGAAATTCAGCCAGTTTAGCAGGGACCAGCCGAATTTCAGCCCATGTATGGGCCCTGTGGATGTACAGGGGTCCATATACCAATCGACTTCTGTAAAACCATCCTGATGGAAAATGTGTGTTGTGTTCTAGAACAAAGTCCAGCCAGCTATAATTCCCAGGCACAATAAGTGTCCTTTTTGGCCAGTCAATTATAATTTTGTATTTCTATAGTGCTCTTTCTCCTAGGGACTCCTAGCATCATGGGGCCAATGGTGAGGTGGGTATCTTTGGTCCTAGTATGATATTCTACTGTGTGCCCATCTTGTCTTTGGAGAGTGTGCGGAAACCCACACAAGGCAAGGGGTGAACGTGACGTGCTAACCACTAAGCTGCCATGCAGCCCAATGCAGTGTGCCTTGTTGAAAAAAAGGGAATGAAAGATGGCATGGCTTAAAAGAGAAGTATGGGTTTGGGGGCTATTGCAGTTTTATATTTACCTAGGTGGATTCAGCATCAGTGCTGCATCCGTCCCCTGCCGCCTCTGCACTGAGAACCGAGCGATCAAAGACATCGTAGATAGCTCGGATCTCTCACCTCCCCGAGCAGAGAACTGCTGCCTGTCAGCATCTCTCCTGCTCTGCTCCTCCCACGCTCACTGCAGCGCTAAGCTGTGGAGGGGCAGGGATCGGCTGTCTCAGCCTCTCTGCGGCCCACTGAGAGGTTGAGATGGCTATCAGTCCAGGCACCTGGCGGATCCAGACTTCCTAAGTCAGGATGACGCAGTGCCTAGACTGCTTCCAGTGATGTCAGCAGAGAGCGAACTTCAGAGCGCCCTCTGCTGAAAACGGTACACATGAGTGCAAAACAAATTGCACCCCTGTCTCCCATAGGAGAAGCTCAGCCAAACGAACCCAGGCTGGACTCCTTTTTAAAGTATAACTAAAGGCCAAACTTTTCATAGATTTTTTTTTTTTTTTTTTTGATCTATTGAGAAAATTCTCTGGTTTTGTCTTTCATGTGTTTGCCCTTCCATGTGCTCCTTGCTGTAAAGGCCAGTTATAGGTAATCTTTGTTACTGAGATGAATTAGAACCCCTGTTCATTTTTATTGCTGTCTGTGCCCCTGTTAAGGAGATTCATTCCCTCTATTTGTCCCGTTTACCGTTATCAAAAGTGAAAGTATAGGAAAACACAATTTTGGGTTGTCCCCAGAAAAGTAATAGTGGAGAAATCTTCCCATGGGGTCACTAGTTCTGGTGACCAAGGGATTCCCTTCATTTGCAGGAATTTACTCTCCCTTCCTGTTTGGGTATGAGCAGGAATGGAAGAGAAATCTCCGCAATGGGACACAGATGGCAAAAATAAACCTTACAAGGCAGGGTGAATTTGATTTAAGTCAAGTCTATTTAAATCTTAATTTTTATTGGAGTTTATCAAGGAAAACATAGAAAACAATCCAACAGCAGGGTATTCATTAATAGTGTCTATATAACAACAAATGGTGTTATAATAATTGCATGCCAATCACAGGTAGTTCCAGAATAAGGGATGAATAATGTAGGCGTAAACGGGTAAGACCATCAAAGGATTGACTTGCGATCAAATCTACATATCGATGGTTGGTTCATATACAACTAGTTTAATACGTAAACTTGTATGCCCTAGGGCAGTGATGGTGAACCTTGGCACTCCAGATGTTTTGGAACTACATTTCCCATGATGCTCATGCATTCTGCAGTGTAGTAGAGCATCATTGGGGAAATGTAGTTCCAAAACATCTGGGGTGCCAAGGTTCGCCATCACTGCCCTAGTGGGGCTATGCAACCATTAATGTTATGTGCTATCTTTTATTAAATAATAATTTTTAAAGAGCAACTGTAATCTTTTTGTCCTGCAGCGGCTCCTCTGACCCGCTGTTGACTCTCCAATTCACTTTAATGTGATGCGGCATTGACGCAACAATGTGAGGGACGTGGCGGCAGCAGGTGAGCAGATGCCCGCTAACAGTTGCTGCCATGATGGATCTGAAGTGCTTTTTAAATGTAAGGACTTATTCTTGCTGGTAGTTTGAATCGTTAATATTTGCAAACAAAATGAAGGTTTCCTAGAATAAGCGGTCAGGTTAGTAAAAACAGCGATATCAGAACCGAGTCAATCATACAGGTTGTAGTGTACATAGATTTGCTAAACGTTGAAAACTAGAACTAGCATTGGGACTTTGTATGAGGCGGTGTAAAATATATACATACACCTCCATTCCCGATATATTGAGAAAGAGAAGAGAAATAGTGGGACTTTATATGAAGCATATCACTATATTAAATGAGCCAATCAATTTGCACATTATTCCATTTATTAATACAAGCCATACATAGATAAAGTAGTACGTTATAAATTGACAGTTTTACTAATAGATCAGTCAATAGATCATGATGTATAGTACATAATTGATTCAATAGAACACATAGTAATCTCATACAAAAATATTGATTTATAAATTGGTAATGTATAAATTAATAAAAACGGAGTACTTCATAGTATGGCATAATTAGTTCAGTATAATATGCATAACCCTCAACCTCAGTATGTAAACCTGATTTGTAATGGTAACAGCATATAGACCTCAATGGTGGATTGGTTCATAAAAATAAAATATATAAAAAAAAATCTTAAATATAAAAATACTGTGACAACGTATCAAAGGAAACTCTACGCGTTTCGTGGATATATACCACTCATCAGGAGCAGATGCAGAAAGTAGGGTTATCTATAATGAGATAAAAAGACCAAATAAAAAAAATAAAAAAATAAATTGCTGAATAAACTCAATTATTAATGTATCTTAAATAGAAAACTGTCTTTAGATAGATTTTTAGCTCCAAAAGCATTTTTATTCAAATAAATGTGATAAAAAAAAAAATCCAGATTTTTTTTTTTTTTTTTTTATTCACCCTGTTACAAGGGTTTTATTTATCTAAAATTAATAAATTAAAAAAGAAAAGTTGACATTGAGGTGAAAGCATTATTCAAAAAAAAATAGCAATTTGATACATGGTGTTTTAGCAAACTAAATGTTCTAAACTTTAAGGTTTTATATTGTCTTTTAAATTTTATTCCTGCTTGTCAAATCAAATTCTTTGTCCTTCTAATCACATGACCCCCTGCGGTTGATTTGTTTGTAGAAGTTGTCCTTGGTCTATACTATATACTTTTCCATAGACTTGGACTCGTTCACCTGCTGGCCCCAGGCACCCGGCATTTCCGTCCAATTCCTGCACCTCCTTGTAAGAGAACACATTGCAATATACTCGACATTAACAATGTGAGCTATGGGTCATTATTTGCAAGCACTGCCAGTTGCTCTAACCCTTGCTTGAACTTTGGTTAACAATTTGAGAAAACTGTTAGAGAATGATTTAGATTTGGCAGCAACAACTTGTGTACTTTGATCTGGTTTTATGTGATTGTTCCTCCAAGCGGTATCTAGTTTGCAAGTAAATCTATCCAGCTCTGTTTTTGAAACCTCTCGATAGCTAAAGGATACATTTACAACTCCAGGTAATTTTTTTTGTTTTGTAAAAAATAAGGCCTCATTCACACAGATGTTTGGAGGCACACAGAGGGTCTTGTTTAAGAATCCCTGCGTTTTCCTGCAACTGGGGAGCTGTAGGTGGCCCGTACAGCCGCCCATAGAGGGCCAGCGCTCCCTTTTAAAGCGTTAGTAAACTCCACATTTAGATTTTTACCTACAGGTAAGCTTATAATAAAGCTAACCTGTAGGTAGAATGAATATCTCCTAAACGTGCGCAATTTAGGAGATATTCCAATGAGCAGCAGCCAATGACGTCACCGGCGCATGCGCTCTGAAGGAACGGCATGCCTGTCCCGTTCCTTCAGAGCTCTGTGCCGTGGCTGTGACCTCCGCTCGCTTGCGCAAGAGTGACATCATCGTGGCTCAGCTATTCAAGCAGCTGCAACCTGGGAACCTTGAAGGAAAACTAGGTGAAGATAGAAACCCCTGCAGCTGTGAGAGTGCGCCGATGGAGGGCTTTATTTCAAGGTAAGTCTTTCATAATGTACGGCACCTTTATAATATTGCCTTTCAAGAGGAAACTTTTTTTTTTAATTTTTTTTTTTTTTTTAGAGATTACTACTGCTTTAAAGTGGTTGTAAACCTAGAATAAGAGCCCTTTCACACTGTGCCGCCTAGGGTGTCGTTTTAGTGGCGCTATTTGACCACTAGTGGGGCGGTTTTAACCCCCCCACTAATGGCCAAAAAGGGGTTAAATCCGCCTGCAAAACGCCACTGCAGTGGCGTTTTGCCGGCGGTATAGCAGCGCTGCCCCTTTGATTTCAATGGGGAGAAGCGGTGAGTTCGCCGCTCCAAAGAAGCTGCTGGCAGGACTTTTTCTGACGTCCTGCCAGCGCACCGCTCCAGGGTGAAAGCCCTCGGGCTTTCACACTGGAGTGAATGGAGCAGCTGTTTTAGGGTGGTTTGCAGGCACTATTTTTAATGCTATAGCGCCTGCAAAACTCCCTGTCATCGACACATGCGCTGTTAAGAAATGGACCTCATACTAGCCCATTATGCTTTTACTTTGCAGGGGAAGAAAGAGGACGTAAAACGCATCAGGGTTTACTCCCTCTTTAAATGACTCCAAACTGCTTTGATCGCTGGAACCATTGCTCTTATAAGCGAAGAATTAAAATGTAACAAGCCCATTCCTAACAGGGATACAAATGACAATAAAACCCACAAAGTTTTGGCTTCAGTGCCACTTTAAGTCTCGGTTCACACTGGGGCGGGTTCAAAGTCGCCCGACACTGATGCCGACCTGTACAGTGCGGCTTGCACATGACATCTATAATAGAAGTCAATGCAAGTTGCTCTGAAGTCGCCCCCAAATGGTACAGGAACTTTTTTTTTTTAAGTTGCTCTGCTTTAGAACGGTTCCATTGCGCTGAATGGAGCGCGACTTGTCAGGCGGCTAAGTCGCCTAACAGGTCGCCTCAGTGTGAGCCTACAAGGTCTTGATTATGTTATAAATAAATATAACTTGGATCAACACTGTAGCTTTGTCCTGAGTGTTTTTATATGTGCAAGTCGGGTAAGGTAGCATCATTATGAGAGATTTGCTGAAGGTGCAGATTTGTTGTGTATGATGGGTTTGACAGGTATGATCTGTGTTTGTTGTGTATGGCAGGTTTAAAATAGTCAAGTATGTGTGATTTTTGTTTATTGCAGTTGTATAGAGCAAAGTTCACTCTTGTAATAAACGAGATGATCGTTCTTGGCTCTGTGGGAACTTGTCATATGTGCGGATTTCACCAGTAGCTTATTCAACAGAGATGTCATGTCTAGTCCCCGTGGGCTTCAAGTGGAGTTCCATGCAAAAAGACACCTCTGTTTTAGGCTGGGTTCACACTGGTGCCGGGTGCGGTGCGTCCCTGTTCTCCATTTTAGGGAGGAATTGGGGCCACATTTTTGGCTGCATTCGGCCCTGAAATGGAGCCAAAGATGCACAGGACCCCCGTGTAAGCCACTCCACAGCCGCCCCGGAGATATGTGAACCGGCTCCAAAGAGAGCCGGTCACAATCTAATCTCCTGCCATGCGAATTTAATGCAGGGAACCCACATCCGATTTGTACTAGTGTGAACCTAGCCTTAAACGACCCCCTTTTTTTTTTATTTTTTATTTTTTTTTTCTCTTCAGGATTTCCATCCTATGTCGCGGTGGTAAGGTACATCACTTCCGCAGTTGCATCTGGCCCTCCTCCTTTTTTTTTTTTTGTCATCTGTATTCCCTCCTAAGCTTTATCTTTGTATATTTTATGCGAAAACTCAGCTAGGTAACACATTTGGTAACAGGTGGAAATATAAGTGTTTAATTTTCACGTATTTAATCAGGGAATTCCTTTGATTTCCTCCATTACCGGATGACCGTTTTTCACTTTTTGAGATTTTAAATGTGCTTTACCACCCATTAACCCTAAGTGAATTGCATTTGCACTTTCAGATCTTTTGAATAAAATGGTGCATCTCCTTTTGCTTAAATGGCCTAACAAAGCTTACTGAATGCAAACAAAAAAACATTTAAAACCCTAAAGGGCAATTTCCATGAAGCTTTTGATCCTTTAGCAGAACACATTGTATTCAGTGGAGTGTGCAATCATTGTTGTAAGATGCATTACTATCTGTGTTTGCACAATGAGTAGAACAATTGTTCAGAGATAACTACCCGAAACTTAGCTTTTTAACATGTGTATGTTGGCTGTGAGCAAAGTGCTAGATATGGGGAGGAGAAAAAGCGCTTGTGGGGAGGATGGATTTTATAATCAGATTTAGATATTGAATGACTGTGGGACTTCTGTTTAGGAAACTTGTCAGTGGAACTTCACTCTTCCAATCAACATTGATTTGATCAACATTATTTCTAATCCTCATGTTGCTAGCATTAGTAAAAAGTATATCCTATTTACTTGTGTTAATCATTTTTATTTTTTTTTTTTTTTTTTTAAACTTATTTATTTTTTACATTCATCTCCTGGTTTCCATGCCTAGGCAAATTATGTCATACATCCCAGAAGTCTTTGCGGGAGGAGGGCTTTTCACAGCTAAGCACTCTCGTCCGCATGCATGCCTGAGCTAAGGCTAAAGAGGGGGGTTTGGGGACTTTAAAGGGGTTTTAAAGGTTCGTGTTTTTTCACCTTAAGGCATTCTATGCCTTAAAGAGGAAGTAAACCCTGATGGGTTTACTTCCTCTTTTTTTCCCTGCAAAGGTAAAGCATAATGGACTACTATGCATCGCATAGTAGCTCATTATGTGTCACTTACCTGACACAGGAGCCAGCGAAGTCGCCGCTGTCCCCTGTAGTCCGCCGCATCCATGTTGCTGGTGGCGTCTCGCAGCTCCGACGAATCACAGTGGCGCAGCCGCGATGACCTCACTCCCGCGCATGCGCACGGGAGTCGCGTCTCGCAGCTCCGCCGCTGCCATACGGCGAAGCCGCGATGACGTCACTCCCGCGCATGCGCACGGGAGTCGACAAATTAGGCAAATCCATTCTTGGATTTGCCGCATTTAGTGCGCCTGCGCGCCGCTGTCTACGGCGCATGCGCCGTAGACAGCGGTGCCCATTTTCGGGCAAATATCTCCTAAACCATATAGGTTTAGGAGATATTGCTTGGACCTACAGGTAAGCCTTAATCTAGGCTTACCTATAGGTCCAAGTTGTTTGGAAGGGTTTACTTCCTCTTTAAGGTGAAAAAACACCTGTCAGTGAGCAGCTCCCGTTCGCATCCCCCGTTTTACTTGCCTGAACCCTCATACCTATCCCACGGGGACGTGCTCTTTCTCTGCCCGGGGTTCTCACCTCTTGATTGGATAGATTGATAGCAGCGCAGCCATTGGCTCCCGCTGCTGTCAATGAAATCCAATGGTGTGGGGGGTGGGCCGAGTCCTGCATTCGGTAGGTATATGTTTAAAAAAAAAAAAATCCTAAACCTTTAGGCCCCTTTCATACGGACGGATAGAATGGTGCTTTTAGCTGCGGATTTTCTAGTTTTCTACCGCAGCTAAAAGCACACAAAGCTTTCCTATGGCCCCATTCACACACAGCGTTTAGCTGCTATTTCGTTCCATGCGGTTCGAAGCGAATTGAAAAAATAGAATTGAATGCGTCCAGGTTCGATGTAGCGCAGATATATGCACATAAATGCAGGTAATCGCAGTCTTTTTTGTGTCAACTGCGGATAGCAGCGTTAGAAGGGATTCAAGGGACCAAAACAATTATTAAAAAAAAAAAAAAGGTTGCTATGGGAAAGACTATATTAGTTAACTGCAGCTGAACGCAACTGCACAGAAACGCACATAAACGCAGGTAATTGCACTGTACAAATGCAGCTGATCGCTGTGCCTAGAGTCTTGAATTTCACAGAAAAAAAATAAACGTGCTAAACTGCGGCAGAACAGCCGTCCGTGTGAAAGGGGCCTTAGTGTCACTTTAAGTGAGACGCATGGATCCATGTGCCTCCATCCCTAATAATATATGTGTAAAAGCAGGAGGTTGGGACTTTAAATGAGGGATATAATATAGAGGCTATGAAATGGTCAATATTTATAAGGTGTATGGTTTTTATACTATGGATGACAAAAACGTCTCATAAAAGATACATGCATATGAAATCAAAACATGACACATGCTGCAAAACCATATAACGCATAACAAAGGAAATAGCATGGCATAGTATGGTGTGAAAGTTGGCCACCATATCATGGACTAAATGTAATAAATTCTTGAATACGATGAAGTAGAAAGGAGGCTTGTGCAGCCATCTATGTAAAATGGTGCATCTAATTTTGAGACTGACGCGTTTCATTGGATAATACCAACTCTTCTGGGGCAGGTGCAACACTAGTCTATAAAAAAAAGAGAGCATAATAACCAAGGATCTAATATACATCTGAAAGATTGAATAAAAGGGACGAACCTTGTTGTACTCACATACTGTAATATGAGGCTAGAGGATGAGAACCGTAGGAAATGTTTGTCATGGGAGCTGAAGTGACCGAGGCAAGTGGAAACAGACGGGAACACACGA
Organism: Lithobates pipiens; assembly: GCF_037356315.1. Classification (NCBI taxonomy): domain Eukaryota; kingdom Metazoa; phylum Chordata; class Amphibia; order Anura; family Ranidae; genus Lithobates; species Lithobates pipiens. The sequence goes on along the minus strand of NW_027507758.1, from coordinate 78,926,299 downwards.
GGAGTCCCAAAGAAAAGATGATTGAATGACAGTGGGTGTGGGCTCCCCTTCTGTGGATGTAAAGTATATAATCTAGATGTGCCATCTATAGTAATGTCCCAAAAGTAGGAGGAGCCCGAATTAAGAAATTGAGAGAGTGGTGCCAAAATGCATAACCATGGTGGAAGTAAAAGAATGAAAGCTGATGATGATGTGACGTGGGAGACAATCCCCTATAGCTGAAAAAGCAGGAAAAAACATGAAAGAAGGTGAAAGAACTCTTACGATTGCTGTGAGGTTACAAAGGACCTCTGTGCTAAGGGCAGATGGATTCCAGGAAGTAAATGCTGCATGCATAATTTTGCCCTTCTCAAGATGGTCAAAACTAGAAATGCCAGGTTGGGGGGGGGGGGGGGGTTGTTTTTTGTGTGTGATTTGTCAACAAAATAAAGCATAGGGGGATGGATGGGGGTGCTTTGCTTTGAATATTAAAAATGAATTAAATAGTGTTTGTGGTGTTCAGATGCAGACTGTGTAGTTCCGCTTTAAGCATTGTTGGTGATCAAGGACCGACCACGATCTTTCTCAGATTTTTTTTTTTCCTTCACAGGAAAGGGTAGAATCCAGATCTGATTAAACAGACATTTCCCCGACCTGTTTGTGATAGCTAAGGCTAGCAGTGTTCTGCAGAGCTCATTATTTCTTTGTGCTCACATTGCTGCAATGCACAACTTGTATACCACAGCAGCCAAGCAGCACTGGAACAGTATAGAGTATGTTATTCCTTCCATTTGTGTACGACTTGCGACACTTTCACATTGCTTGGCAGCAAAACTGCATGAAAAATGCATATGCTTTACTGTTACATTTTTGCAGCTTTTTTTACTGCAACACATGGTGTGTTTCTGATGCTTTTACATTGCGTTTTTAATTATTTTACATCACAAAGACCTTCCCACAGCTGTGTTGCACTTTTTTTGATGCAGTTTCAATGGGGAGGTGCATGGGGGTTTTATTTTTTTATTTTTTTTCCTAACCATGCATGCACCAAAAATGCAGCAAGCAGGATTCGGATTCTATTTAAGCACGACTGTTTGTTGTGAAGCGCTACATAGGATTTAAAGAGATGCATTTTTCTTCTGATTTTTTTCTTTTCCCTTTTTCCTTTTTTTAAATTTTTTTTAAATTTTTTTTTTTTATTTTATTTATTTTTTTAACTGAAGAAATGAACATCAGAGGATCTGTGTGAAAGCAGCCTTAGGCCGCGTACACACGGGCGCACTGTCTGACGGACTTGGTCAAGTCCGCTCGTGTGTGGGCTTCAGCGGACTTTTTCAGCGGACAGTCTGGCGGACTAAGTCTTTCGGAATTTCCGTAATATTGTCCGTCCAACTTTGGTTTCAGCGGACAGTCCGCTCGTGAGTAGGCAAGTTGGATGGACTAAGTATGGCGCATGCTCAGAAAGGATTTACACGGCCGAAGGTTGCATTGCAGTGTATTGGACGTCGTATTTCTAGTCCCGTCGTACGTGCCGTACACATCATCGCGCAAGCTTTCAGCGGACTGTCTGTTCGTCGTGGGTGGTCAAGTCCGTTCATTCAAAAGTAGTCGGATTGTCTGACGGACTTAGTTGGACGGATAGTCCGCCTGTGTGTACGCGGCCTTAAAGTGATTGAAAACGATCACTTTGTAAAACAACCCATTCAGTTTAAAATGGAAACGAAAGGGAAAACATTTGTGTATCGATAATAAAAAAAAAAAAAAAAAGGAAAGACGGTATTTTGTGTGTGTGTGTGTGTGTGTGTGTTGTTTTTTTGTTTTATACATAATCGCATTCCCTCTGTTCTCAGCTGCATAAGAGCATGGCAAAGGCAAACCACTGCACACTGCTCTTCCCTGTAAAACCCCGTGCAGGGGAGTCAGGGTGTCAGCACAAGTCTGATTACTGGAGGAGAGCACACTGAGCTCCCAGCACAGCTAGAGAATTGACCCCAGTGTGTTCTCCTCCTTAGTGTGGTCAGGTTTTAATAGGAAAACAGGGACTGGCAGGAACACCAGGAATTTCACACAAAGGAAGCAATACAAAGAGAAGAGGATACTTTCTCATGTGGCACATATCAGGAATGTGACATTTTGGGTTTACATATTCTTTTTAAAGAGGTTTTATACCCTTGGTTTTTACCTATAGGAAAGCCTATAATAAGGCTTGCCTGTAGGTAAAATTAATATCTCCTAAACATGTATAGCATGTGCTGTGAATGCCCTGCTGAAGGTCCAGCAGACGCTGCCGGACCTTGCAGGCAAGAAGACTCATTTGCGCGGGAGTGACGTCATCACAGCTCCGGCCACTCACATCGCCGGGGGGGGGGGGGGGGCGCTAAACCGCAAGAAACGCAGATGGCAAAATGTCAGCTCCCTCAGCGTGGACCGGGCTGCGATACAGGGACCTCATTCTAAGGTAAGTATTTCATAATGAGCTAGTATGCGGGGTATACTAGCTCATTATGCCTTTTGCCTTTCATAGGTTTTTATTTTTATTTTTTTACATGTGCGGGTATACAACCGCTTTAAGTGATGTGACCTGTAACAGTGATTACTTTTACTTGCAGCGCACTTGTAGTGCAAAGTGGATTTGCCTTTAGTAAATCAACCCCATAGGCTTTTATGGAGTTGAGTTTAGGAGCTTTGGCAAAAACAACGCCAAAAGCTCCTAAACCCAAGTTAAAGTGGAGGGCCACCCTGAAAACAAAAAAAATATTAAAAATTACAAAAAAATATAAAATAAAAAAAAATGAAGAAAAATTTTTTTTTTTACTTACCAGAAATGCCTGTTGCTAGGCACTTTCTCCTAATCTTCCTCTTCCTCCTCCGCAGAGATCTTCTGTCTTCTGTCTTCGTCGCGGCGTCTTCTGGGTAATGAGTCGCGCTGTGTTCTGGGAACTGTGTGTTCCAGAACACAGCGCGTCCCATTCAGAAAGCGCTGCGGGACTCGCGCATGCGCAGTAGCTGCGGGACTCGCGCATGCGCAGTAGGAAACGGGCAGTGAAGCCGTAAGACTCCACTGCCTGTTTCCCTTACAAGGAATGGCAGCACCGGGACCCGAGAGCCGAGGGACGGGTCGGCCTCGGGCGGCCGACATCGTGGGCACCCTGGACAGGTGAGTGTGTTGATTAAGTCAGCAGCTGCAGTGTTTGCAGCTGCTGACTTTTTTTTTTTTTTTTTTTTTTGTATAACCGGCCCTCCTCTTTAAGGAGCTGCTAGTGTACATGATGCCTTAGGTTTTTGCTGAAGTTTGAGCAGTTAGTTTGTTTTGACTTGGCCTACTTAATGGAGTACTGTGCAGCCCTCCCCCAGCTTAAGATAAGGAGATGGATCTAGCTGTGTAAGCAATCCCTGTATACCTGGCATTACCTGAGCCAACTAGCAGCTACCTGGTTCCCCACCCTACACAAACATAGGAAGGAAAGGATATAGGTAGTCAAGAGGCTCTGACTATCTCATTAGCTGTTGTGTACACATCATTAACCAAACAAGACATGATGACACTTGGCCATCTCCAACTTAACCCCCTCATTGATAAGGACTAGTTAGGTGGTGCTGGTGTTTGTTGTGTATACATTCGTTTGTGTGGATATAAATGCTCAAACACTAGAGAGTCAAAGGGAAATTGATAACGATAGCAGACCAATATTTGCCAAAATTTTACTTGGGTTAATAAAGGGTTAGACCATGCAAAACTTCTTTCAGTTTTGTAGTAGATGCTGGAGAAAAACTTTTGGAGTAAGTATGATGCCGGGCTATTTGCTATTTTATTAATGCCTTGTGTCAGTCAATCCTGAAGGAAATCAGCCCTGAATATTCACTGGAAGGACAGATCCTGAAGCTAAAACTCAAATACTTTGGCCACCTAATGTGAAGAGTGGACTCATTGGAAAAGACCCTAATGATGGGAAGCATGAAAGGAGAAGCCTAAAAAAAACTGGCCAATCCTGCTAGTTTCTGACACCCCCCTCCCAGTGCCCTGTCTGTAACCCTTACCATGGAGGAGCCCAACCTCTAGTGGGGGACCAAAAAAGATTGGTGGTGGGCCTGCTTGTTTTGATTGTCCTTTTTTAACTTTTACCAAAACAGCGGGCTGTCATCCCTGAGCTACCCCAGATCACACTTGTCTTTCCCTGGATGTCGTCCATCCACCATGTTCTCCTCCCTTTTTTTTTCCTTACTTTACCTCGCTCTTTTTCCACCATCTTGCATAGCTCCTCTCCAGCTGATAGAGTATTCTTAACGACGTGGTTTTGTTTCCGTGACTTTTTGTAGTGCCTTTTCATTAGTGACAATGACCATCCATCCAGCTGATTTTTGTGTAACACCACAGTTCAAAACGTATTTTTAGAGACATTGTGAGAGAAAACGGCACCTATACCATAGCAAAAAAAAAAAATAGACGAGTTGCATTCGTAGCAATCCTTTTTTGTGCTTAGAGGGAGATTGTCCCTTATTCTTGTGTTTACAAAAACTGTTTGGCCTGGCGATTCCACCTCTAATGCCAACTTTTGTTCTTCTAGTTTTCATCCATATTCCAAGGTATTGGAGGTTTGGTTTCATACTTTCATTTTCAAGCATTAGTTTAGTATTCCATTTTTGTGTGCTTTGTTTGTTGTTACATGGTAGGTGACGTTGAAAAAAAGACACAAGTCCAACCTATGTGTGTGATTATATGTCAGTATTACTTTGTATATCCCTGTATGTTGTGGTCGTTCGGGTGCTTATCTAATAGTTTCTTGAAACTATCAATGCCCCCCCCCCCCCGCTAAGACCACTTCCGGTGGAAGGGAATTCCACATCCTTGCAGCCCTTACAGTAAAGAACCCTCTACGTAGTTTAAGGTTATACCTCTTTTGTTCTAATTTTAGTGTGGCCACAAGTCTTGTTAAACTCCCTTCCGCTGAAAAGGTTTATCCCTATTGTGGGGTCACCAGTATGGTATTTATAAACTTAAATCCTATTCCCTCTCAAGCGTCTCTTCTCCAGAGAAAATATGTTCAGTGCTCACAACCTTTCCTCATAATTAATGTGCTCCAGACCCTTTATTAGCTTTGTTGCCCTTCTTTGTACTCACTCCATTGCCAGTACATCCTTCCTGAGGACTGGTTACCCAGAACTGGACAGCATACTCCAGGTGCGGCCGGACCAGAGTCTTGTAGAGCAGGAGAATTATGGTTTTTATCTCTGGAAATTATCCCCTTTTTAATGCATGACAATATTCTGTTTGCTTTGTTGGCAGCAGCTTGGCATTGCATGCCATTGCTGAATCTATTATCTACTAGGACCCCCCAGGTCCTTTTTCATCCTAGATTTACCCCAGAGGTTCTCCCTCCAGTGTATAGATTGCATTCATATTTTTACCACCCCATTATTTTACATTTTCTACATTGAACCTCATTTGCCATGTAGTTGCCCACTCCATTAATTTGTTCAGATCTTTTTGCGGAGAAGTTATTTCCCTGCTTAGCTTAGCATTGTCCACAAATACAGAGATTGAACTGTTTACCCCATCCTCCAGGTCGTTTATGAAATATGTCTGCCTTTTTGTTCACCTCTATTACATGGAGGGATTGATGGGACTAGTAGTTTACACAATAAAGAGAGGATGTTTGTGTTTTATTTGCAGCTCACGTAAAGTGACAAGAATGCCGCATTTGTGGCAAAATCAACAGGGATTTTGTGTACTTGTCAGAAATGCACTTAGTCTGAAAAATAAAATATATAGAGTCACTATATCCAAGCATGGTAAGCTGTGATATACTACACTTTAGTTTTCCTGTTTTAGATCCACTTAAAGGGTAACTATACCCTCCTATTGGTTACAGCCAAGGAAGCTGCCATCTTGGCCTCTGTTTGATCTTCAATGGCCATGAAGCTGCACATGTGATCTGTTATGACACCAGCCATTCGATGGCTTCACAGTTTGGTTGGAAGCACAGCCAATGTGACAGTTGCATTCCCGGCCTGTGTTGGGAAGGTAACTGTTTTTTAAAACTTAAATCGGCAGGTTTAGTTTCGCTAAAAAAATTTTTTAAAATTCTAACTAAACAAATTTTAATTTTATTTGCTACAGGTTCCTTATATTGTACAATCCAAACAGCACTTTACATATCTCTAGTGTACATTCACATCAGTCCCTGCCCTCAAGAAGCTTGCAATCTAAAGTCCCTATCTCACATTCATACATACACATACTCTGGTCAATTTAGACCGTAGCCGAGAAAAAACAACCAGTATGTCTTTGGAGTGTGAGAGGAAAGCAGAGTACCCGGAGGAAACCACACAGGCATCGGGAGAACATGCAACATTTTCATGCAGTTATTAAATATCTAAGCGCGCAGTAGAAAGCAAGTGGATTTTGGTGCTTTAGCTTGCACGACGCTCTGCTTTTCAGGTAGATGAAGACGGTTCTTCAAGGCATAATGAAATCTGTTGTGACAATAAAAGTTATGGGATAATTGGATAAGTGGCGTTGGGTGATTTTATGGGATTCCTGCTTTTAGCTCCAGCACACCCAGTGTCCTGCAGTCATCTCTTCTGCCCTTTGACCTGTAATTGGTTTCACAAAAGGCCATTGCTTTATACTTTGACTCATAGTGGTCTTCTTTTCTTTTAAGAGGGGCAAACAGAAGATTTTTCCCATAATGACTGGATCGGATTTTAACTGACGCTTACCTTTTTGTAGTTTACAACCTGTAACCTAATGTCTGTTGGTTGCTTCAGGTCACAATCTGTTTTAAAGATCAGGTTTTGGATTACTTGGTAAACTTGACGGAGTAAAGAAACATGTCCTTCAAGGTAAACCTCTCTGACCTCTGCGGTCCACCGGCAGACAAAACCTTCCATACTTTTAGTAATTAGAAGGCTGTAAGGAAAGTGTCCAGACTTTTTATTTAATCATTCCATTATGGATGTTTGCTATTGCTGCCTTAAAGTGGTTGTAAACCCTTACAAACCACTTTGACCTACAGGTAAGCCTAGATTAAGGATTACCTGTAGGTCCAAGCAATATCTCCTAAACCTATATGGTTTAGGAGATATTTGCCCGAAAACGGGCACCGCTGTCTACGGCGCATGCGCCGTAGACAGCGGCGCGCAGGCGCACTGAACGCGGCAGTTCCATAAATGGAGCTGCCGCATTTGTCGACTCCCGTGCGCATGCGCGGGAGTGACGTCATCGCGGCTTCGCCGAATGACAGCGGCGGAGCTGCGAGACGCCACAAGCAAGATGAATGCGGCGGACTACAGGGGACAGCGCGACTTCGCTGGCTCCTGTGTCAGGTAAGTGACACATAATGGGCTACTATGCGATGCATAGTAGTCCATTATGCTTTACCTTTGCAGGGAAAAAAAGAGGAAGTAAACTCATCAGGGTTTACTTCCTCTTTAACAGTTGGGTATTCCACAATCTGGGCTATTGGTAAGATTGCCTTTCCTTCAAGAGAAACTGCAGTCTGCTCACATAATTTGTAAAAAAATAAATAAAAAATCTTTGCTATTCTGAAGCTTCCCTCCAACCACTTTGCATATTTTTATATACAGTGGTACTCATACGTTTACATACCCTGGCAGAATTTGATTTCTTGGCCTTTCACTCATTAGTGTTTGGCTGAAGCCATTTATTATCAATCAACTGTGTTTACTCTTTTTAAGTCATAATGGCAACAGAAACTACCCAAATGACCCCGATCAAAAGTTTACATACCCCAGTTCTTAATACCGTCTATTGCCCCCTTTAACATCAATGACTGTTTGAAGTCTTTTGTGGTATTTGTGGATGAGGCTCCTTATCTTCTCAGATGGTAAAGCTGCCCATTCCTCTTGGTAAAAAGCCTCCATGCAAGACAGCCCAAGAACTTGCAGGAACGGAACTGCACGTTTGATCTCTCCATTGAGTGGGTCAATGATATTGAGGTCAGGAGACTGAGATGGCCACTCCAGAACCTTCACTTTATTCTGCTGTAGCCAATGATAGGTCAACTTGGCTTTCAAAATACAGAAGGATAATCTAAAATTCGATTAAGTATATTTTAGGGATGCACCGAAATTTCGGCCGCCGAAACATATCGGCCGAAAATGGTCTTGCCGAAAGGAAAAAATGGCCGATAATTTACCCGAAAATGGGGCGGGGCCTGGGTGGGGGCCTCGCCCCCGCCCCTGGTGCCGCCCATAATAGGAGGTGTATAGCGCAGGAGAGCCGCCTCCGCCGTCTGGTTCAATAGAGCGCCGGGAACATCACAGCTTTAATTTCAATAGCTGTGTGTTCCCCCGTCGCGCGCCGTCGCATACAGCCCCTCCCCCTTGTTCGGGGAACTTTGATAGACAGATCACCCGTCCAGATTGAACGGGGGATCTGTCTATCACAGTTCCCCGGGCAAGGGGGAGGGGCTGTATGAGACGGCACGCGACGGGGGAACACACAGCTATTGAAATTAAAGCTGTGATGTTCCCGGCACTCTATTGAACCAGGCGGCGGAGGCGGCTCTCCTCTCTCTTTGCTGCATCACTGGCTGCACAGGGGGCAACACCACACTGGCTGCACAGGGGGCAACACCACACTGGCTGCACAGGGGGCAACACCACACTGGCTGCACAGGGGGCAACACCACACTGGCTGCACAGGGGACAGCTAGGGATAGCTGCAGAAGACCACAGGGAACATGTTACATGAGGCTAGTACAGATCAATGCTATTATCCTTCGACTGCTGAAGTCCGAGGGCTGCATATCCTATACTGATAAACTTCATGTGGCCCTTGGGCTGCAGGTTGGGCATCGGGACTCTACATGTACATCTCAGAAATGTAGAATATCATCAAAAAGCTAATTTTATTTCAATAATTCAATTCAAAAAGTGAAACCTATAGATTTGTGATATATTTTAAGTATTTTTCTTTTTTTTTAATTTTGATGATTATGGTTTACAGCTAGTCAAAACCCAAAATTCAGTATTTCATAATAATGTGAAAAAGTTCACTATTGTATGTAGACTCGTGGTGTCACACTCTAATCAGCTAATTAAGGTAAAACACCTGTAAAGGTTGTCTGTGCCTTTAAATGGTCTCTCAGTCTGGTTCAATAGGTTACACAATCATGGTGAAGACTGCTGACTTGACCGTTGTCCAGAAGACAGTCATTGACACCCTCCACAAGAAGGGCAAGTCACAAAAGTCATTGCTAAAGAAGCTGGCTGTTCAGAGTGCTGTATCCAAGCAGATTAATGGAAAGTTGAGTAGAAGAAAAAAGTGCACAAGCAACATGCGGTCTTGTGAGGATTGTGAAGCAAGGGCCATTAAAGAATTTGGGGGAACGTCACAAGGAATAGAATATGGCCGGTGACAGTGCTTCAAGAGCCACAAAACGGATGTATCCAGGACATGGGCTACAACTGTCACATTCTTTGTGTCAAGCCTCTCCTGAACCAGAGTGTCTTACCTGGGCTAAGGAGAAAAAGGACTGGACTGTTGCTCAGTGGTCTAAAGCCCTCTTTTCGGATAAAAGTACATTTTGGATTTAATTTGGAAATCCATGTCCCAGTGTCTGGATTAAGAGTCAAGAGGCACAGAATCCAAGTTGCATGAGGTCCAGTGTGAAGTTTCTACAGTCAGTGGTGATTTGGGGAGCCATGTCATCTGATGGTGTTGGTCCACTGTGTTCTATCAAGTCCAAAGTCAGCGCAGCCCTCTAGCAGGAAATTCTAGAGCACTTCATGCTTCCCTTTGCTGACCAGCTTTATGGAGATGCTGATTTCACTTTCCAGCAGGACATGGCACCTGCCCACACTGCCAAAACTTCCAATACTTGGTTTAATGATCATAGTATCACTGTGTGTTTGGCCAGCAAACTCGCCTGACCTAAACCTCATGGAAAATCTGTGGTAAGAGGAAGAGGAGACCCCAGACAATGCAGAGTAGCTGAAGGCTGCTATCAAAGCAACCTGGGCTTCCATAACGCCTCAGCAGTGCCACAGGCTAATTGCCTCCATGCCACGCTGCATTGATGCAGTAATTCATGCAAAAAAGAGCCCAGACCAAGTATTACGTGCATACTATACTGTACATGGACATGCTTCTCAGTAAGCCAACATTTCTGTATTGCATAAGACCAAAAAAAAAAAAAAAAAAGATTTTTAAGCCTTTTTTTATTATTATTTTTTTTTTTTTGAAATACTGAATTTTGGGTTTTCACTAGCTATAAGCCATAATCATTAAACAATAAATGCTTGAAATATATCACTCTGTGTGCAATGAATCTATATAATATAGGAGTTTCACTTTTTGAATTGAATTCCCATTTTGATTATTCACATTTTGAGATGCCCCTGTATATTTATGCCATTGTACATGTCTTTAAAGCCAAACTGCAGCCATATATAAATGCATTGTGTGCACCATTTGACTTTGCAAACTCAGATAATACTATATAAAAGTAGGAGTGACGACATTGTGCTACACACTACTTGTGGGAGAAACCCATCAGGCTCCACCCACTACAGGTTGCCTGCAGAAAACTATAGGAGGGGGCGGAGACCAGACCAGTCACCCTGCAGAAGGAGAGAGAGTAGCAGTAACCGGTCTTTATTACAGGAAGCTCGTGTACAGAGAACAGCGTGAATTATTTAATGGTGGTTTATTACACAGATCTGCCAGAAATACACAAAGCACACCAAGATTTAAGTACATATGCCTCGTATATGCAGACAAAATGAGTTTGCCCAGATTTCAGCTTTAATTACCATTATGATGGTCGCCTTAGTTTCTCTTCTGCGTCTGCCTAAAGTAGAAACTATCGCCCTAATTCTATTATTAATATACCATTGTTCTCTTACATAAACAGGGAGTAGCTATGTAATTACTGCAGATGGGCAGTGCTGTAATTCCCGTGATGTGTTTGTAGTAGAGTAATTGAACACTAAATGAAAGTTAGGCGTTTGAATTCTGCTCTGATAGTTTGTCTGCATGTGGTCAGAGATGGTAACCAATTTTACAGGACAACTCCAAACGGAAAGTTTCCCTAGAGAAAACGAGTGCAGGTACTTGTGGTCCATCCACTCCCGCTGCGCTGTGAGATGGCAATCCAACAAATAAGTGTCTTTTACGATTTCCATTTAAACCTCTATGAATCAACACCTGGCTCAAATATCACTGTGTTCTTATTTCCATCTAAATGCTAGGAAATGAAAACCTGCATCTGATTGGTTGCTGTTGGCAGCACCTCCACCTTCATCCAGTTTTGATGAGATCCATTGTCTTCTTTTATAAACAGGGTCACAATGAAAACCATAAGCTCTCTGAGCAGTACAGTGAAGAGGAAAAGCTGACATGCTATTCAGAGCTGTATAAACAATTCACACCGTTTCCAAGTACTTCCTGCTACGCTCCACCAACCGCCCGGACTCTGGTGTGTTCTCTGGGTTAGAATCCAAGTTACCGTTTATTTAGAGGGAAACAATGTGGACATGGAGTATGTCATGAGTAGATATAATTACAATATAATAAAAGTATTGGGAACTTTAATGGCATCCCCAGTCTTGAACCCTACAGACCAATATTGAGTTGGCCCACCCTTTGCAGGTATAACGGCTTCAACTCTTCTGGGAAGGCTGTCCACAATGTATAAGCAGTGTGTCAATCGGAATATTTGACCATTTTTTTCCAGAAACACATTTGTGAGGTCAGGTACTGATGTTGGATGAGAAGCCCCAACTCGCAGTCTTTTTCATCCCAAAGATGTTTTATCAAGTTGAGGTCAAGACTGTTAAGTTCCTTCACGCCAAACTCGCTCATCCATGTCTTTATGGACCTTTCATTGTGCACTGGTCCAAATCATTTTGATGGAGGGGGATTATGGTGTGGGGTTTTTTTTTTCTCCAGGGGTTGGGTTTGGCCCCTTAGTTTCAGTGAAGGGAACTCTTACGGCATCAGCATACCAAGATATTTTGAACAGTTTGGGGATGGCCCCTTCCGGCTCCAACATGACTCTGCACCAGTGCACATCACAAGGTCTATAAAAACATGGATGAGTGAATTTGGGGTGAAGGAACTTGACTGGCCTGCAGAGTCCTGACCTCAACCCGATTAAAACCCCTTTGGGATGAATTGGAGACTGCGAGACAGGCCTTCTCTTCCAACATCAGTGCCTGACCTCCCAAATGTGCTTCTGGAAGAATGGTCAAACATTCCCATGGACAGCCTTCCAGAAGAGTTGAACCTGTTATAGCTGCAAAGGGTGGGCCAACTCCATACTGAACCCTATGGACTAAGACTGGGATGCCATTAAAGTTCATGTGCGTGTAAAGACAGGTGTACTAATACTTTTGGTAAAATGGTGGTTACAGGTTTTAAACCTCTACATCTAGTGATTTTTATATTTTGTTCATTGCTTTTATATACTGTGTATTCATAATGAGCCCCCCCCCCCAAAAAACAAAACAAATGAGTTCCTTTTTTATACTAGAAGCCTCCAATGGGGGGATCAGGAATCAGGATTGTGTTTGCAGGCCTAACCTGATGCCTGCACATTCCTCCTCTGAGCAGATGCTGCTGTATACCCAGCAGAATCCATAATCGGAGACCTGAACTTATCGTATATTATTCACCGTGTGAAAGGAGACTCTGGGGGTTATTTACTAAAGGTAAATCCACTTTGCACTACAAGTGCACTTGGAAGTGCATTCGTTGTAGATCTGAGGGGGACATGCAAGGAAAATCAGCATTTTTGCTTGCACGTGATTGGATGATAAAATCAGCAGAGCTTCCCCTCAGATCTACAGTAACTGCACTTTTCCAAGCGCACTTTTAGTGCAAAGTGAATTTTTATTTAGTAAATAACCCCCAGAGTCTCCTTTTTCACGTGGTGAAAAAGATCATGTGATAAGTTCAGGTCTCCGGTTACAGATTCTGCTGGGCGCTGAGTAAATCAACCCCTCCATAACACACGGCTCCTTCACTCTTCCTTTCTTTATTTTTGAGCTGTCAACAACTTGGAATCCCCCCCCCCCCCCCTATAATATCCCTTCTATTGTTCTGCAGCGCGCTCATCTTACCTCTTACATCTGCTCGTGGCATTTCTTTCACTTCTACAGTTTCTTCTCACAACTCTGCAGAAAGGAAAAGTTTAAATGAAGAGGCCCATAGCTCCAGGCTGCTCACAAATGACAGTCCCATCACTGTTTGTCAAAAAAATGTTTATTAACTGTCAGATTTATTGTGTGCTGTTAATATGGAATCTGCCAGGAAGCAGAATACTCGTGTGAAAGCAATTGTAGCACTCCTTTGACACATGCTGTTAATGGGGAAGTGACATCGGCGTCACTATAAAAAACAGTGAGCGTTACTACCCTGGCACTGATGTGCAGCTTGGCGGTCATTGGCAGTTGTTGCAAAGGTACTGTACTTTGTGACTGATCCACTTTCAAGTAGGTTAAAACAGAATCTCTGATCATATAAGCCAGGGGTGTCCAACAGCTCGGCGGGGAAAATTGGTGTACTAGCCCTGCATTAATTACTTAATTGTTTTTGTTCAACCCGTGTGTGTGTGTGTGTGTGTGTGTGTGTGTGTGTACCCTGCCTAAGTGGTTGATTTACAAAATGCAAACAGACTGTGCTCTCCAAGAGCAATTTCCCCAAAGCTTAGTAAACAAGCAGCTCTGCTGACTTCCATCATCCAATCATGTGTAAGCAAAAATGCTGTGTTTTTTACATTTTCCTTGCACTTGATTGGACATTCTTTGCAAAGTTCAGCTTTACCTCATTTACTAAGATCTGGAGCAACTGCACTTTGAAAAGTTTACAGTCTAGATGCCTTTAGTAAATCAACTTCTTAGGGTCCTTTCACACGGGGCGGATCAGTGCTGATCAGCTCCGTGGATATCCGCTTGCTCAGCTGGGATCACCAGAGCGTTCTCCGCTGAGCAGGAAGATGACAGGTCTGCGGACCTATGGGAGATCGGGTGACGACGGACCACAGTGTCCGTCATCACCTGATCCGATGACGGATGTAAAAATAGCTTTTTCCTCCGTCACACTTTTTCGGATCGGAGCGGACGTGTCACTGCTGACATCGGATGCTCTATAGAGCGTCGGTTCAGATCCGCCTGAAAAACTGACAGGCGGACCTGAACGGATCGTCCATGTAAAAGGGGCCTTAGTGTGGTGTACTTTTCTTTGTTGTGAAATAAATTTTCAATTGCGACGTTCGGCCCCTTTCACACATGCGGACCGTTTAGATCCACCTGCCAGTTTTTTTCAGGCAGATCTGAACGTTCGCTGCTTACAGCTCTATGACACTATGGCACTTCGAATGTCAGAGGTGACAAGTCCGCTGACATCCGATCTGCAAAATGCAGACGGATGGATGTCCTATTTTTCCATCCGTCTGGATCGGATGAAAACGGACAGGCGGTCCGTAATCATCTATTCCCCCCCCCCCCCCCCCCCCCATAGGGGAGAGCAGAGACGGCCTGTCATCCAGCTCAGTGGGGATCAATGGAGCGATCCCCGCTGAGCAAGCGGAGTAGTGAAAACAGACAGCCCCACGTGAAAGGGGCCGAATTCCTCCTACGTTTTATAAAAAAAAAAAAGGAATACAAATGTGAGAAAACGGCATGATGCACTTTGTTTTTATTGAATCATTCCTTTGAACTTCAAATTGCTGGGTGATCTGGTCAAAGTATCATACCTTGTGTCAGACGTATGAATGCGTGATTTATTTTTAAGGAAAAAAAAAATTAAAAAAAATTTGGGTGTGCTTTAATTGTTTGCAGTGTTCTAAAAACATCCCCTGCATAATTGGTTTCTTTGTTGGGGTGCTCCCTGTAATCTTTTCTGCAACTATTAGAAGAGAATCATCATCCCTCTCATCATCCTAATCCGGGATTTACTGGAAGAACTTGGTGTCAGATGGGTGGGTAACTTTCTGCAGCTTACACTGAACTTCCTAGTGTGGGAGTGTAAATGACATGTTATGTTTCTGTGTGTGTGTGTGTGTGTGTGTGTGTTTGTGTACTGTATATGATTGGGCAAAGTCCCACATGCGCCATTGTAATCCCCTAATGGCACAGTCGGGCTCTCTGGTTGTCTTCATCTGCGGCTGGGGCAGAGGTGATCTATTCCTGGAATGCCAGGCATGTGGGTTATGATCGGTGTGTACACAACAGTGTTGCCGCTGTTCTTATCACACACACCTCATCAGACCAGGACTGAATGTACTACTGGGAGCTGACATAAAACACATGTATCATGTACAGTCTTATTACATATACAGGTTGAAAAAAAGACACAAGTCCATCTAGTTCAACAATAAAACTCAGCACTGCTCCCTTAAGAGAACCTGTCCTTTACCCACGCTGGCCTCCCAAGCTGATTTTATTTGTTTCTCTGCTGCCTATTGGTAATAATCAGATAAGAAAAGTATGTTTATTTTTATAATTTTTTTTTATTTTTGCACGTGACCGGATGTTTTTAAACTGTTACTAAACCCACAACAGTAAAGTGTGTGTGTGTGTGTGTGTATGTGTATGCAGTAAGGATAAAAGGAATGGATGGCTGCACACCGAGGTAGCGATGAATCTCTTTATTGTAAAATCCGTAACCTGAATAACACCACAGGACTGCCAAACAAGTAGACTCGTTTCACACAGCGACACTGCGCGTATTAAATAAGCGCAGCGGCGCAGTGTGAAACGCGTCTACCTGTTTGCCTGTCCTGTGGTGTTATTCATGTTATGGATTTTACAATAAAGAGATTCATCACGACCTCGGTGTGCAGCCATCCATTCCTTTTTATCCATATTGTACGGCCGGCGAGCCGAGGCCAGCGCCCCTGGGAGGAGTCCATTTCTCCAGCCTACCTGGTTCCATCACTCACCTGGAGCAGCATTTTCTTTTCCTATTGCTTGTATATGCAGTGAAACATGCTTGTTATACTCGGTGTGGAACCAAAACAAATTCTCTGCATTGTGTAAAAAGGCTGTTTGATCCTGTCTTCTCTGATCCCCCCCCCCCCCCCCCTCCTTCCACTGTCCCCTGATAACAGAGTCTATGGAGTCAGGCTGCACATGCTCAGTTTGGTGTGTATTGCTAGAGAGGTTTTTATTTCCATGTTTTGTGCTGTGGGAGGCCAGATATAGTGAATGCAGGGTCCTGGGTTTAGTTCCTGGCTTCTCTTCTCGAGTGCCCCACGGAGAGCTGCTTTCAGTGGGGGGCACTCGTGCAGGTACGCTCCTGAGTTCTGCTGCTGCGTCCATTGACACAGGCAGCAGGACTCTGCCCCACCCTCCGTGTCACTGGATTTGTCAGTCTAGCCAATGTGGACCCGAGGCAGTGGCTGGAGCTGCTGTGCTCGCCCCGTAGCTGGAACGAATGGGCTTGGGTAAGAAAAGGGGGGCTCCGGGGGGCAGCTGCAGCACAGAAGGTGTTTCACCTTTTAAAGCGGGCCTTCGGTCACTTTTTTTTTTTTTCAACTTTCCATCTATTAAATCCTCTGCTCTTGTGTTAACTTTGGATAGTAAAACATTTTTTTTTCTGCCCATAAATACCTTATACAGCCCACTTCCTGTTTCTTGTCTGGTCATTAGCCTAGGCTTAGGATATCATGCACAGCTCTCTTGTGAGTTTGCCAAGAAGGGAGGGGACTGAGTCATAAGAGGGCTAATGAGAGCTGCAGAGCTGGAGGTGTGTCTTTGTAAATCCAGGAAGTTAACGGGCAGCAGCTTCAGCTGCCCCCCAGTAAAATAAATGCAGCCAGACTCAGTGGAGGGAGATTTCTGCAGTATATATAAAATATGCAAAGTGGTTGGAAGGAGGCTTCAGGATGGCAAAGATGTTTTTTATTACAAATTTACATGAGCAGACTGCAGTTCCTCCTTTAATGCATTAAGGTGAAAAACCACAAGGGCTTAAAACTCCTTTTAACACCTTCCCAATCAGCCGTCGCAGATGTACTGCAGCAGGTTGGCTCCCCTGGGCGAACTGACGTAACGGTACATCGGTTCGCCTTTTGACCACTAGGGGGCATGTGCCTGCGACGCTGGAGCCGATGCACGTGCCCAGCAGTCGCGATGACCCGTGATCGCTCCACACAGAGACAGAATGGTTATCTGTCAATGTAAACGGACAGATCTCTGTGCTGTCAGGGGTGAGGAGAGCGATCTGTTGTTCATACTAAGTATGAACAACGATCGCTCTCCTCACTCAGTCCCCTCCCCCCACAGTTAGAATCACTCCCTAGGGAACACAGCATAAAATCTTACTAATGAAGTGGAGTTGAAAATGTCTTGCAATTACTGGCAGGCATGTTCCAAGCTTTCTTCATTTTGTGTGTGTATTGGGAGCACTTTGCTTATACCCTGTTTCCCCGATAGTAAGACACCCCCGATTGTAAGACGTATCGGGAGTTTCAGAGGGGTCGGCTAATATAAGCCGTACCCCGAAAGTAAGACATATGTCTTACTTTCGGGGAAACACGGGGGTATTGCCGCCTCCCTCTCATCTAGCTGCGCGCCGCCTCCTGCCCACGTCCGCACCGTCCCCCTCTCCATACCTCGCCGCGTCTGCCATTTCCCTCTGATCTTAATGAGCGCCGCCTCCTGCCCACGCCTGAGCTGTCCCCCTCTCCATACGTCACCACGCCATCCCCTGCACTTGTCACTGCCGCCTCCTGCTTAAAATACGGTAATGCACACAGTATTAATCATACATCAGTAAAACATACACACTGGCATACTGGGGTATCATCTGCTGTATGTAACCCAGTGGGTATCAGCAGGTGTCACACTGGATTAAATACAGCAGGTGGTACTGTATCACACATAAATCTGTTTTATCTTCCAGTATTCCACTGTTCGTTCTTACCATTTTTCATTGTTTTACATGTTATGCAATGTTGTAACAAGACATTCTTGGCACTTCCTTTTATAAAACTGTTTTGTGGTGAATACAATACTGTTCAGGTTGTTAATAAATGTTAATTTTATGGTTAAAACAAAAAATTTGACAATTTTTTTCCAATATAAGACATACTCCGAAAGTAAGACCTAGTGGGGCTTTTGGGGATAAAAAGAAAGTAAGACACTGTCTTACTTTCGGGGAAACACGGTAGGTGTTTTTAGCCGCCTTTTGTATGTCATGTCATCTATTTTATTTTCTGCAAGGGGTCCCAAAATTTCCGATGGCTGCCCTATCTGCCCCACCCTCCATATAATTTGTAATGATTACACTGAAAAAAAAAAACATAAATAAAAAAAACAAACAAAAAAAACAAAACAATGCTGGGAATCAGCAATGATATTTCATTGCTCAGGACTTTTGAGCCCTGGTTTAGTTGACACTGGATACTTAGTGTTAAAGAGGAAGTAAACCCTTCCAAACAACTTGGACCTATAGGTAAGCCTAGATTAAGGCTTACCTGTAGGTCCAAGCAATATCTCCTAAACCTATATGGTTTAGGAGATATTTGCCCGAAAATGGGCACCGCTGTCTACGGCGCATGCGCCGTAGACAGCGGCGCGCAGGCGCACTAAATGCGGCAAATCCAAGAATGGATTTGCCTAATTTGTCGACTCCCGTGCGCATGCGCGGGAGTGACGTCATCGCGGCTTCGCCGTATGGCAGCGGCGGAGCTGCGAGACGCGACTCCCGTGCGCATGCGCGGGAGTGACGTCATCGCGGCTGCGCCGCTGTGATTCGTCGGAGCTGCGAGACGCCACCAGCAACATGGATGCGGCGGACTACAGGGGACAGCGGCGACTTCGCTGGCTCCTGTGTCAGGTAAGTGACACATAATGGACTACTATGCGATGCATAGTAGTCCATTATGCTTTACCTTTGCAGGGAAAAAAAGAGGAAGTAAACCCATCAGGGTTTACTTCCTCTTTAATAAACCCAGGACCCTGCATTCACTATATCTGGTCTCCCACAGTGCACAGAACATGGAAATGCAATAATTTTGGTAAATATAAACTGCTAAATATTATTTATCATCAGCAGTTATAGCAGTCTTGTGTCTTCTATCCAGTGTGTGGTTAAAGCTTGTAGGAGTTTTCATTCCCCCCTGATTGTCCTATGAGTCTGCAGGACCTCTAAATCTCTTGTCTCTCGCTAGAAAGTTTTTTTTTCTTCTTTGGAATACACACCAAAGTGAGCATGTGCAGCTATTCCCCAAGACTGTTCTATCAGCAGATGGGTTGAGGACAGTGGAAAAAGGGGAGGATCAGAGAAGACAGTATCAAACAACCTTTTTAGACAATGCAGAGGAACACTTTAAGACACCAGTTTTCTTCCGGCGCTTCTGCTTTCATACAGTAAAGGATTGACTCGTCCCCCCCCCCCCCCCCAAATTACCCAAAAAGCCTTGTATTTTTTCACTGATTGGAAGATATTCTGTGAATTGACAAAGGGAAGGGAGGGGCAGGAAAATGCCAGGATCACTCCTGTCCATTCATAGAACACCCTGTATTCTGTGAATGCAATACAAGGCTTTTTGTGAATAGATGGAGGAGAGAGAATGAAGAGCTGTGTACTGTGGTATCCAGCCTGAAATGTAGGTGTGATTTGTACAGTAAACTGCAGAGATCTGGGCGTTGGATATTGTGCATTCGGAGTTACTTATTACACTTGTGCTGTTCCTAAAGGAAAAAAACAAACCAAAACTCTGAAGTTCCATTTAAAGAAAAAAAAAAAAAGTTGAATGTGTCTTCCGGTAGAGGAGGCCTTTGTGTTCCTGATCTGTATCCTGTGTGGCCAGGAAAGCGGGGGAACCGGTTATCAGCGATGTGAGTAATGCCGATGTGGCTGGATACAAAGTTATCGCTTAGCTCATCCCTGGCTGGGAATAAACAATGTGTGCTTAATGTGCGACTTTGTATGAGTCATACTGGAGGTCATGGCAATCTCTCCAACAACCTTACTGTGTATGCCACATGGCATAGTCTGCGGGTTGTGTCACTGCCGTCCACACAAAACAAATGTTATGTTGGGAAGTGATGACCTTTTACCAACAGAGAGATCGTCTCCACCCTCCTATACAGAGCGATCGTATGTGGCCTCATGCCTGATCGCATTAGAATTAAAGTGTGATAAATTGATAAATTGGCGTTCCTCCTATGCTATTCTTAGATTTTTTTTATTTTTTATTATTATTATATGTTTGTATTTTTTTTTTTTTTTTGTTGTAAAGCATTCACGTTTGTTACATTGCTGCTGCTGTGCTTGTTAAGTGTGTGTGTGTGTGTGTGTGTGTGTGTGTGTGTGTGGGGGGGGGGGGGGGGGGGGTTGGGGGGGTTGGAGTGCACCTACCATTGTTGCTGCATTTGGACTTTCTCATTGCTGAAGTATTTATAAACCCAAACACACAATACTTCTTTTTTTTTTTTTTTTTTTTTTTTTTTTTCATTTATTTATTTTTAACAAAGAAATGTAGTAATTTTAAATATATAGCTTTCTTTAAAAATACCTGACAATTCCACCAGGAAAGTCCTTGTGCTGCACTTTATAAATAAGGTGACAATGGTTGGTCTCAGTTGTGTTGTTGTCACCCTGTCTAAGTGGCAGTTGTTTATTACACACAGGGCTTTAGTAAACTAAAGTGGGTATTTACTAAAAACTGGAGCGCACAGTCTGGTGCAGCTGTGCTTAGTAACCAGTCAGCTTCTAAAGGTACTGCTGTAGAAAAATCACGGTAAAAACACATATGCGGCTTTACCACGCTTTTGCTGTGCTTCATATGCGTTTGCTGTGCATTTATTATTTTATTTTTATTTTTTTTATTTTTGAAAAATGAGCATGTGACTCAAAAAATGCAAAATCGCTGTGCATTTTTACTGCAAATTTTCCATTCCTTTCAATAGGAAGCTGTGTTTTTGGTGCAGCATGCAAACCTTTTCAAAACGCACTGCACCGGTAACGCAGTGGTGTGAAAAATCCCATAGGCTTTAAAGGGAAATGTTTTTCTTGCAATGAAAAAAACGCAGGAAAAGCGTATCGGTGTGAAAGGGCCCTAACTTCAGCTTGTTCAATTCAGCTTTGACAATAAACGATGTAACAGTTGAAAATCACATAAGTTGCACCCCATTGCCAGCAATGGAACCATTCAAATCATTGTGACTCAAGTTGCAGCAAGTTTAAAAAAAAAATCCTGCACTACTTTTTTGCGGTTGCATTGACTTCTGTTAAATGAAGTCACAATCTGCAATTAAATTGGAGGTCCAAATTGCTTTGATCTGCGGCTTTGAAATCACGCTGAAGTAGCGCAATTTTTAAAGGCTTAAAATGATTGATAAGTCACATTTTAAAAATAACAAACCTGTTATACTTACCTCCTCTGTGCAGTGGATTTGCACAGAACAGCTCGAATCCTCCTTTCCTCCGGTGTTTCTTCTGTGCTCCTGACCACTCCCTCCTGTTGAGTGCAGCAAGCTGATTCACAGCTCCATGTGTCCACACGGAGCTGCGGTTCGGCCCCGCCCCTATCTCTCCTGATTGGCTAACTGACTTTTGACAGCAGTGGGAGCCAAAGGCACAGCTGCTGTGTCTCAGCCAATTGGAGGGAGAGTCCCGGGCGGCCGAGGCGCTTGTAGACATCGCTGGACAGAGAGGAGGCTCAGGTAAGTGCTGGAGGGTGGCTGCTGCACACTGAAAGGGGTTGAAAGGCGGAATTTATTTTATTTTTTGTTCATGCATTCTATGCAATAAGATAAAAAAAAAACCTGTGTGTCGCAGCCTCCCCAGCACCCCCCT